>NC_134601.1:51391803-51700970 GCF_037038515.1 Microtus pennsylvanicus
ATTTATGAACTTATTAATTATTATTGTGGGATTTCAAATACAAGAGAGAAATTGTAATCTGGCCCTATTCAGAGATGATTATCCATGTAAGACGGTCTTTACTACATGAACTTAACTAGTAAAGTAAATTAACTGATAAGATCTATGGTTTCATTTGAAAGAAGGAAATGTGAATCTTTATTTTGTTAAACTGAGTCTATAACAGATAATATCTAAAATCATCAAAAGAAGCAAGGGAAAGTTTATTCATAATGATCAGTGAGAAAGACTAGTTAGCATAATACTTCTAAATTAAATATTATTGATTTCTGCCTTTGGAAGCCTCATCACCACTATGCCTTGAGAATCTTTAAGTTAATCAATCTCTAGTGATTAAACTTACAACTAAAATACACATAAGACACATGCGGACAGACTCATTACATAGAATCCTGAAAGCAAGATTTTTCAAAGAGATTAGCTGCTATGCATTTTAATTGTGAATGAATTTATTACACAGAGTCCTTAGTTTAGCTCTAACTTGCACTTTACATTTTTCATTTAGTGCCTGAATCTTGAAATAACTTAATGGAATAGCTGTCATTCCTTGAGAATGTTGTAAGGAAGCCTTTTATAAATCATAGCTTGGCATATTTTTAGTTTATAACATATACCCATCAAAAATCATAAAGTAAAATTCAGTGCTGCTTGGATTCGATGTCCAATTTACATTAGTTAATGCATTCAAAGTGCCTTTTGTTCCTCTTAGGACTATACATTTGCTGATAAATTAAAGTCATCTTGAATCAAATGAGGAAGAATAAATTTCTTGAAAACAAATAACTTTTAAAATGTTATAATTGTCCACTATAAATACATATGAAATACAGAAAGGCAATCTTATGATGTTTAAAATGCTAAATAAATTGCACCAATAAGATACATTAAGGTTTGTGGGAAAACTATCAGCAAATGTTAGTATCACAATTGCATAACAAGCTAGAGAGAAACAATATATACTATATCCACACATGTATTATTCAGTTTATTCCATAAAGAATAATGAGTAATAATTTAGTTTAACTAGTTTAGAAATTATGTAGGAACTTAAATTAATAAAATATATTATTTGCAGTTGACTTTGCTCCCAAATACATATTGGTCTTTTTTGTGACCCTTTATATAAATGCTGAAACATTCACAGCATATATTTCAGAGGCTATTCCTCCCCAGGTGTCTGTCACCAGACAAACTGCAGAAGGTAGCATTAGTAATTGCTAGCAGACAGTGAAGCATTTTCTCAGAAATTTAGAATTAACGTTTGAAGTGAAAAGATGTAAAAGTCCTTTTGATTATGTTTTTTTCCTTGCAATTAGCACTGATTGTTAGGATGATAATTCTGGCATTAAAATTGAATCAAATTATATGCATTGATATCTCTACTATGATTTTTGTGATAAACAACATTTTGAGTAATTTTAAAGACATATGTATATATTTGACCTTTCACCATTTCATACATTAATTTTTATTACCACTTGCCTCGAGTCTATATATTGTTTCCAATTCTGATAAATAATTTGTCAACTCTATTTCCTACGTTGAAATGTATTTTGGCACCTAAAACCTGAAAGACTCCATTGTAAACTATTCTGAAACATATTTTCTTTCCGATTTTATCAAAAAATTACATAATAGCCTCCAATGATTAAATTTCATTTATTTTCCAGTAAAAGGAAAAGAACCCCATTTCTTGCTTCTTTTATATTGGTTGAACTTTAAAAAATGTGTATTTTGGATATTTTCTCTCAGTTCTATTGAAGGATATCCTAGAAATTCACATGTTCTCTTTTCTGTATGTCAACTATAGTGAACTCATTTTATAGATTCCTATTTTTTCTCATCTCAGCTAAATTTTTCAAAGACATATTTTTCATGAACAAGTAAAACAATCTAAGTATCTGATGGTGCCAATCAGTTTGCTTTACAATGATATTCATATTTCTTAATTTATGTAAATGTAGCATCCATTTACTTGGGACTATAATTAACCATTGAGATGCCAAATATTTTGATTACCATCTTACTTTCAGAAAGTTTACCTTTCATAGCATTGTCCCATTTGTGAATCTATTGTTTATCAAGACTGCTTCTTTCCTGGATAAAAATACCTATTTTCCTGGGCAAACCAGAAAGCCTAAGTTTCATTCTGGACCCCAGGCCTGAGAACCCTCTATGTGCATGAGATACTTTCCTGGGTAAGTTCCTTCTATTTCCTCAGCCCTTATCTAAACCCTACACAATCTGCAAATTCACAAGCCTGATTCTAGACTGGTGACTGTGAGCCTTCTTCATTTGTGAGGCCCCTTTGTCTGGCCTCACTCTAGACTTATCCAGTTGAGGGCTTGCTAAGCCCTGGAGTATAGAACTATTTTCACTTATCTAAACAACTAGTGAAAAATCAAAATAATAGATTTTCAGAACCTGATTCTTTAAAAACCTTAAGGCCTACACCCTGTGTGTGAGACCAGCAAAGCAGCATCAATGACTTCACCTCTTGCTGCATCTACATAAAAACTAAGAAAAAGGAAATGTTGTCTTTCTCATAGACCATAAAGACTTAGAGACTGTAGAATAGAATGTTGTCTCCCTCAGGTTGCTGAGTTATAGGGGATATTCCAGGAAGAGTCACCAGTCCAGCTGTGGAATATCACTATGTTGTATTCTTCTAGAACATGATTTATGCCAGATTCTCACAGGCAGGTGGTGGTACCAGTTTCTATTTCTGTTTACTTCACCTAACGCTACAGAACACAGATGTTCTGCCCAAAGGATAGTAGAAGCCGATCTCAAAAAGTGGAAACCCCCCCTTTTATTTGTCAGGAAGTCAGCTTTAAATAGACCAGTCTGTGGATGCCCCAGGGAGTTGTTGAACACAGAAGAAAAAAACTCCCAATTAGTAGAACCTAACAGCTGGGTGTGATACTAATATATAGAGCACAGCTATAAGCAGAAAAGGGATGACAAAAAATGGATAGCCAAGGATAATCTACTGAAACTGTAATAATTCATGGTGGTCAAGAAGATTGAGATACATACTTAGCTAAGGTTGCATAGCCTGAGGAGTAGTATCACTGTGTATATACTATGTGGGAATTAGACCTCACTGAATTGTATCCATATCTTTAAGAAAGAGACAAGTAAAAGTTTTTATTCAAACACATCAGAATATATCATGTAAAATGTTCAGATAGCAATAACAACTATAAGCTACTCAGAAGAACAGTAAAGTATAAGCCCCTGAAAATCTCAACCAATCAGTCCTTGACATAAGATTCAACAGCTGAGAACATCAGGGCAGCTGTAACACCTATGTTGAGATACCTAACAGAATCTATGATTAAAGAAGCAAATAGAGTCATGATGATAATGACTCATCAAACAAAGATTATAAACTAAAGCATGGAGATTATTTTAAAGGAAATATGCATATTCTGAAGGTGAAATCCATAATGATCAAAATGGTAATTGATTACAAGAAAGTTCCAATTCCTTGTACAATATGAAAGGAATTTCAATGTTAGTGCTTTGTTCTACTAATAAGCAAAAGGCAGAAAAAATGATAAAGCAACTGTTTTTTTTCTGTAGTCTTTTCTTCTTTATTAGTATATAGTCACTATGTAGTAGTAGTTTTAATAAAGACATTTTCATGCAAGGATATAATGCATTTTGAACAAATTTACCCTTATAACTATTTACCCTTCTATTTTTATCCTTTCCCTTTGTTTACTCACTTTTGTAATCCCCTAGACTGTTTCATTTTGACCTTGTTAAAAATACACTCATTTATGGATCTCTGTAGAATCTAAGGTTAACAAATGAGATACAACATGCAATGATAGTTTCTCTGATTCTTCAATATCGCAAGACAAATACACACTCACAGTTACAGGCAAATATAGAGACAATAGCAGAGCAAAATAATCTTATATTAATAAATTCTAGGTAATGAAATTAAAAATTTTAATTGAGATTTGGTGGAAACTGAGTTTTAATGCTTCCAGGGTCCCAAATATTTTGGCTGCTTCTTTGCTCTGTGAATTTTTATTTTTAATTTCAACAATTTTCAAAAAAATTTTACTAGAGAATTTAAAAATTTTGTTGACAAATTCTGCATATGTATACCGTGTATTATGAACACATTAACCGTCTTGCACTTTCTTCCATTTTTTTTCTGAGTATAGACTCTTGTCCTTTCCTACTAGTAGCCCCTTTTCTTACTTTCACATCTTATTATTTTGTGTAGGTCTTATTCAGGTAGCCATAGCTGCTATGAATTTGTGATTACATTAACTCAGTAAGCCTTTTCCAGAGTGAAGGGCCAGAACCTTGCACTTTGAAGGAACAGAGTCTTGCACTAAGAGCTCTACCACTGAAACAAATCTCCATCCTAAGTTCTGTGAGGTTTATCTCATAACGTTCAATTTGGTTTTGAGAGGAAAAAAAGAAAAAAAATCTTATGCGCTAGCAAGGAAGAATCTTTATTGAAACATCTCAGATCATCTTCCCTTTTTAACAAAGGTTGCACTTGGGAAATTCTATTTAACCAGAGGTTCTACTGCTAAAAATTTAGAAAAGTTTTGGTGATATGACAAAAGAACATTATATAACTCTAATTCACTCTAGTCATCTTAATCTACCTGAATGGATAAATGAATGAAGTCATATGTGATTTTTCGTTAAGAGGTAGACTTACTAAAATATATGCCCCCTGGTGCAATAGTGACTCAAAAAATTAGTGGTGTAACCAATTACTTTCTGATTATATTCAAGTCGATAAAACGAAATAATTCCTGTCACCATTACATCTCAAGAGCCTATAGCTCTAGAGGTTGTGGATCCTTGTTGAGAATTAACTAGTATTACTTTGCCAAATTGGCATGGTATTAAACTGTCTCCTAAGATTTGTCTTTATAACTCATCAATCAATGCATCCCTCAATCTTCACATGAGAGGGTTCAGTTTCTTGCCAGAATGTCAACATAGCATAATGATTACACAAGTGTTTGATACCTTCAATTAACTTACCTTGTTGACAAAAATACACAAACCTAAATTGTAGTGCTGGAGGGAAAAAATGACATTCCATATATTTGATAAGTCCACATTCAAACAAAATTAGGAACAATAAGGATAAGTTTACTCTAGATTGATAAAAATTGTCAAAATCATCAAAATTATACAATAAGTAAAGCCATATGTGCACTGAATTTTGGTACACCCAACTTACTAAAACTAAAGTAAATATAACTTGATTGTTTTTTTTAAAAAAATCTATGCCAAGATGCAATAATAAAGCAACAATTCACTACACAAATCTCATCAATAAAAATGTAGTCTAGATCAAAAGTGAAGCTTAAAGTTAAACTGCATCACAGATCAAGTGGATTTAACAAGCATCTATAGATATTCTATGCAACAACTCTAAGATACACATCCTTGTAGGAATTCAGACAAGTCCTGTAAAGTATATCATATTTTAGGGGATAGAGTAAGTTAATAAAATTAAAAATATTGAAATAATTGATTATATATAAGATGACGGTATAAGAAAATTAAAAGTGGATTACAAAAAATATTATGCAAATACACAAAGATTGAAAACCACACTTTTGCAGCTTAGTGAATTACTAAAAAGATTTGAAAGAAAATTATAAAATATCAGAATCAGATAAAAATAAAATAAAACCTTTGGGACACAGTGAAAGTGGTTGCAGAGGGCAAATTTATATGCAATAACATTAAACACCAAAGAGAATTCAAGTAAATAATTGAGTGATACAAGTCAACGTCTTAGAAAATCAAAACGTAAACTAAACAAAAAAAGAAAATTGAAGCAAGAAATTAAGTTGTAGAAAAATAATGAAACTTACAGAGTAAATGAGAAAGTGTTTGTTATTTGAAAGGTAGTCAAGATTTAGTAGTTGTAAATTAATAGATATTTGGAAAACATAGGGGCTATTGAAGTACCACTAAAATCCAAGGGATAATTAAATGTACTTTCTGAAAACTTATATGCAAATAAATTGAAAAGAAAGAAGAAATGACTAAATTTATATACAAATGCAAGCAATAAATCTTTAAATAGAGAATGTGAATAAACTACACTGATTTACAATAAGCAATGGTATTAAAGATATAACAATTATTGTCAAATAAAAAATTTCCAAAATAGCTCATCTCTCTCTGTTTCCCATGACCTAATCCATCAGTTTGGTTCCAAGGGCTGCAACAGAATACCAGCTGCAGCCTTCCTTCAACTCTGCCCCATCTCCTGTGGATCCCACAGATCATCCCCTCCTAAATTGCCTTCTCCCATTCTTTGCTGTTTCCTAACCCCAACTCCAACAGGCAACCCCTAGCAAATAACAGGCCATGCCTGCCAGGAAACCAGGTAGGCTGCCTAAGAATCTTCTTCTCTCTCTGTTTTCCACAGCAAGGTTCTGGCAGGCAGCTCATGTCTTTCCCCTCTGATGGCTACATGGCCTCTTCCTGACACCACCTTTTTTCTATATATATATATCTTTTCCAGCCTGGTTATATTCTATTAAATCATTGGCCAAAAGCAGCTTCTTTATTCATTAATCATTAAAAGCAACACATATGCAGAAGGACTTCCCACACCAGTCTTCTTTTCCTCTCTGACCTCATCCCCAAGGGATCACAAAGACCTGTTCCTGAAAATTTCTTTCCACAAACTCACCCCAGTATCTCAGCCTCTAATGCAAGCAGATATTCTATGTCAATACACCAAGTAAAAATGCCAGGAAAACGGGCAATACACACCAAACATGGTATCCAAAACTCCAGAGAGGAAACAGAAACCAAGAAATAAAATATACATCCAACAAAGAAATCAGAACCTAGACCTATAAACATTTCAAACCAAGATGCCTAGACACAGTCATAAAAACACAGTCGGTAACAGCTAGGTTGATCTGTCTCCATTAGAGCCTAGTTATACTATTATAGCAGACTGTTTATATTCCAACATAACTGAAACACAAGAAAAAGATTTTAAAACCAACTCTGTGAAAATGATAGTGATCCTTAAAAAGGAAATGAATAAATTCCTTAAAGAAATCAATTAAAACACAAACATTTGAAGGAAACAAATAAAAATGTTCAAGACTTGAAAATGAAAATAGAATCAATAAAGAAAACACAAACATGGAATTAGGGGAATTGAAAAAATTAGGAATGTGAACAGGAAATATAGAGGCAAGCTGCATCAACAGAATAGAAGAAATCAAAGATATATAGAAGAAATGGTTATATCAGTCAAAAAAAGTCTGAAATCCCGAAAGTTTGTGACAAAAACATCCAGAAAATCTGTGGCACTATCAAAGGATCAAACCTAAGAATAATGTGTATAGAGGAATGAGAAAAATCTCAACTCAAAGGCCCATTAAATATTTTCAACAAAGTCATAAAAGAAAATTTCCTAACCTAAAGAAAGAAATACCTATATAAATTTTAAAAGCATATAGAAAAAATGATTCAAAGAATATCCCCTTGAAAAATAATAATAAAAACTCTATGCATACAAAAAGAGAGACAATATTTAAAGCTACAAGGAAAGAGACCAAGTAACATTGACTCTTAAAACCTGAAGTGCCTAGTCTGATGTGCTGGAGGCTCTAAGAGACCACAGACGCCAGCACAGACTATAATAGTCAACGAAACTTTTAATCACCATAGATGGAGAAAATAAAATATTCTATGATAAAATCAAATTTAAAAAATATATGTCTACAAATTCAGCCCTAAAGAAGGTGCTAGAAGAAAAAATCAAAACCAAAGTGGTTAACTACACCCATGAAAACACAGGAAATCATAATATTGCACCAGCAAGAACAGAAAAAGCAGTAAACAGATCAATGCTGGAGCTAAGTAACATTATGAACCAAATGGATCTAGCAAATATTTACAGAATATTTTACACAAACACAAAAGAATTTACCATCTTGTCAGCACTTCAGGGAACTTTCTTCAAAATTGACAACATACTTGGACACAAAGCAAGTCTCAACAGATACAAGAAAATTGAAATACTTCCCTGCATCCTATGAGACAAATACAGATTAAAGCTGGTTATAAACAACAACAGAAACAACAGAAGTCTACAAACTCATGGAAAATGAAAAACTCCCTACTGAGTTAGTACTGAGTAAAAGAAAAAAAAAAACGAAGAAAGAAGTTAATATTTCCCATTCTTGTGGCGTGAGTTTCCCCTTTTAACAACTAAAAATATAATTGTTCAACTTTAATCTGGCCTTGTTATTTCCTTGAGATAAATTCAACAATAAATATCTTGGGTTAGATTTATGCAATTAAGTGAAAAAATTGAAAATATCAGAGGCTGTAAAGATCTCTCATGCTCATGGAATTGGTAGGATTATCATAGTTAAAATGGTCATCCTAACAAATCCAATCTAAATATTCAGTGCAATCCCTATCAAAATTCCAACAAGAATCTTTAGAGACCTTGAAAGACACCATTATATAATTTTCATAAGGAAAAACAAAGAACCCCGGATAGGTAAAATAATCATGAACAATGAAAAAAATGCTAGATGTATCACCATCCCTGATTTCAAGCCGTATTATAGAGCTATAAGTAATGAAAATGGTTTGCTATTTATGTAAAAACAGACATGTTGATCAATGACATTGAATTGAAGGCCCAAACATTATTCTAAACACACATGAACACCTGAGTTTTAGTAGAGATGACAAAAATACATATTAGGAAAAAGACAGCATATTCAACAAATACTACTGCTTGAACTGGACATTGGCATGTAGAGGAATGCAAATAGATTAATATTTATCAACTTGCACAAAACTCAAGTGCAAGTATATCAAAGGCCTCAACATAAAACCAGATACATTGAACCTGATAGAAGAGAAATTTGAGAGTAACCTTGAACACACTGGCACAGAAGAAGACTTCCTTAACAAAACACAAATAGTGTAAGCACTAAGATCAACAATTAATAAATGGGACCTTGTGAAACTGAAAAGGTTCTGTAAGGACACTGCCAGACAAAGTGGCAGCCTACAGGATGGCATTTTTTTTATCAATTCCACATCACATCTGATAGAGGGCTTATATTCAAATTATCTTAGAAATTCAAGAAACTAGATATCTTCCCGCAAATAATCCAATTAAAAATGGGGTATCTATCTAAACAGTTAATTCTGCAGAGAATCCTTCAGAAGAGGGAGAGAAAGGATTGTTAAGAGCCAGTAGGGTCAAGGACACCACAAGAAAACCCATAGAAACAACTAACCTCAGCTCAGTGGGACTCACAGAGACCGAAACAACATCCAAGGAGCCTGCCTGGAAGTCCCTCTACATAAATGTTACAGTTTCTGTAGCTTGATATTCTTGAGGGACTCCTAGCAGTGGAATTAGGTCTGTCTCTGGCTCTTTTGCCAGATCTTTGGACCCTATTCCTCATACTATTTTACTGTGACCAACCTTAATATGAGGGATGGTGCCTAATCTTTTTGCAAATTGATATGACATGTTTGGTTGATACCCATGGGAGGCCTGCTCTTTTCTGAATAGAAACAAAAAAGTAGTAGATGGGAGCTCAGAAGGGGAGTTGTGTGGGGAGACACTGGGAAGAGAGGAGGGAGGGGAAACTGAAGTTGGATTTAAAGTAATAAAAAAAATCATTAGAAAAAGAATTCTCAATAGAGGAATCTCAAATGCCTGAGAAACACTTAAAGAAATGTTTAACATCCTGAGAAATCAAGGAAATACAAATCTAAACTACTTTGAGGTTCTCTCATTACACCTGACAAATAGCTAAGGTTAATAACACAAGTGAAAGCTTTTGTTGGTGAGGATGTAGAACAAGGGGAACACTCCTTTATTACTGGTAGGAATGAAAGTTTATATAGCTACTATAGAAATAAATCAATGTAGTGATTCCTCAGAATATTGGGAATGAATATACCCCCAGATTCAGCTATTCCCACTCTTGGGCACATACCCAAAGGATACTCCAGCCTACCCCAAAGACAAATGGTCCGTCATGTTCATTGTGACTTTATTCATAATAGCAAGAAAACTGGAAACAACTTAGATGTCCCTCAACTAAAGGGTGTATAAAGAAAATGTGGTATATTTACACCATGGGGTATTGCTCAGGTATTTAAAAATTTCATTTTTTAGGGAAATGGATGAAATCAGAGTGAGGTATCCACGACCCACAAATTTAAATATGGTGGGTATTTCACATATAAGTTGTAACACGAATGGGGGCCTGCTTGTTGTTGGGGTTTTTGTCCCACCCAGTACCCCACAACTATTTACCCCAAAGAAAATCAAACATAGGTCTCCATAAATTATAAACTGATTGGCCCATTAGCTCTAGCCTCTCAATGACTAACTCTCACATCTTGATTAACCCTTTTTTTTCTGATCTATGTTAGCCATGTGGCTCAGTACCTTTTTCAGTTGGCAGGTCACATCCTGCTGATTTGGTGGTCCAGGCAGGAGGGGGTGGGGAACAACTTCCTCCTTCCCAGAATTCTCCTGTTCTAATTGCATCATTTCTACTTCCTGTTTGATTTTCCCACTTATGCTTCCTGCCTGGCCAATCAGCTTTTATTTAAAACATGCTTGACAGAATATAGACAATTCTCCCGCACCAATAAATAGATACTGGTTATTAAGTAAATGATAAACAAGCTATAACCCATAGACCCAGAGAGGTTAGCTAAAGAGGATGATGGGTCTGTGGGTGCATGGATTTTCCTAGAAATAGAAAATAATAGATTTTTTACAGGTTGACTGAAGGCATGTGGCAACAGGAATGAGCGGGATCTGGTTGAGAGAGAGATGGAATTGCCAGAGAGAGAGAGTATGAGGAGAAACAGCTAGAATTAGGAGTAATTTGGGGGCAGGATGTGGTAATACAGTTCAGTGGAAACTTCCTGTAATCTATAAAAGTGACCCTAATGAGGACTCCTAATAGTGAAGGATACAGAGTCTCAACTGGCCATCTCTTGTAGCCAGGCAAGGTTTCCAGTAGTGGGAACGGATTATACTCAATAGAGTTGTTGTCCAACGGTCTCATGGCCCCAAACTGGTGCTATGAAACATCCAGGCTATTAGTAAGACAAAAGCTGGTTCTCTCCACCAACTGACAGTGGGTTCCCAATGCTGAGGATAGCACCCAGAAGCCTCATTAAATGTGGAGAAGGTGAGCTCATGCCTACATAAAGTCTTTACGACTATGTTCTAGTCTCTTTGGTGCTTCAAACTGCTCTGCAGGCATCTGGAAGAGAAATGTGGACACCAACGCAGCCACAAAACCTTTGAGCTAAAATGTGTCCTACCTGAAAAAAATATATGCTAGGGCAATGATGTCACAAAGCTTATTTGAGTAGCCAACCAATGTCTGATTTAACTTAAGACCCACTCTGTGAGAAGGAACCCACATGGGAAACTGCTTGGGTAACCAAGAACAAGAGACTAGTTCGCCCAGGCAGGGGTCTAGAGTAAAACCAAAAACTATGGCTCTAAGGAACAAAATCATTGAAATGATTCTTAATGATATTCTGCTATACTCATAGATCAGTACCCTATCCTGTCATCATCAGAGGGGCTTCCTCCAGGAGCAGATGGGTACAGACAAGGAGACCACCAGTCACACATTACTTGAAGAGAGTTTAAATTGGAGCTCTCCATCAAATCCCTCTCTGCAAAGCTCAGGGGATCTCCTTTAAGAGGAGACAGAAAGATTGTACGATTCAGCTGGAATGTAGGACACAAAGAGAAGATGACACTCTGAATCAGCTAAGCAAGGTGCATATGAGCTCACAGAGCCTGAAGCAGCAAGCACAGGGCCTACGGTCTCAATCAGTTTCTCTATGTATATATTATACCTATTAGTTTAGTATTTTTATGGGACTCTTAACAGAATGAGTAGGTCTGTAATTTTTTTCTTGTTTATTTCTTGAGACAGAGTTTTGCTGTAGCTTTGGAGCCTGTCCAGGCTGACCTTGAACTCACAGAGATCTGCCTGCCTCTGCCTCCTGAATGCTGGGACTAAAGGTGTACAGCACCCCTGCCCAGCTCTGGATCTATAATTCTTGTGCCTGCTTTTGGAACTCTTTTCCTCCTATTGGATATGATGGCTTTTGTTTCCTCTTATTAATTTTTGTTTTGTCATGTTTGGTTGTAGTCTCTTTGAAGTCTGTTCTTTTCTAATGAGAGACAGAAAGGTAGTGGATTTGGAGGATAGGTTAAGTGGGAAAGAACTGCAAGGAGTGAAAAGAGAGTAAACTCTAATCAGGATATATTTTATCAGAAAAATAATCTATTTTCAATTAATAAAAAAATCTTTTAAAAATTCCAGAAGAGTGGAATTCTACCATCGAAATGTTTAAGGTTTGAGGTTAGAGTCTGTGTAATAATAAAAGATCTTAAGTTTGGGGTCCAATGTGCTGATATTAATGCCATAGACAAGACATCATGACAGGGCTCTAGAATACAGAAATATGTGACAGAGTTGGCATCACTTCCCATAGGTTTCAGAGGAACGTCTTTCATTCTGAAGGAATGTGAAACATTAAAAATGTGGGAGTATTGGAGACAAGGTACATGCTTAGCTATGCAAAATCTATCGAAAGGAAAAAAAATATCTGGTCTGGTATCTAACAATTATTTCTTAGAGAATCTACACTATTGCCTTCAAACTACTCTAAGCAATAACTGCCATCAAATTTCTTCAGTGAAGTCCTTCTGATACCAAACCAATGATGCATAAACAACAAGGATAATTATAAAACAATTTCTTCTGTGAATATTCATGAAAAGTCTTCAAGTAGAAGCTCAGAAATCTTTTCTAACTTGAATGTGGAAAATATGTCTGTAATTTTAATATTTGGGAGACTGAAGAAGGATTGATTCAAGTTTGAAGCCAGTCTGGGCTACATAGTGAGCTCTAAGTCAGACAGGGTTAGAAAGCAACTCTATTTCATAACATGTGGTATAAATAAACAAATAAAATATAAGTTCTTAATTCTAACTCAGCAACATGTTAAAATGATCACATTTCTGACTACGTTGTTTTCATTCCAGGGATGTAAGGATGGATCCATTTTCTCAGATTCATAATTGAGTCCAGCATATAATTAAGAATGAAAATGACATGAATATTTCAATAGATTCATCAGAGGCCTTTGTAAAACTCAACGCTCCTTTTAATGAAATCTATGTAGATGTTTAAATAGGAGGAAATATACCAACATTATAAAGGTCATATATAACAAGCAAATATGTAAGTGACTCTAAATGGAAGAGGAAAACTGAAAGCACTTCCATTGAACTAAATAAAAATGCTCAATATCTCCTCTTTGATTCAACATGTTATTTGAATTCATAGACAAAACAATAATATCTAAAAGGGAAAAATGGTCTTGTAACTTCTACACAACGTGACTATTACTTATGTACTTACAGACTTTTCCCAGAGTAGCTCTTCAAGACAGACACAGCACTTCAACCTTAAGTGCATCACTTGTAGCATTCATGAAGATGTGTTCTAGGAGCAATTTGAAGTTTTATGTACTCACACATCCTTGGAAAATCTGTAGCTATAATTAAAGGATTTTCACAGAACTCCTCCAGATTGGTCTGTTCTCTAACTCCATATAAACAGATGATCTCTGTGAAAGTTATTACCTTTTAGAGTTTGCCTTAGAATTCTTCATATAGAAGCAACATACTGCAACATTATTTGTAATACTGCTATATTACACCATTAGCTGTTTTCTGCTGCAGCTCCCCTTATAGAAATTTGAATGTTTCCTAGGGTTCACCCATATATTTGTCAGGTTAGACTTATCAAATCTCTTTATGTGTTATTTTTTGAAATGATGCAAATAAGTGTTTTCTCCCAGTATTTTATATCCACATATCTTGGTAAGGTACCAAATAACTTCCCAGTAATAACTTAATTACTTTTTAATATACAAAAAAGGCAAATTTGAATCATTACCATGACATATGATTACAAAATTATTAAATGTAAAAGATCATGTCAATAAAGTAAAGGAGCTGGCCTGTGTTTTGTAAAGCAAAAGGACACATATATTTCTTGAAGATATTTTTTCATTGATATAAAATAGTATTTTCATTTACAAATTCAAGTGATTCAAGCTACCCAATAATAATTTATTCATAAATTTTATTTGCATATTTTCTTTTTGAGATAAAATTTATTGTTGTCATGTTTTTCTTCATTATGCCATGTAAAAAACAAAAGAAACCAACAGCAACAAAGTATTCTGGACAATGTACACTGAGATGGGTATATCTCTTAAGAATTCATATTTTCTCTGATAATCCATGATATTAAGATGATTGTCTATATCATACAGAAAACACTTAATGATATTCATTAAAATTTACTTGATAATATAAAATACACCTAAGCAATTTATAACATGGAGAATAAATACCTATCATGTGAAAAACTTTTTAAACAGACCCATTCAGTATATTAATATATGCATTATTTGAAATACACCTCAATCAAAAGCAGGCATTACTTTATTCATCATATAGCTTGAAGGCCAATAAATCTTGATAAAACTTTATTTAGGTATCCAGTTTTGTAAGTACTAAACAGAAAAAAGGCATGCTCTGAGTTGGAAGAGAAGTAAGCAAAGAAATACATAGACAAAACCATTTTTATAAACGTACAACTCTGTCTAAAGGTCAAGACATATACCTTAGTCAGTTGAAAATTTTCAGAAATGTAGCAAAATCTCACCTTTGTTTTATGGAAAATGCATTTTCTATTTCTTTAGATTCTCATGGAAAAAGGTGAACATGTTTCATTAGAATAGACAGTTAAAATGCTCTATTTCTTTGACCTTTAAAATATTTTCAATTGTGAACAGCTGGTCATTTTGCCCCTTTCCCAGAGGCTGCTTAGACTGTAAACAGGAGGCAAAGTAGAATTGCAGCCAATCTAATTATGGAATATTGAAAAGGTCAAAGCATTGCCCTGGGCTACAAAATAGTAAGATCTTCATTTAAAAGAATGCCAAACGTCCTAGCTACTAAATGAAATAGCAGCAATTTATATTTCTTACAAAATTAGTAGTGAGAAGCTATTTTCCATACATAAACTGCTGATCTACGAAAACATTACATGCAGCATTGCTCAGAATTACCAAGAGAAGCAGTATAATATGGATTGTGGAAATATATTCTTATAGTTCAGGACACTGTATCTCATGCAAACTATAGTATTCTAGTTATGTTTTAATCAGAATTATGAAAAATTTGAGTGTCAAAAAAGAAAAAAGTTTACATAGGAGTTAAATCTTAGGTATTGGTAGTGATGAAAATTTCTGTAAATTTTGTCTCCGTTTCATGGCATGCCTGAAGTCACTTAATCATCAAAGCCAATAGCTGAAATAAAAGCTTGCATGTGTCACAAGGACGTCAAGGAAAACATGAGAAAAAATGGAACTGATAATGACAAAGGGCAATGGAAAATTTATGTGTCCTCTATCAACTTTCCTAAACAATACACCTAAGCTATAGAATAATTCAATGCGTTTGCTTTGGAAATGGTATAGGAGGTTCTTTTGTATTTGTGTTGCTTTCATTGGTTGAATAAAGAAACTCCCTTGGCCCTTTGATAGGGCAGAACTTAGATAGGTGGGGAAAAGAGAACTGAATGCTGATAGAAAGAAGGCAGGCAGAGAGAGCCACCATGGGGTTGCCAGGTCAGACATGTGGAATCTTTCCCAGTAAGCTATGACCTCGTGGTGACATACAGATTATTAGAAATGGATGTCAGAGTTAGCCAATAAGAGGATAGAACTAATGGGGCAGGCAGTGATTTAATTAATACAATTTCTGTGTGGTTATTTCAGGGGTTAAGCTAGCTTGGAGGTGGGACGCAGCCCACTGCTCCTTCTACAACAGATTGGTGCCCAACGTTTAGCTTTAAATGCAGGAAAAGTTGAAGATGGGAATCTCATGGATATGGCAGATCTATGGGATGAACTGTTATCCCATGGCCATAATATTGTCCAATGGGTTACAAATAACATGTACAATCAGGTCCAGAACCTGGAACCCTATACCAACCTTTAAAATGTAATGGTTAAAATTTTGCTTCTACTTTCCACATTAGTGCATAAATATATATGCACTCTTGTATAAACTTAAGTTCAATCATCAGGTTTTAAAATTTACAAAATCCGTGTTCTTAAATGGAAATATTTTTAAGAGAGTTTGAGAAGGCCTATAAAAATTTTATGTACTATGTTATGTAATAAGAGTAATTTGGAATATCACACGGATGCCTCTGGCACTGCCTAGATTCTGTTCTCTCATTTGTAGGACAAATAAGAAGTAGGTGTTTTACTAAGAAGGGGTATTTGGAAAGGCATCCTGTTACAGAGTTAAGCAACTAGGTTTAAAAACAATGATATAATTACCAATGTTAAAAATAGAAAAAAAAATAATTAAACCAGGTTAAATCTACTAGTTTTGACTGCTCCATCTTCCAGGAATCCATATGCTGAAGACTGAACTGATAGATAACCAGTCAACTTGCATGTAATGAGAAACACACTCACTAGAATCAAGAGGAGAATTTGGATCAGATTCCCTCAGGGGGACATTTTAGTTATACTGTTGGAAATCCCTAGTAACTAATCAACTTGCCAGTTTGAAACAATTTTTTTTTTTAATTTGGAATTGGATCTTAAATAGTCCTTCTAAATCTTTTTTAAATGCCTTAATGTCATCAAATTGTTCCCAGTCCAGGCCGAACTTAGGGGATTTTACTTTTTCATACTTAACTCAGTTATCTTGTTATATAAATATCGTTTGTGTTCATATTTTAGTAAGTATTACATACTTCTAATAGTGTCCTCAATGTCACGAAAGGGCACATGAACCTTTTCTACTGTAGTGTATGACAAAGACAATGTTGCCCCAGTTATAGTAAGTGACAGTGGAAGGAGTTCGAAATGACCAATCTGGCTAGTATCCATACAGTTATGTCCAGGTGAATTCGAACTTCCTGCCATGCTCATTAAAAGAAAAATAGATTATGGCCCATAGCAATCCAGTGGGTGATCAATCCATCAAAATTAATTACACTAGACTAAATTAGAATAACTTAGGTAATATAGGCTTGTGTTCTTTGATTAAAAGGCCCACAAAATACTCAGATAACTATTAGAATAACTGCAGTATAGTAATCTCCATCATTGTGTAGAGAGCCCTATTGTATTAGTTTTCACATCCAAACTCTTCCATTGATGAGAGACAGCATCTCTTCTGCATAAAAATTATTATCTTTGCTTATTTCATACTATATTTGTTTTAAATATGTGACTCAGCTTAATGACAATATTACAGGATTGTCCTTTAGTCAGTCATTATCATATAATTAGGATAATGATACAAAACACCCAGCATCTATATTATTACTGTACGTGCTAAATGAAATGAGTATGTTGACATAAGACATAGAATTGATTAAAGGTTAAAGATATAGGCATATAATCTCTAAAAATGTATTTGTAGCCTTAAAAATGTTGCACTATAGGAGCCAATGAATCATTGTAGATGTAATTGAATGGTTGAACACTTGACCAGCATTCATAATACCTTGCTTTCAGTCACTTGCCATGAAAAAATATTTAATGAATAGAACCAACCCAATATGCAGGAGATAGAATATATATATATATATATATATATATATATATATATATATATATATATATAGTATGCATGTGCCAACTCCAAATTGTCACATTTGAATGTGTGAGAGCAGAGTATAACATTTCAGTTATCTAGATGTTATCTAAAAACTCATTTCTGTATTGCTTAAGTAAGATAGATCACGGGCTGGGAAATGTGGTAGCTCTTGATGATGACAGTCACACAGAGCCTAGAGTCCTACATAAAACTGAAGCAAGATTAGAAGAGATATCAAGATTATAGAGGATGCTGCTCTATGTGCTGTGATTATGTTTTATTATCAATGGATAATAAAGAAGTTGATTTGGCTAATAGGCAGTCAGAATACAATGACACATAAAAATCTGACTAAAGATAAAGGAGAAAAGAAAGCAGTGGCAATCTTGTATCATGCTTCATTACTGAAAGTGTTTATGAGTTGTAGAAGTTCTTTGGTAGATTTTTTGGGGTCACTAATGTAAACTATCATATCATCAGCAAATAATAAGAGTTTGACTTCTTTTCCAGTTTGTATCTTCTAGGTCTCCTTTGTTGTCTTATTGCTCTAGCTAGAACCTCAAGAACTATAATAGATATGGGGAGAGTGGAACACTTGTCTTGTTCCTGATTTTAGTGGGATCACTGTGAGTTTCTTTTCATTTAGTTTGATCAGTAGCCCTTCCTTATACAGAGGATAAATGGGTTGAGAAAAAAATCAGAGAAACATCACCCTTCAAATAGAAACAAATAGCATAAAATATCTTGGAGTAACTCTAAATAAACAAGTGGAAGACCTGTATGACAAGAACTTTAAATCTTTGAAGAAAAAAATTGAAGAAGACACCATAAAATGGCAAGATCTACCATGCTCTTGGGTAGGTAGAATTAATATAGTAAAAATGGGAATCTTACCAAAAGCAATCTACAAATTCAATGCAATGTCCATAAAAATTCCAGCCAAATTCTTTACAGACCTTGAAAGAATAGTACTCTACTTCATATGGATAAATAAAAAAATCTAGGATATCCAAAACGATCTTGTATAATAAAGGAACTTCTGGAAGTATCACAATACCTGATTTCAAACTCTACTACAGAGATACAGTGCTGAAAACAGTCTATTATTGACATAAAAACAGGCCGGGGGACCAATGGAACAGAATCAAAGACCCAGACATTAATTCACACACCTATGAACACCTGATTATTGACAAAGAAGCAAAAAATATAAAATAGAAAAAAGAAAGCATATATAACCGATGGTGCTGGCATAACTGGAAATCAACAAGTAGAAGAATAAAAATAGATCCATATCTATCACCATGCACAAAACTCAAGTTCAAATAGATCAAAGACCTAAACATAAAGCCAATAACACTGAAACTCATAAAAAAGAAAGTAGGAATTACATTTGAATACATTGACACAGAAGACCACTTCCTAAATATAACCCCAGTAGCACAGACATTGAGAGAAACAATTAATAAATGGGACCTCAAGAAACTGAAAAACTCTGTAAAACAATGGACATGGTCAACAAGACAAAACAACAGCCTACAGAATGGAAAAAAAGATCTTCACCCGATCCACATCAGACAGAATATTGATCTCCAATATACAAAGAACTCAAGAAATAGGTCATCAAATGAACAAAGAATTAAAAAAAAATGGAGTACAGACCTAAACACAGAAATTTCGATGGAGGAATCTGAAATGGCTAAAAGACATTTAAAGGAAATGCTCAACATCCTTGGCAATCAGAGTACTGCAAATTAAAACAAATCTGAGATTCCATCTACACTTGTAAGAATGACCAATATCAAAAACACTGATGACAACTTATGCTGGAGAGGATGTTGGGTATAGGGAACACTTCTCCATTGCTGGTGGGAGTGTAAACTAGTACAGCCATTTGGATATCAGTATGGTGATTCTTCAAAAAATTAGTAAACAACATTCCTCAAGACCCAGCAAAAATACTTTTGGGTATATACTCAAAGGATGCTCAATCATACCACAAGGACATGTGCTCAACTGTGTTTATAGAGGCATTGTTTGTCATAGCCGGAACCTAGAAACAACCTAAATGCCCCTCAACTGAAGAATGGATAAAGAAAATGTAGTACATTTACACAATGAAGTACTACACAGCAGAAAAAATAATGACATCTTAAAATTTGCAGGCAAATGGATAGATCTAGAAAACATCATATTGAGTGAGGTAACCTGGACCCGGAATGACAAATATCATATGTACTCACTCATAAGTGGCTTTTAGACATAAAGCAAAGAAACCAGCCCACAATTCACATTACCAGAGAACCTAGACAACAATGAGTACCCTAAGAGGACATACATGGATCTAATCTATGTGGAAATTTGAAAATAACAAGAACCCCATCATAAATTGAGAGCATGGGGACCATGGGGCTGAAGGGAAAAGAAGAGGAATGGACAGAAGCAGAGAAAAATGGATTTCTCGATAAAATCAATAAAAATAAAGCAACTTTAATATAGAAAAAAAAGAAGGAAATGTCAAAGGAGATTCCACGAGCCTCCAGAGAATCAAGATGTGAGATAACAAGCCTTGTGGTCAAATATAGACTATTATATCTGGGTTAGTTTAAGTTGTAAGAGCTAGTTAACAATAAGTATGAGATAATAGGGTAACTGTATGTAATTAATATTAAGCATCTGAGTGGTTATTTTAAAAGCAACTGCAGAACCAGTCAGGATTAGAAACCTTCAGTTATATCAAATAAATAATCAAAAGTTCTGAAGAGGAGCTCAACGACTTACAATAAACTAAGACATTCAAAAGTAGACATGCATACAAGGTAATTGCTACATACAGATGCTGACCAAAGGTAGATATATGATAAATAAACACTAAGGAACTTAAAACAAGTCCCAGTAATCAATGAAAGACTTTGTTACAACAGAAACAGCCTGTAATAATTTTTTAACAATTTGGGTTTTTCATTAAAAATTCTAAATTTTAAATAACAAATCTAAAGGCATAAAAAGAAGTAAAAATAAAATGAATTCATGGTGACGAAAGCTAAGGGAGCAAATGTATATGATATATTGGACAAACACTATAAAAACAATTGTATTAATACTATGCTTTAACTAAAATAAATAAGAGAAACTAAGAGAAACCAATAGACCCATATATAAACTAAAAGAGAATACAAGCCAAGGGATATGAAATATAATAATAGAACTTCTAGAACTAAAGAGTAGAATAAGTGAACAGAAAATCCAATACAGAGCTTTAAACACACATATTTGAGCAAATAAAAATCAGAGTCTGTAAACTTCAACAACAGGCGT
This sequence comes from Microtus pennsylvanicus, assembly GCF_037038515.1. Taxonomy (NCBI): domain Eukaryota; kingdom Metazoa; phylum Chordata; class Mammalia; order Rodentia; family Cricetidae; genus Microtus; species Microtus pennsylvanicus. The sequence goes on from NC_134601.1 coordinate 51,412,925, forward strand.
TTGAAGTATGAGGAGAATGATAAAGAATAAAGGAAAGTCATGCAGTCCAAGAGACATGAAAGAAAGCACGAAGTAGACCAGATCATGTACTATGGGAATCTATGGAAGAAAACGCACAGAAAATCAGAGAGCTCAATTGATTAAATTATTCTCAAATCAACAAATTTAATGAAGTGCATCAATCTTCAAATATAAAAAAAAATTTTAAACATCCAACTAGTGGTTGCAATATGAATGCCCCATTTAGGACTAAGAATTCTGCAGAACTTATTCTCTATACCCTGCTCAATTGTGGGTCTCTAAATTAATCACTACATATTACCTTAATATGCTTCTCTAATAAAGGATGAGAAATTCACTAGTCTATGGGTAAAAAATTTAAAGAATTATAAAGATTTTATATATAATGTATACATATAGTGTGTATATATGTGATGTGTATATATATATGTGTGTGTGTGTGTGTGTGTGTGTGTGTGTGTGTGTGTGTGTGTGTGTGTGTGCATACATAAAACAGATCTCCAAAAGGTAAGGAAAAAGTATTGTGGTAATTACAGGATTAATAAAAGATATTTTTGGTAATATGTGTTGACCTTTTTATCTGATTCTACATAATGGATTAAGTAATCAGGCAAATCAGACTCAAAATCAAGAAAGCAACCAAGGATATAAAATAATATTTTTTATTATTTTCTAAATTAGCATTCAATGTAATTGGATTCAGCATGGTAAATTATATGTTATTCATATATGCATGTACACACACATTAACTCTGTAACCTTTATGTTTTATGCCTGGTTTCCTTCTAGTGAAAACAAAAATATCATGAAAAGTAATAAAGGACATTTAAATACACAGTGATAGGAGTAAAAACAGAATGAAGTAGAAAGCTTACAGTTATGACAGTGTAAAAAAACAAATATCTGGATTGTTAAAGACTAAGGAGACCATGGAAATATATCAAAGACAAAAATTTTATTTTAAATCTCAAAACTATAGAAAAATGTAAATATCCAAGCAAGGAAAGAACATGTCACAAATCACATTGAATTCAATTAAGTCCTTTTGGAATTGGTCTCTCAAAGGTGGAAGATAAAAATCTCAGTTAATTAAGAGCAGAGAATAAATTGTTAATAAGTGTGTCTCAATTGCAATGACTGAAGATTTCTCAGAAGTGACATTACAGGGCACACTGAAGTATTGGGGAAAAAAATCTGGCTCCTAGCTCCAAGCCTTCAGATGTGGATATGTAACCTACAGGAACCGAGATAGTAAAACAGTAAAACTGGCAGAGATAGTAAAGGAGTACCACTGGCAGGAAAGGGAGTTGGAAGGCAATAAAGAAGAGAATCTTGAGGTATAAGTGATATTATCAGGGCAATGGAAAAGGGTGCTGTTAAGAAAAGGGGGTAGATGTAAATATAGAAGAAAGTGCAAAGAGGGTAAAGGAGAATAGCAGAATACAATTGACCTGATTGGAGAAAATGGAGGGTTATTTTATAGGGAAAGGAGTGAGAGGTGAACGCAGTGGAAGATGGTAGGTAAAATAGCAAGATGTATGATTTTAATAACCCAAATGAATCACTCTTTACTTTAAAAAACCTACAATGCACTTAATTCAGTGTATAAATATACATGTATAGATTTAAAGAACTTCTCTCATCTGTAATGACAGCACTCCTTCCAAGATACAGAGACCACCTAAAATTCCCAGTACCAGAAATGAGAAGTCGTGTTTTGAGTTTTTGGCAAGTCTCTGTATGAGAGACACCCCCCAAATATAACTGATTTATACTGCCTTAGTTTACATCCCAGAAGTGGAAGATAATTTCTTCTTGCTGAAGACACCATGAGATTCAGAAATGGGGCGTAGAGGCCCCTGAGCTAGAAGTGACTTTAATGTCCCATATCTGAGTACTCAATTCAGAGGTAGTGTGGGAATTCTTTTAAACATCCATCTTCATCTGGCGCCCACATGGATACAGACTCCAAGCCTACCGGGTGGGCAGTCTAAAGGACTAGCTGATTCACAGCCCAGAACGTCTCCCAACCCTGCCTACTTGGCTTGCTTTTACCTAAGCGGGTTTTGTAGAACCCCTATCACAGTGGAGCTTACTGTGCACAGCAACTTGGAAATTTCCCAAGCTTACACTCGACTGCCGCATTACCTGATGTGGTTTCTTGGTGGGGTCCCTTGCCATGTGGCAACTTGTGCATCTTCCAGTTTGTGTTCTCTGCCTGTGAGTTCTGGGTTTCTTGCTCAGTGTATAGAATTGATTTAATTGCTTTTAATTTGTCATGCAAAGCATATTTCTCAGTATTTAACCAGTACCAAGGCTGGAAACTAAAGTGGCTCAGGATTGTTCCTGTCGTCACCAGTTGCATTGCTGCTAGTTGCGACACTGCAGCCACAACATCTGCTGAACAATAAAGATTATTATACCTAAAACAATTTACCGGATCTCTTACCTGGTAATTAATAAATCAATATGGCAGACTACATTAATAATGAAGTTTTAGTAACTTTTTGCTAATACTATGGATTGTATTCTGGGAGGCTTATATGTTTATGGTGATACTTCAAATTTATTGGATATTGGGACCCAGTTTTTTTCTTCATATTTTATCACTAAGAAAGAATGTGGCACTTTTAGGAATGATACAGTCTTTACAGACTAATGAACAGCTAACAGGATTAATAGCATCAAAAATCAAAAGTTACCTGAAAAAAATTAATACTATTAAAAGGGGTAACATTAATTTGACAGACAAAATTTAACCCATATCTAAGGGTACTGAGGAATTATCTGAAAGAATTTATACTGTTGAATTTGACAATCAACATTTATTAAAAATTTATGATAAGTTAGCAGATAGAGTATCTCTCCAGAATTGCAATCTACATGTTATCCAAGCAATGTTCAAGGATGAGGTTCTATCTTTAAAGGATAAACTTCAGGCCTCGGAATCACATGTGCAGAATTAGGACCAGAGGCTAGGTACCTCAATGAAATCACTACAAATATATACAGGTCACAAGATTCAGACTTTATGAAATACAATAGTAACAGGATTTGAAATGATTGAATACATTATTGGAGCTGATGAACAGGTAAAGAAGGCAAAAGGACAGGATTCGACATTGCCAATAGATTCCTATACTGTAATCTATTCTGACAAAGCATCAAGTTCTAAAGGCCCAAAAGGATCCAAAAAATCCAAAGATGGATGGATACCTATAGGAATGAATGATCTAAAAGAAATTAAACAAGCTGTTGTAACTTTGGCTTGCATTCCACATTTGTTAGGGAGATGATAAAACATGGTCTTTTAACATCAAAGTAATACCACATGACTAGATTCAGTTAGTTTCAGCAGTCATGGATGATGGGCCCCAGTTGATGTTTAAATGCTATTTCAGAGAAGAAGCTAAAATTTTAAAACAACAAGGAAAATTAAAAGGACTTGAGACTTCTCAAGATCAAATTCTTGGTGAGGGCACTTATGCCAACCCACAGGTTCAAGCTCTTTATGATGAATAAATCTTGTACCTATGCCACAAAGCAGCCTTAAATGCTTGGGATAGGATTCAAAAACTGGGAAAAGGAATTGATCATATACCAGGGTTAAACAGGGCCAGAAAGAACCCTTTACTGACTTTTTACAAAGATTAACTAAGTCTATACAAATAGGAGTAACAGACCCAGATGCTAGATGAGGACTTATTGAATCTCTGGCTTTTGAAAATGCCAACTTAGAATGCCAAAAATACCTCGGCCTTTAAAGATTAGAACAAAACCTATGGATGAATGGATCCTGCATACAATGAACATTGAGACATTTGACTATAATACTGAATCTTGGGTAGGAGAAGCAATTTCCAAAGGAACGAGGAGACATCAAAATGCCAAATATTTTATTTATGGTAAAACAGGGTATCTGAGAAGGGATTGTAGACAAGGAATTTCTAGGAATAAAATCTCCTCTGGGAATGGCAAGAATAGGAGGACTCAGCCTTCAGTTATATGTAGAAGGTGTGGAAAAGGTTCCAAAAGACAGAAAAGCAACCTGATATCATTGGAAAACTCTTTCAGGGGCCTCTTGCAGGCCCGCAAGCCAAAAGTGACCCCATTATTCCTACTCACTGTGGAGGACATGTATCACCAGGAAAATTAAAAAAATCCAGAGTCTTCTGTAAAAGAACATACTGTTCTAAATAATCGCATAAACATGGAGGATAAGTCAAAAAATCCAATAGGAATATATGGACATGACAGGCAATATTTGGGCATGTGTATATGTAAAATACATATATGCATGTTAATAAAAATGTAGATAAAAGATAACATTAATCTGATTGAAAATGAGGAGGTTTTGTGGTATGGTCTGAAAGGAAGGGAGATTCACAGAAAAACAAAAGCTGAAATAACATATGTTTGTGAGACCTTACAGGAAATAATAAAATTAATACATTGAGAAAAAATGGAAAATGGTGAAAACACTGGTAAGACTAATTATGGAAACAAAACATTAAATGTTCAAATATTACAAACATGACAAACAAATCATTTATATATTAATTGTAACTAATTCGTGCTTGATAATGGCTTTGTTATATGTAATTTTACTATATTAAAGTTAAAGCCTTCCTTTTTGTTTAAACTGAAAAAGAGGAAATGGTGTAGGAGGTTTTTCTATGTGTTGCTTTCATTGGTTGAATAAAGAAACTGCCTTGGACTTTTGATAGGGCAGCACTTAGGTAGGCAGTGTAGACAGAACTGAATGCTGGGAAGAAGGGCAGACAGAGAGCTGCCATGGAGTAACCAGAGTCAGACATGCTGAATCTTTCCCAGTAAGCCACTGGCACATGGTGATACACAGATTAACAGAAATGGGTTAAATCAAGATGTAAGAATTAGCCAATAAGAAGTTAGAGCTAATGGGCCAGGCAGTGATTTAATTAATACAATTTCTCTGTGGTTATTTCAGGTGTAAGATAGCTGGACAGCCATGACCGAAAGCAGGCCCTCTCTCCTTCAACACCCCACTCTTTAGATAATAATTTATTTGAAATTATAACATAATTAGATTATTTATTCCTTTCTAATTTTCATTCCAAACACTAATTTCCTTTCAAATTCATGGCCTCTGTTTTCATTAACTGTTGCTACATATATATATATATATATATATATATATATATATATATATATATATATATATATATATATATGTTCCTAACTATATAAATAAAATCTGTTCAAACTGCATAATGTAACTTGTATGTATATGTTTCCAACATTGCAATTTGGTCAATTGATAAATAATTGGTGTGCTGCAGCAGGCTTTCTTTTTGGTTGCCAAATAGCTGAAAATGATAACAGGGAGACTGCTAATTAGTTATGAATGCTCCATCCTATCTTATGCTTGTCCCACTAGCTCTTATACCTTAAGTTAATGTGTTTCTTTTCATCTACATTTTGCCCCAGGCCTTTTTACCTTTCTTCTACTCTATATGTCCTTCTTTCCCTGCTTCTTCCATGTCTGTCTGTTTGGCAGCTCCCTTGCTGGCTGGTGCAGGGCATTTTTTTTCTCTCTTTCCCTTGTTCTGTTCTCCTGAGCCTAGATTTCTCTTCTTCCTTATTCTCTTTGCCTACCACTCCTGACTATCTCTAAACTGCCTAGCTATTGGTTGTTCAGATTTTTATTAGACCTTAGTAAGGAAAGGTAAAACAAATGGAGTGCATCTTTACATAGTTAAACAAATGCAACACAAACAAATGTAACACATCTTTACAAGTTAAAGTAATATTCCACAACATTTCCCCTTTTTGTCTAAATAAAAAAAAGGGTTTGATGTTTAACATAGTAAAACTTTATACAAGAAAGACAATTATCAACTAAGCATAACATTTACAATATCCATTCCATTTGCATTTGGGAAATTTAGAGAAAATACTCCGTTAGTTATTCTATTTTGGAGAACCCAAAGTTTTGTACCTAATTTACCTTTTATTATAACTAAGGAAAATTATAATTATCTAGTTTTAAAATCCATCAAAGACCCCAGTAGGATATAATATTACCTGAGTAATCAGGAAGTACATGCAAGGCACTTGCAAAACTGTAAAATTTACAGAGACATTTGGCTAGCTGGTCAGTCACCCAAGGTTCCTCTATGATGTTGGGGCATTCATCTTCAACCTACAGACCTAAAATATCTGACAGACTTTTCTGTGCAGCCAGAAATTTGAAGGATTGTCCCTCCTTGTTTTACTAAGTATGCAGTCTTTTTTTTGTGTCCTGTTTGTTCAGTTTGTGTAGCATACTGTCATCAGTCAAGACAAGGATTGTTTCTTACTCAAATGACCAGCTTTGCCACAGTGAAAGCAAACTCTGTATGGAGGTTCTTCAAAGTCCATCACACTTTTATGAAGTTGATTTGTGCTTCCATGAGCAGATATGTCTCACTGTCATGAAAAGCCTTACATTATTAAACATAGTAAATTCCATATTCTGTAGGTCTCTAAAGCACTTGAAGAGCATCTATCTAAAATATATCTGTTTAACTTTGAAAACCTTCCTAAAATGACTACAAATTTAATTATTATAGATGACTAACTGCTAAACTGCACTTCTTAATTACACATTATATTTTTAATGAGTTGCATAAGCACAATAAACCACCAAGACTATAAACATACATACAGTATGAAAAAATAACTTTAAATTTGTACAAATACAGCAAAATCTGTACCAATGTAAATATATGAGACTAATAGTTGTCTTTTTATCTTATATTTCTGTATGCCCAATAAATGAGGACATACATCTATAACCCACTGAATGGCAAAATATACCCACCTACTTCTTGGGAATGTGAGTGTTTCATTCTCTAGACTGCTTCCTATTGTCTGGAGTTGATGGCATCTTTAGGGGTCACTGAGAAAATTGAGATAATAGTCAAGTCCTAGGGAAACTAGTTATAATACTTTTTTTCCAGTCTCAGAACTGTTCCCATGCAGAAGAATCAGAATATATGTCATCTGTCTTGTAATTTTTCTTGCTTTATTTCTTTATGTCTACATCCAAGATTTTCAGGAGAGCTCCCCCATCAAACATGATCTCTGTTAACCTTGAAGGAATCCACAGTCTTAAGTTTCCTTTGAAAACAAAAGCATGAGCTCTCCCTCAACACAATACCTTTTCTAAATTCCATTTTAAAGTTAAGATATTCCTAAAATATCTAGGCTGGTTTTGCTCAGCCATCCCTTTTAAAATCCCATGTCTCTTAGAAGCTATAATTTGTTTGTCAGCATTCGAAAAATCCAAATTCAACACAATACCATAGATTATTCAAATTCCCTGTGTATTTCCCATCTTTATGTGGCTTATTATTTTTATAATAATTTACTCTCTCTTTAAAGACTTTATTATTTATAAACTATCTTTTCCTGTAACTCTTTATAAACGATTTTCCTTCCTTTCTTAAGACTATGCACATTTTTAAGACAGCATAATCAGTTTAAAGGTCCCTTCTACTGGGACCTGTCTTTACCGCCTGTCTCTAGCCTTTTCTGACTGCATGAGGCAAAACTTAATCTAATATACAGTTTTTCACTGACAGCTGTCTCTGCCAAACTCAATTCATAATATTCCCCTGGAGCTTGACTGAGAACTGCATTGTACTAGGAGCTGTATTCAATCACCCCAACTTTAGGAAGTTGGTGCCCAATGCTATCACAGGTGTTTCTATTGAGCTATTTGTTTTAAGTTAACTTGCTCATTACTCTGTAACATGAAGGGATGTTTGTTGGGGATTTCTGTCCTGCCCTGTTCTCACAGCTGTTTAGCCCCAAAGAAAATCACACAGAAATCTCTATAAGTTATAAGGCTAATTGGCCCCTTTGCTCAGGCTACTTATTAGCTCTTGTAGCTTATATTAACCCATTATTCTGATCTATTTTAGCCATATGGCTCAGTACTTTTTCAGCTGGCAGGTCACATCCTGCTTCCTTGGTGGTCTGTGTAGGACTGCAAGGAATTAAGGAATCAAATTCCTCCTTCCTAGAATTCTTCTGTTCTCATTGCAGCATTTCTACTTCCTGTCTGGTTTTCCCACCTATACTTCCTGCCTGGCCAATCAGCGTTTATTTAAAACATGATTGACAGAATACAGACAATTCTCCTGCACCATTACTCAATTGCTCATTGTAAGGCAGAGCATCTTAAAGGAGCTCTATCTGATTTTTGTTTGTTTTGTATTTTTTCAGCTTCATCAGACCTTATGTGGAAATTTGATCCCCACATTGAAAATCCAAATGTAACAGGCTTTTTATGGGGCCACCATCCAGCTTCCAAATCATGACAGGGTGTCTTATTACTTATGAATCCTCAGCCTTATCTTATGCTTGTTTCATTAACTCTTATGCCTTAATTTAACCTATTTCTCTTCATCAAAATTTTACCTCAGGACTTTTTTTACCACTTTTCACTCTGTATGTCCTTCTTTCCCTGCTTCCATGTCTGTCTGTCTGGCGACTGCCTAATTAGCTGGCCCCAAGCATCTTCATCTCTTTCTCCCTTGTCCTCTTCTCCTGAGCCTAGATTCCTCTTTCTACTTATTCTATCTGCCCACCAGTCTCAAATATACCTCTATTACCTAGCTAATGGTCATGCATCTTATTACTAGACCAATCAGTTACCTTAGGTAGACAATGAAAACAAATGAAACACATCTTTACATAGTTAAACAAATGCAGCATAAACAAACATAACACATCTTTACATAGTTAAGTAATATTCCACAACAGTGTGTTTTTTTTTCTTGAGAAGACATTTTAGTCTACTCTCAGTATTCTTAGTTCCCTGCCATTTTTGTGAAGGTTTGAGGTTTCCTGGGCTTTCTCTTGCCCATTTAGTATGCCCATTGTTCTCCTTATTCATCTCATGTTTATGCAGTTATTTTGGTGAGACCTTATGAATACTATATTCCATTTGGTCTTTCACAAATAAAAATATCTTAATGTGTGAAATACTAATGTTTCCAGATAATACACTGAATTTAGCAATACATATTGTTGTTTTACTTTCCTCATTAATAAAATTGCAGTGCAAACATTCCTCAGATAATCGATTAGTGTCGTTCTATTCTGTATTAATACACATACATGAAACTTTAGTGATATATGATGTATCTGACTCTAATTTTACACTGACAGTGGTGTAGGAATTCCTTCTGTTGGGGAATTGGGACATAATAGTCATTGGTATTTTATGCTTCTCTATTGTATTTTTTTGCTTTCTTTTTATTTATTTTTATTGAGGTCTATATTTTTCTCTGCTCCCCTCCCTGCAACTCCCCTCCCCTTCAACTCTCTCCCAAGGTCCTCATGCTCCCAATTTACTCAGGAGATCTTGTACTTTTCTACTTCTCATCTTCTCATGTAGATTCGATCTATGTAAGACTCTCTTAGGGTCCTCATTGTTGTCTAGATGTATTCTCCAAATGATGTCTATTGAATCTTGGTGTTAAATTGAAAATTTAAATTGATTCAATTTCTTTTGAAAATACTATTGTATCTATAGCAAACAGTTATGATATTTGTATTTGATTAAGGTGAATAACACAATTTATTTATTTATTTTTCAAGTTGGGTTTCATTTAGTCCCAGCTGGCCTTGAACTTGCTATGTAGCCAAAGACAACCTCAAACTCCTGATTCTCCTGCCTGCATGACATGACTGTAGGATTACTGGAATTTACCACCATGTGGGGAGATTCTCTTTTACTTTCAATAGCTCTATGTTCTATGACAACATATTCCCAAACATTTAATAACTTTCCAGTATGTCTTAAAATGGTAACCAGCTTTCATATAACTCTGACTCTCAGTTTCACTATCTAATGTCACTAATTCAATTCTCATTCCCCCAAAGATTACATAAGCTGCTTAACTAAATTCAATAGACTATATGAGAATATATATTCGAAGTCTAATGTTTGGTATATATCACCGTGTCAGTCTCAAAAATGTAAAAACAAAAATTTATGGTTGAACTGGCTCCCACCACTCCTGCAAGGCCCTTCCAATTCTCCTACAACTGGTTACACCTCTCACTCATCTGACCACTGATCGTAATATTGCTATTCTGAGAGCTCTAGAATGTGTATTCCTGGCTTCACCAGCAGTGATGCTTCCCAGGTTTGTTAGGGTTTCTATGGCTGTCACCAAACACAGTGACCAAAACTCAAGTTGGGGAGGAAAGGGTTTGTTTGGCTTATACTTCCACATTGATTTTTCATCGTTGAAAGATGTCAGGACAGTAACTGAAATAGTGCAGAATCTTAGAGGTAGGAACTGATGCATGTAGTAATAAGGGCGGCGGCAGGGCTATGTCCCCAAAACCCCAGCCGCCTGCCCGGCTAGCTTATGCCCCGAAATAATTACACAGACACTGTATTCATTTAAACACTGCTTTGGCCCATTCCTATCTAGCCTCTTCTAGGCTAACTCTCTTACCTGGACTAGCCCATTTCTTATCATCTGTATAGCACCGGTCTTACCGGGAAGATTCTAGCCTAAGTCCATCCTGGGTTGGAGCTTCATAGCGTGCGTCTTCCCTGGAGCAGGTAGCATGGCGTCTCTCCTGCATCTGCTCCGGAGAGCAGAGCTGTGGAGTCTGACCTCACTTCCTCTTCCTCCCAGCGTTCTGTTCTGTTTACTCCTCCCACCTAAAGGTGGGCCTATCAAATGGGCCTAGCAGTCTCTTTATTGCTTACCAATGAAATCAACAGATTGATATGATACTCCCACATCAGATGTAGAGGTCGTGGATTGCTATTAAGCCACAAACTCTCCTTTTTTTTTCTTTGCTCAAGACAAGTTTTCTTTGTGTATCTCTGTCTGTCCTGTAACTCGCTCTGTAGACCAGGCTGGACTTGAATGCACAGAGATCCACATGCCTCTGCCTCCTTTAGTGTTGGGATTAAAGGTGTATGCCACAACCACCAGGCTAACCCCTTCTTTCTTATTCATTACCAAGATCTTAAATAACTTTTAAAGTTTCACAGTCTAATTCAAACACATTAAAATTTCAGCCCCTTTAATATAGCTAATCTCTTTAAAATTTCAGTCTTAAAAAAGGCACAGTCTCTTAAAGCAAAACAAAATTCCAACCTTCCAATGTCTGTGATCTACTTCTGAACTTGTGAGCTCCTCTAAAGGTCTTGGGTCACTTCTCTGACTCTGCCCTCTGCAGTATATGTAGCTTTTTTCTCAGTTCTGGCTGGCACTTCTTCATTGCTGCTACTGCACTTGGTGGTCATCCCATGGTACTGCCATATGCAAAACACTGGGGTTTTCTGCTGCAACTGGGCTGCACTTTCACTAATAGCCTTTTATAGGCTTTCCTCATGGTGCTAAACCCCATATTCTTTGCATGACCTAGTCAATACTTGGCCTTCAACTGCCTCTGTGGTTGCGTTTTCACCAATGGCCTATCCTGGACTCTCACAGTACCAAGTACTGTGAGTACTACCTCTCAGCTCCTATCCATGAGCCTTTAATGCCTTCAAAATTAGTACCAACTGGATGACTCTTATACATTACCAAGTTCATCTGATAGCATGAGGTACACCGTTGGCCACCTCTGGAAAACAGCTTCTCTGTGCTATCAGGAGACACTTCGCAGGAGATCTCACTTCAGTGTTGTTGATCTATTATCAATCACTTCTAATTTCTTAGCTCCAGCTGTCTAGCATCATGTATCCCAGTAAAACAAAGCTTCACTTTAGTAGCTCCTGTATGTTGTTAAGCACAGCCGATTCTTCAGCCCCAGCTAACCAGAACCACAGACTCTTTATTCAAAATAACAAATGTCCCAAATAGTCTTTAAACCCTCCTCTAAAACTTCAAAATCCTGGCCTTAATTCTCTGTACTGTTCTCAACATTCTTATCTTCCAAACTATCACAGATCATTCCACAAAGCTTTTAATTCTCAATGGCCCTTCTAGCCCAAAGTTCCAAAGTCCTTCCACAATCCTTCCAAAATAGTAGCTGGAACTGAAGGATCAACTACTGCATATGCTTCCTAGGCTTTTACTGAAGTACAATTCATCCTTTCATGACAAAATTTACCAGGGTTCTATAAGGTAACAGGCTGAGCAAGACATGAGGAGCAAGCCAGTTCATAGCACCTCTCCATGGCCTCTGCATCATCCCGCTGCCTCTAGGTTCCTATCCTGTTTGAGTTTCTATCGTGGCTTTCTCCAAAGATGAACAGTGATGTGGAAGTGTAAGCCAAATAAACCCTTTCCTCCTCAAGTTACTTTGGTTCATAATGTGTTACCACAGAAATAGTAACTCTAAGTCACAAGAGTTAAATAACATAAAGAAGACAAGGTCTGTTCTTAGACTTTCCAAACCTGTAATATAAAGCCTATAATATTCCAAAAGTATTAACAGAGATACATAAAAGTAAGCGGAGTCCAATTAGTTAGGCTACTTTGTAAAACACTAAAAATGACAAATAGGTTGTTCAGTAGAATCAGCTATGGGTTCCTTAGACAACTGAATATATCTAAGTGGTTAGAGTAGGCCTAGGTATATACAGAACCACATATTAATGTGTATAGGAAGCACTTACTGGGGACATATTAGGACAGAAAATGAAGAATCGGGGTTTCTCAACTACCTGATTATCATCTCTAACTGCTTATCCCTATCTTACATGGAGTTATTTCTTACCTTATATACCATTCAGTAACGGTTAATTATAAAGCAATTTTGTATAGTTTTGTTTCAAAATTACTTCATTCTATTTTAGTTTACTTTTCTTTACATAACACACACATGCACATGCATGTGGCATTGATTTAAAATGGATATGCGCCCACCCTAGAAGACATGCAGTGACATCAGAGCAGAAGAATCATTTTAGTTAATTCTGTTCTTTTGTTTATTGAATACAAAGTAGACAAATTGCATCTTTATTTGGTAAATATTTCTAAAAGGTATCCTAAGCCCTATGTGTTGTTCTGAGTCAAAACATGGAGAAATGCATAAAAGGATAGATACTTCCTTATGATTTTTCTATATTCTAGTTGGACATATATAGCATATTTGTTGTTAATTCTAAAGAGTAAATAAATAATATAAGTAAATAATTAATGCAAAGGCAAGATTTCAATTTTAAATGGGATTATTAGGGATAACCTTTGTGAAAGTTCTTAGTATTTTATCTGGCTTGGCAAAGTAGCTATTCACAATTGATAGCTGCTATTAAAGTGAAAGACAAAGAATTTTCTATATTAGCATAACCCATGTTAAGTCAACCATGCTTCAATGGACTCCACACATTTAAGAATACTTGAACAGCACAAATTAGTCTTGTTGGGTTAAAAAAGGACAAAGTTAGGTGTGTAGGGAAAGGAGTAGATAGGAGAATTGGGGGATGAAGAGTAAATACATAACAAGAACACATGCTATAAAATTCTCCAACAACTAATAAGAATATTAAAACTGCTTCTGAGATGAACAAAATCAGTATTATAGTATATGCCTTAAGAAAATAATATAGTTATCTATGTAGATAACAAGGTAAAAACCTTGTTCTCAGTAGAGAAAAATAGGTATGTAAGGGCTCTAAACTGAAGAGCTTTTCTTACCCAAAAGAATGATGCCAAGATCTGGCCAAATAAGTAATTATATGTGCTTGTCACTTAATCTGAGTCAGATAGGGAATCACACTGTAGTGTTTAGGTATTGTGTGTGTGTGTGTGTGTGTGTGTGTGTGTGTGTGTGTGTGTTTGGTTGAAACAGGTTTTTGTGCTATAGTACATCCTATACATGTGTGCATCAAGCAACTCAGTCTGGCCTCTAAGTCAGAATTCTACTCCCTTAGTCACCTGAGTGTGATAATTACATGCATGCAACACAATGCTGGACCGCTTTCATGTTTTCTATGCAAAACACTTGAACTAGCATAATGGCTCATGGAGTAAAGGCAACTTCTACCAATCCTGAACACCAGAGTAAAATTTCTGCAATCCACATAGCAAAAGAACATATTCAAGCAAGTGTTCCCCTGGACCCATTTCTTGTAGTAGCATGATCATGTGTCCCCCAAATTAAATTTGAATGATAACAAAATCACTTTCTTATGTTATTAAAACAACAGCAAACAATCAAAACAAAGGAAAAATAAAGGAGAAAAATTAGAGTTATATTATAACCATCCAGGACAGATATAATAGAGATTTAGATTTAGATGGTGGAGAGAGTGGCAATGGTATAAGTAGTAAGAATGGCCATAAACAAGATGCTTTATTCAATTTAATTCATAATTATTGTGTTTCTACGGTTTGTGTATACCTTTAAAAGTATAAATGCCTCAACAGACTTGTGGAGATCCCTAGATAACTCCTGGGAACTTGTTCTCTTCCTTTACTTTGAGTTCTGAGGCTTGAACTCAAATTGTCAGGCTTATATAGCAAGCCCTTTTATTTACTGAGATATCTGTGGCCTCAAGATGTTACTTGAAAGGAGAAATAACTGGATTTTTATAGATTTGGTTGTAGAGGATAAATAAAATGCAGATAACAGAAATATTTTCTCTCATGATAGTACAGCAGTAGATCTATCTACATACTTATGTTTATCATGACAAATGTATGGAATCAGGTTTATGTGCCATCAACAGATGGAGTATTACTCAGCTATACACATGAGGATATTATTTCATTTTTAGGGAAGTTGATGTAAACAGAGATTATCATGCCATGAGAAATGAAGCAGATGCATATATGACATGTTTTCACTCATAGTTGGAACCCAGTGTTGAAGAAAACAAACTAAGATATATTCTAGAATAAAATAGAAATTGGTCAATGGAAAAATGGATATAGAGAAAATAACAGTGGGAGAATTATTGTGACCAGAGTACATTGCATATAAGTATGAACACATAAAGTCATTATTTGATAAAATCAATACACACTAACAAATATGTTTGCAATATTTCATCTGAAGGCATCATGATAATACAGTTTCTTAGTTGGAGATGGGGCATAAATGCAGAATGTTTGCCTAATATGCACAAGGGTCTGTGTCCAATATTCGCTTTGTCAAAGGGTATTAAATGAAAACCAATAACAGAAAATAAGAAGTATAAACATAAGTATTACTTTTACATAGAAATATATTAGAAACTTGAATTTTAATATGATAATTTTAGATGTATATTAGATATATAAACACTGCTAAATATGAGACTGGTTTTTAGGCTGTTTTCTTAGTTTGAAATATGGAGCTTGAAATCTGGACTTTAAGAAGCAACAATTTTCTTGCATTTTAAAATACAATGCTAGTTAATAAAAGACAAGGAAACAAATCTGTATGAGTAAAATGGTGCTACTTATAAATTAGTGTGTTTTATACACAATTGTTCAGACTTGACACTGAATCCCATTAGTTTACAATATTAGTACAGGTCAATTAAAAATTATTGTCCATAACTATTGATTGGTGGAAGCAAAATAAGATATCAGTGTATAATTTCTGCAACTCTTTAATGGTCAGTATGAGGATGATGAGAATTGAGAGAAAAAGATGTAAACAGATTTACCTGCAGGAAAGGAGGAAATTCAAGAAAAGTTTTGGTCATTAAGCAGAGAGAAAGTGTTCATGTCAAGTGAAATATACACTATATGTAAATGTATTTTACATTTTTGGAAGAATGACATAAATCATTAGAAATAGTAATAACTTATTTATTGGATTCTTTCTATGCAAAAACCACTGTAATTAGTGCTTTACATATACAATCTAATTTGGCAACAAATAATGAGAACACATAATTATTATTTTGCTTATGAGTATTAAAATTATATTTGAAAAGAACAGTATTTTGATCTTAAAACAATCCCAATGACCATTCAAGTACAATGCACTTGTTTTAAAAGCAAAGATATCATCTATCCTGTCTAGTATATAAAAGTAGCTTAAAATTAATATAAACTATGTACACACATAATAAAAATTTTATAGAATACCTCCTATATAACTTTATGAATGATTTCAAAAGTTAAATCAATAAGATCCAACATATATATTTAGACCTAACTATAATAGATGACGTGATGAAGTAATTCAAAACTTATACCTTTACTTTGTACCTTCCATAAATTTGACAGTTTAATATACTGAACAATTAAAGATATTTGAATCCCTAACTTAGCTACCATTTACTTGCTAAATTGATGGGGGGGATGTTCATAAAATGTGGAGTAGTCTGTCATGTTCCAATTATGTGCCCATGATAATGTATTCTGTCCAAAAATGACTTAAGGTAGAAAAGATTTCAGATTATAGTTTCAGCTTACAGTCCATCATTAGGCAAAATCAAGGTAGGATCTATAGACTATAGAAGTCACAGCATAACCATAGTTCAAACCAGAGAGAGATGAATGCTATATACTTACATGCTTACTTTTCCATGGCCAGCTTGCTTTTTATATTCTCCATTAACAAATTTATCTTGTTATTTTAATTATGTGCATTTGAGTATTTGTGTGTGGATATGTGCACATAACTTCATGTGCCCATTGGGGCCAGAGGCACTAGATTCCCAATGGAGCTGGAGCTAAGAAGGTTTTGAGCCACCTGATGTGAGTGCTGAGAACCAAAGTGTGATCCTCTGTAAGAGTGGTAGATATGTCTAAACACTGACCCATCTCTTCAGGTCACATTGCTCTACTATTAGATAGTTTCTTAGGCAATGGTGTTCCCACTCAGGGTCCCGATTATCTTTACATCAATTAACAAGCAAAATATTCCTCAGAATTTCTTAATCTTAGCCATTCTGGAAGGTATAAGTTGGTATCTCAGACTCATTTTGATTTGCATTTCCCTCATGATGAAGGATGTTGATTATTTCCTTAAATGTCTGTTGACCATTTAAATTTCTTCTGCTGAGAATTCTTTGTTTAACTCTCAATTCCATTGAATTAAGTGGTATTTTGTTGACTAATTTTTTGAGTTCTTTATATATTTTGGAGATCAGTCCTCTGTTAGATGTGGGGTTGGTGAAGAAATTTTCCCATTCTGTAGAAGCAAGGGGACTACTCCTCCAAGGCTGTTAGAAGTGCAAATTTGTATAGCCATTCTGGAAATCAGTATGGCAGTTTCTCAGAAAATTGGGAAACAATCTGCCTTAAGATCCAGTGATAGCACCATTGGGCATATAACCAAAGAATATTCAATCATACCACAAGGACACTTGCCCATCAATATTTATAGCAGCATTATTCATAATATCCATAACCTAGAAACAACCTAAATGCCCCTCAACTGAAGAGTGGATAAAGAAAATGTGGTACATTTAAACAATGTTGTATTACTTAACTGTAAAAAAAAAACAATAAAATCATGAAATTTGTTGGCAAATGGATGGAACTAGAAAAACACATTCTATGTGAAGTAACCCAGACCCAGAAAAACAAGCATGGTATACACTCACTCATTAGTGAATAAGAGATAAAAAGCAAAGTAAAGGATAATCAGACTACAATCAAAAGCTCCAGAGAATTGGGAGCATGGGGGCAGGGTTGAGGATGGAAGAAGAGAATGGAGGAAAGAAGGGGAGTGAGAAAAATATTTAGCTCAATAAAAAAAAATCAAGATATTCAACTGCAGACATACCTACAAGCGAATTTAATCTAAACAATACCGTATTGAGACACAGAGCCCAGGTAATTGTAGCTAGTGTCAAATTAAAAACTAAAACTAACCTTCTTACAAAATAATACACATTATCCTTCTATTTTCTGCAAAATAATATGCTAATATTAAAATAAATCACATTGACATTTTTGCAGCATGGGGACATTTTCCAGTCTCAGATTGATATTGTAGTTCAAATATTTTGTCTCAGAATCCATGACTTAAATAAATATCAAAAAGGATATTCAAATTTTGTATAAAACAAAACATCTTCCTGAGTTTCTATGCATCTCATTGCTGAATATCATTAAATGAAAGCAGAGCCCATTCCCAACATTCATTTTTACTAAAAATTGATGTACAAAATTTGTAAAATAATCGCTTAGAATGACATATTATATTTCTGAGGATCTCAAGTCTGAAATATGCTCTCCTTTGTACCTTTCTACCAACAAAGGGACAGAGAAGGTGTTGCATCTAAAGATAATAGCACAAAATCTATTACAATAAAGATGGTATCAATATGGGGAAAAGTAGATTGGAAACAAATGTATCATAACTTACAGGTCACAGTGTGAAAACTATGCCTTTCTATAACTTTGAGTAACAAAAAATAGTCTTATGAAGTCATTCCACCAAATTATTTTTTTTTTTACTTTTTGCAACTACAAAGAGTCATTCTAGGCAAAAATCCAAGAAATACATAGCAAAAAGGCTACATTTTTCTTAAAGTTCATAAATACTTTTTAAAATAGTACTAGCAAGAAAAACACCTAAAGTAAAATATAGCAATCACATTTGCTTTGATATTATTTTAAAAACTTTTGAACTGGAAACTGAACAAAAATTTTTAACCTTATGTGCTGAATATCAGAGATAAATGTCTAATGCCATAAAGATTAATTGAATTGAAAGGGCATTCTAAATTAAAATCCCTTACGTTTATTTTCATTTTTGATATTTTTAAAAATGTCAATAATAATGCTCATCTCAAATGTTTATTATTGTAAGATCAACAAATGTATGAGGAAAGAAACATCTGCAAATAAAGTCTTTTTAATAGACAGGAGGACCAATGGAATTGAATCAAAGACACGGATATTAACCTACACACCTATGAACACCTAACTTTTGACAAAGAAGCAAGAAATATAAAATGGAAAAAAGAAAGTGCCTTCAACAAATGGTGCTAGCATAATTGAACACCAGCATATAGAACAATGAAAATAGATCCATATGTATTGCCATGCAAAAAACTCAAGTTCCAGTATATTAAAGACCTCAACATAAAATTAACCGCACTTAACCTCAAAGAAGAGAAAGTGTAAAGTACAACTGAACACATTGGGACAGGAGACCACTTCTTAAATATAACTCCAGTAGCATAGACACTGGGAGCAATAATTAATAAACGGGACCTCCTGAAACTGAGAAGTTTCTGTAAAGCAAAGGATATAGTCAAAAAGACAAAATGATAGGGTATAGAATGGGAAAAGATCTTAACCAACCCCGTATCTGACAAAGAACTAATCTCCAAAATATATAAAGAACTCAAGAAATTAGACATCACAATTCCAAATAACCCAATTAAAAAATGGGATATAGACTTAAACAGAAAACTCTCAACAGAGAAATTAGAAATGGCTGAAAGACACTTAAGGAAATGCTCAGAAAAATACAACTCAAAACAACTCTGAGATTCTATCTTACACCTGTAAGAATGTTCATGATTAAAAACACTAATGACAACTTATGCTGGAGATGTGGGTTATAGGAAACACTCCTCCATTGCTAATGTGAGTGCAAATTGGTTCAGCTGCTTTGGAAATCAGTATGGTGGTTTCTCAGAAAATTAGGAAACAGTCTTCCTCAAGACCCAGCAATACCACCCTTGGGTGTAGTCAGAGGTTGCTCACTAGTTCCCAGCTGTCCAGACCTGAAATAATTATACAGAAATTGGCAGTTTGTCAGGCATTTTCTTCTGGGTCCTGCAGAATGCCCTATAGTTTCTCATGAAGCAGGAACACTGAAGGACTGTCTCACCTTCTTTAGGAAAGTTCAGCAGTCATTTCTCTGATCCTGTAAGTCCAGTTCACACAGCATACCATCAAGAAGTTCAGGAAAGAACAGTCTCTTTCTCAAATGGCGAACAAACTCCATAAGGAGACTCTTCCATGCCCCTCATCCTCTTGAGGTAGATTAGTGCTACCAGGAACAGATGTGTCTTGGAGACATAAAAAGTTCTAAGGTTTAAAACATTTTAAATGCCATATTTTTAGATCTTTGAAAGGTTTAAAGATTATCTATATAACTGAAATATATCTCTATATATCTCAAAAACGTAAATAACATGACTAAAAAGTTGACTATTATAGATGACCATCTGTTGCTCTATATTTCTTAATTATACATTACATTTTTAAATGAACTGCACAAACGAAGTACCATAAAATATACATATTATAAAATTGACCCTAAATTTGTATCAGTAGGCCAAGATCCATATCAATGTATAGTATTTGTCTCTATAGCATATTTCCCTTTAAATGTAAACAAGCATTTATAAACAATATTTGGGAATTTGGGCATAGTTCTTTCCATACTGCTTCCTATTTTTTTATAGGACAAAGTAATTTTGAGTTTAATGGAGACCTTTCATGGGGTCTTGGTCCATCAAACCACATTTTGTTTCCACAGGAAACAAAAGCAAAACCTCTTTCCCAAAACAACATATCCTTAGACCCAAATTTTGAAGTCAAGATACCTTATATTGGTTTATCTTAGCAGTCCCCAAAGTCAAATGTCTCTGTGCAGTCAAAAATTTGAAGAAAACATAATAATATATATAATTCAGACTCTCTATGTATATTCCATCTTTATCCATTTAAATATATGACTATCTATACCTACTTTATTTTTAAAAGAAACAATTTTTTAAACTGTTTTTTTCTCTTCCAAGCCTATATAAATTTATCTAACAACAGGACCCCTTTAGAGGTCTCTTTTATTTGCTTTTGTCTTTTGTGCATGCATATCTGTAATTATTTTTTGACCAGGAGCACTTGTTTCTTTTAAATGCTAAGTGGGTGTGGCTAGAACCAACCCTGCAACACTGCCTGTTGGCTCCATCTAGGCCTACATGGTGGTGGTAGCATGTCCACAGCCTCTGAGAGCCACGCATACCACCCAGGCTTCAGGATCACAGTGAGTCCTTGTAAACCTTAGGTAATTTGTAGCACGAATCTCATAGACCCCATTTAAATACTCGGCCTCCTGAAAGAGCCAGAGCTGTTCCTGTAACTAGCACAAACCAGGAAGCCACTTTTTCAAACCTGCATGTTTTTGTGCTGCTACCACTAAATCAAAAAGACCTCTCTTAATGGAGCTGGAGCACCCCTGTTTGCTGCCAGCTAACAGAGTCCATCTGAGAAAAATGCAGCTAAACTTTGTTTTTGTGTGTGTGTGTGAGTCTAGAAATCCTTTTCAAGACTGCTCAAGTTTTATGTGGATTTAGCTGCCCCACGTGGCATGCAAATCTATAGTTGGAGGCTGCTCATTCTTTCCTGGCCATCCAGACTTGAAATAATCACACAGAAACTGTATTATTAAACATTGTTTGGCCTATAGCTCACATTTTTTATTGGCTTGCTCTTATATCTTAAATTACTTATTTCTATTAATTTTTGTATCATTGCATGGCTGTGGCCTACTACTGGTAGGGTTCTATCCAGCGTCCAGCATCTGTATCCTGCAGCAACTACATGGCTTCACCTTGACTCTTCCTACTCTCTCCTCCTCTATCTTCTTGGAATTACCACCTTGCCATATTCTGTGATGAAATAGGCCCCAAACAGATTCTTTATTTACTAATGGTATTCACAGCATACAGAAGAGAATCCCACATCACTTGGATATCTACCCAAAGAATGCTCAATCATACCACAAGGAAATGTGCTTGATAGCAGCATTATTTGTCATAGCTGGAACCTGAAGATAACCTCAGTACCCCTCAACTAAAAAATAGATAAAGAATTTATGATACATTTACACAATGGAGTACTATACAGCAGAAAAAATGACATCTTGAAATTTGCAGGCAAATGGATGGATCTAGAAAATATCATATTGAGTGAGGTAACCCAGACCCAGAAGACAAATATAATATGTACTCACTCATAAGTGGCTTTTATACATCAAGCAAAAAATCCAGCCTATAATTAATAATCCCAAAAAAACCTAGACAACAAAGAGAATTTTAAGAGAGACATAGATGAATCTAATCTACATAGAAAATAGAAAAAGACAAAAGTGTAAAGTGTAGAAGGGGACTGGTAAGCAAAATAAGGGGAGTGGAGGAAATATATAGCTCAATAAAAACAATAAAACCTAACCTAAAACCCCTAAAAAACAAAAAAAGAAAAGAAAAAAATAAAGCCTGTTGAAAAGTGGCTATCCTATCTTGTTATATATTTCCAATTACTTATTCATTTAACTTTGTTATCTGATGAAAGGTTTTGCTATATAGCTTTGATGAACTATAATTTTCATTGTATCCTTGAAGACACAGCAATCCTAATGTTTCAGCCTGTTAAGTGATGAGATTGAAAGCTTTCACCAATGCAGCTGTTTTCAACATCTTTTCATCTTGGTACTATTTTGAATCAACAATTTCAATTGTTTTCCATTACATATCTGTTAGAATTTTGATGATTTTAAATTAGAAAAACATCTGAGACTTGCTACTTTCAGTATTTCAAATATCCATATCAGTAATTACCAAGAATACAAGACATTGATCTAGTCAATATTGTTGTTTTTTGATTCTGTTTTCTAGTTCAACATAGAAATTATATTATTCACATCCTCATCCCATCCTAACCTTGTTACCCCATGTTTTCAACCTCTCCTTTGAGATGATCATATATACCAGCAAAAATGAAAATTTTGTTAATAGAACCATAAAGTGGTAAGGGGCATGAATAGAGAAAAGTATCAGAACTGTTTAGTAATAATATCCA
The DNA here is from genome assembly GCF_037038515.1 of Microtus pennsylvanicus. Taxonomy (NCBI): domain Eukaryota; kingdom Metazoa; phylum Chordata; class Mammalia; order Rodentia; family Cricetidae; genus Microtus; species Microtus pennsylvanicus. The sequence continues at coordinate 51,435,667 of NC_134601.1, forward strand.
GTAGAAAGGTGGAGATGCAAAGCCAGTACTTGTGAAGATCAAAACTGAGTTCCAAAAGAATAGATAGTAGTTGAAACACAGGAATAAGAAGAAAATGACAAGAGATTTGAATAATAGTTAAGACTCGTTGCAAACTGGGATCAGCTTATTGTAAATAAGGTATAAATTGTTCAGAACATTTTAATGGGCATACATTTTAACATACAAATATAAGTGTAAATGCAGAATTATATAAACAGAGACTGTTCTTTTGTTCCTAAGCCACTCAAATAAGAATAGCCACAGAGAAACTATATTAATTACAACACTGTTTTGTTGATGGCTCTTGGCTCAAGCATATTTTTAGTTAGCTCTTATATCTTAAATTAACTCTTATATTAATTTGTGTATTACCACAAGGCTGTGTCTTATCACAAAGGGATCTTTCTCCTTTCACAGTTAGATGACATATCCTTGAGTCCTCCTACTTTCTCTCTATTTCTGTTCGGATTCTCTGCTGATTTTACTCTGCTAAGCCATTGACGAAAACAGTTTTATGTGTTAACCAATAAAATCAACACATAGACAGAAGGACATCTCACATCATACAGAAGTAAAATGATCTGAAAAAAATCCAATGTTTGTTAGAATTGATAGACATATGGGGATGATCCCTTTGAGCTGAATTTAAATGTGGCTATTCTTTATCACAAAGTCTAAGGTTTCAGACATTGAACTAGTTTCACTTGGTTAGGCCATAACTTTTAAAAAATGTTCTTCTGTCTTTTTAAAACTTTTATTGCTTGTGGATTTCACATCATGCATTGCAGTCCCAGTTATCTCTTTATCCTTTTGCATATGATCTCTGCCATTGCAAGCCCCGCCCAACCAAATCAAACCCAAATTTAAAGGAAAAACCAAAACAAAGCAAAGAAACAAAACAAAAAAGAAAAATATTATCATGGTAGCTGCAGTGTGGTCCATTGAGTGACAGAGTGTACCTTTTTGTCCATTAATCTTCACTTGTAAGTGTTCATTACTATTAGTCATTGGTCTGGATGGAGACCTCTGCTACACTACCTATAATAAGTTCTCACTGGGACTCTGATATAGATATGAATAATTTACTTTGGTATAAATCTTGATTGATGAATTCAAATTTAAGGTCGATTTTGTTATATGTATATGTACTTCTGATCTTGATTAAGGTATTGTGATTATGTAGCTTATTTAAAATGTAATATATAATTAAGAAAGATAGGTAAATAGATAATATTCTATAATAGTCAATTTTGTAGTCCTGTTAGTAAGATTTTCTAGATGTGCATAGATATATTTCAGATAGGCATTCTTTGTATCTTTCAAAGACTACAGAATATGGCATTTAAAATGTTTTAATAACTTAGGATTTTTTATGACAATGAGACACGTCTGCTCTTGGCAGCACCAAGTTACTTCCTGAGGAAGATGGACATTGAAGAGGCTTCTTATGGAGTTGGTTAGCCATTTAGGCAAGAAGCTGTTCTTGCCTGGTCTGTTGCATAAACTGGACATAAAGAACCCACAGAGAGATGACTGCTGAACTTGCCAAAAGGTAAGATGATCCTTTGGGGTTACTGATTCATAAAAAGAGTCTGTGAGACATCCTGCACGACACAGCAGATAGTGACTGAACTGTCTTTAAATTTTCCTGCTTCATGGAAAAATCTGCTGAATACTATGGGCCTGTAGGCTAACGATGGATGCCCCAATGGTACAGAAGAACTTTGGGTGACTGTACAGGCAGTGAGATGTCTCTGTCATTTCTAGAGTTTTGGAAGTTGCTTATTTCTCTTTTACTTAGGTAATAGTATATCCTTCTGGAGTCTTTGATGGAGTTGAAGAATGGATAGATAGTTATAGTTTTCCATTATGTTTAAAAGATAAATTAGATCTAAATATTGTAGTTAATTCTTGCTTGATACTTGTTTTGTTATATGTAATTTTACCATGTTAAAGTTAAAGCCTTCCTTTTTGTTTAAACAGAAAAGGGGAGGTCGTGTAGGAGGTCCTTCTGTATTTATGTTGCTTTAATTTCTTAATAAAGAAACTGCTTTGGGACTGATGATAGGGCAGAAGTTAGGTAGGCAGGAAGACAGAACTGAATTCTGGGAGGAAGAAGCAGAGACAGAAAGCTGCCATCGAGACACCTGGTCAGATGTCCTAAGTCTTTCCCGGTAAGCCACAATCTCATGGTGACATACAGATTAACAGAAATGGGTTAAATGAAGATGTCAGTTAGTCAATAAGAGGCTAGAGATAATGGACCAAGCAGTGTTTAAATGAATACCATTTCTGTGTGATTATTTTGGGTGCAAGCTAGCTGGGCAGCTGGAACAAAGGACCTGCTCTCCCTACAACAGGGCTCCTCTTGGATATCCTGTTGTTTAAGTCATTCTTAAGACATCACTAACCTTTCTTTAATATGCAGAGATTTATTTGCAGAAAATATCATAAAGTTTTATTTTTATTTTCAAATGTGCAATGGGTATTTTCTTGTACTTTCTTCAACATATTCATAAAGAATCAACACTAATTTGTTGCATTTTCTCTGTCTGCAAGAAGATAAGACACTTTTCTCAGCTGCATTGTTTTTTTTTACATCAACAATTCTCAGTAATTAACATGCATTAGTAAGCTATGCTCAAGTTTACTAAAATATGTTTCCACCTGAAAGACATAATTAAGTTCTAGGCAAGCAATAATCCTTACTGAAAAGTTAACTTCAAGCATGAAACACAGTTGCTTTAAAGTTGTCACAATTATCTAGGGAAATGTTCTGAGAATGTATCTGAAAACTTTCTCATGCCTACTGTGTTTTTCCCCTTTTGTTACAGGATGAACCAACTAGTCTATGCAATTCAAATGAAAAAGTCAATTTTTTCCTCATAATGAGCATTATGAGACAGATATCTTAAACTGTTTTATAAGATAAAATAAAGGAATTCTTTTCTTTCTGAGAAGGGATATACTCTTCTAATCCTTGACTAGGAATATTTCATTGGGCCATGTGTGGTTGTAGGTAAGACCAAAATTAACTTCAAGATAAAAATAGTAGAAGCTAAATTGATCGAGTGAATACAAATAGGAAAAGCTGAAGTCAAACTTTCACTGTTTGAAGATGATATTATAATAAACATAAGTGACCCAAAAAGTTCTACCAGGGAGCTACTACAGCTGTTAAACACTTTCAACAATGTGGTGGGATAAAATATTAACTCAAAAAAGTCAATATCCTCATTATACACAAATGATAATTTGGCTGAAAAATAATCAAAGAAGCATCACCCTTTTTAATAGCCAGAAATAACATAAACTATATTGGGGTAACTATTATAAAGCAAGTGAGAGATTTATATGACAAGAACTTTAAGTCTCTAAAGAAAGATATTGAGGGACATATCAGAAAATGGAAAGATCTCCAATGCTTTTGGATAGGTAGGATCAACATAGTTAAAATGACCATCTTACCAAAAGCAATCTGCAGATTCAGTCCACTCCCCATCAAAAGAATATCACAAGTCTTCACATACTTCAAAAGAATAATCTTCAACTTCATATGGAAAAACAAAAAACCCAGGATAGTCAAAAATCCAGTATAATAAAGGAAACTTTAGAGGCATCACCTGACTTCAAGATATACTAGAGAACTATAGTAATAAAAACAGCTTGTATTGGCATTAAAATAGACACATTGATTAATGGAATCGAATCAAGGACCCTAACATTAATCCACACACCTCTGCACACCAGATTTTTGACAAAGAAACCAAAATTGTACAATGAAAAGAAGAAAACATGTTCAAGAAATAGTGCTGGCATAATAATGTAGACATGTAGAAGATGCAAATAGATCCATATCTATCCACATGTCCAAAACTCAAGATCAAGTGAATAAAGCCAGTTATACTGAAGCTGATAGTAGGGAAAGTTGGAAGTAACCTTGAATGCATTGGCATAGGAAACCACTTCCTAAATATTATACCAGTAGTATAGACACTGAGAACAAAAATTAATAAAGAGAATCTCTCGAAAATGAAAAGCTTCTGTAAGAAAAGTACATGGTAAATAAGACAAAACAGTCACCTACAGAATGGGAAAAGATTTTTACCCCACATCTGACAGAGAGTTGATCTCCAAAATATATAAAGAACACGAGAATGTAGGCATCAAATATCAAAAAATACAATTAAAAATGGGGAACAGATCTAAACAGAGAATTCTCAACCGAAGAAACTCAAATGGTCTAATAACATTTAAGGAATTGCTCAACATCCTTAGCCATCACTGAAATGCAAACCAAAATGAATCTGAGATACAATCTTACACATGTCAGAATGGCCAAGGTCAAAAACAGTGATGAAGGCTTATTTTGGAGAGTAAATAGTGTAAGGGAAATGCTCCTCCATTGCTAGTGGGTGTGCAAACTTTTGCAGACACTTTGGAAGTCAGTATGGTGGTTTATCAGAAAATTGGGAATCAATATACCTCAAGACCCACTAATGCCACTCTTGGGCATATACTCAAAGGATATACATTCATACCACAAGGACATTTGCTCAACTATGTTCACAGCAGTATTATTTATAGTATCCATAATGTGGAAACAACCTAGATGCTCCGCACCCAAAAAATGGATAAAGAAAATTTGGTACATTTACACAAAGGATTATTACTCAGTGGTTTAAAAACATGACACCTTGAAATTTGCACATAAATATATGGAAGTAGAAAAAAACAATCCTGAGTGAGGTAACCCAGATCTATAAACACAAACATGGTATCTACTTATAAGTAGATATTATAAGTAAAGAAAATGAAACCAGGCTACAATCCACTACCACAGAGAAGCTGCATAACAAGTAGGACACTAAGAGAGACACACGTGGGTACCCCTGGGAAATAGAAATAGACAACACCTCCTGATTAATTTGGGATTGTGGGAGGGGTAAAGGAGGGGAGAGAACATCATGGAACAAGATGGTTAATTGGTGAATGAACAGAGAGGGAGAGCAAGGACAGAGAAACCTTGATATAGTGAGCAATTATGGCATTAGGGGGTAATCTATTGCTAGGAAACCTCTCAGGAATTCACAAAACTGACCCCATATAAGACTCCTAGCAATAGTGGAGTGGGTTCCTGAGCTAACCTTCACCTGTAATCAGACTGATGAATACCATAATTGTCATCATAGAACCTTCATCCAGTATCTGATGGAAGTATATGCAAAGATCTATAGCTAAGCACTGGGCCAAGCTCCTGGCATCCAGTTGAAGAGAGGAAGAAGAGATTATATGAACAAATGGGTCCAGATCATGATGGGGGAAACCCACTGAGACAGCTGAACCAAGCCAGAGGTAGCTCACTGACACTAGACTGATAGCTGGGGAACATGCATAGGAGCAAACTAGACTTTCTGAATGTGGGTGACAGTTGTGTAGTTTGGGCTGTCTATAGGGACACTGGCAGTGAAACCACTATTTATCCTTAGTGCATGAACTGTCTTTTTGGAGTCCATTCCCAATGGAATGTTCAACCTAGGTAAAGGGAGGATGGTCTTGATCCTGCCTCAACTTAACATGCTAGTCTTCGTTGACTCCCCATGGGAGGCCTTATCCTCTCTGAGGAGTAGATGAGGAGTTGGGGGAAGAGGAGTACTGAGACGAAAGGAGGAAGGGGAACTGTGATTGGCATGTAAAATAAAAAAATAACAATTTGTAAATAAAAATTTAATCTTATTTAATTTTATCTAAAATACCTCAAAACTATTTTGATTATATGTATGTGTTAAAACTTTTATAAATTAGTAAATATTATTATACTATAAAAATTACAATGAGATCTGAGTCTTTTACATAATGTTTTGGGCAACTTTTTGTTACTTCATAGAGAAATTAAAGATTTTAATTGTCATATGACCTTCATTTACCTATAATTTAATGTACTACCCAATAAATATTTCTGATTTGACTTATTCATTAATATAACATAATGAATATTTATATTCATAGAGTTCAATATAGTTCAATATTCTTTATAGAATATTTTTCTAGGGATGGATAATCTGTATTGAAGTTTATGCACATTTAATATTTTATTTTTGATCCTCTTTTACTAATGTAAAGCTTATCATTAATATGTCATGTACAACATTTTTCTAATTTTTACTTCCTCTATTTTCTTAAAACATCCTGATTTTTAAGTGAAATAATTGAAGTCAGTTTTTAGTACTTATTTGATTTCTTATAATTTGAATAATGGAAGTTGAAGACACTCTCAGTCCAACAATATCTCACAGTTACTTTTCAAAATATCCTTAGCATTATTCTCCTACCCTCCTTGGCAGAAAGAAAGATCAGTGACTGAATCTTTTTATGTTGTACTTTATTTTTAAAATTTGAACGTGTTTATCCTTTTAATAGAATATGCATAGGCCTGCCAATAAGCCACATCCTCAATGAATAATGAACCTTTGGCTTCAATATTCAGTTTTTTAGCAAAATTTGAATATTCTTTTGATCTTTAAATGTTTTAAATTATTTATATGGAGCCTGGTATGTTAATAAAATTTGCCCAGGTAGAGCTAGTAGCAAGAACACTAGTAATAACAAAAGAAGATATAAAGTTTGGAGGGAGATGGGCTGTTGTGTCTTGGTGGTGGGAATAGAAGAGTTCCTAGAAAGCAGATAAGATAGAAATATATTGTAAAATTCATGAAAGAAAAGATAAAAGTGTTATTTTAAAAGAAATAATCTCTGAAGCTAGAAAGGGTCAAATATACTTAAATTTTACCCCCTATGTACCTATTTCTATTGGAAAGAATATTGAGTATCAGAGTGTGGCTAAAGATGAGGAGATTTGCAATTCTCCAAAGAAAATTAAATTCCAAAAATGACAGACTTCAGAGAAGTAACTACTTATAGATAGCATTATTATGTTATTCATGGGCAATGTTTTGTCACTACTACATTTACATGACAAATTGGATTTTAATGAAATGATTTTCACACAGGAAGAAATTTCTTTTAATGCTTGATTCTTCAAACATACAATTTCAAAATATTCCTTCTCATCAATGCAACACTGACTCTTAGACTGGCAACAAGACACCCTTTCACAATATTTTCATATGGTAGTTCGTTCTATACTTTCTAAGGGATACTGGGATAATGCTTTTGTACACTGTAAAGATTTGGCACTAGTATTAGTTTAATAAAATGCTGATTGACCAGAAGCTAGGCAGGAAATATAGGCAGGGCAACCAGACTTAAAGAATTCTGAGAAGAGGAAAGGCAGAAAGTCAATCACCAGCGAGATGCAGAGAAAACAAGATGAAAATGCCTCACTGATAAAAGGTACCAAGCCACATGGCTAAACATAGACAAGAATTATGAGTTAATTTAAGTTGTAAGAGATAGTTAATAATAAGCCTGAGCTAATAGGTCAAGAAGTTTATAATTAATATATGTCTCTGTGTGTTTATTTGGGACTGAATGGCTACGGACCAATTGGAACAGAAACTTCTATCTACACATACTTAATAACAGTTTTCAATTTAAAATATAGGTCTGTGGTATTGGGGGAAGACTGCTTGTTCTTCCTGGCTGTCCAGAACCAAAATAATCACACAGAAACTATATTATTTAAAATATTGCTTGGCCCATTAGCTTTAGCTTTTTATTGGCTAATTCTTATATCTTAATTTAACCCATTTCTAATGACCTGTGTATTGTCACATGGCTGTGACTTACTGTGTAAAGTTCCAGGCATCTGTTACCAGCAGTAGCTCCATGGCTTCTCCCTTAATCTGCCTTCCTTTCTTCCAGCATTCAGCTTAGTTTTCCCTATTTACTTATATTCTTCTGTGCATAGGTCCAAAGAATTCCTTTATTAACCAATGATAGTCACATCATACAAAAGGGAATCCCATATTACCTCTCATTTTCTGTTTAAATAAAAAGGAAGGTTTTAACTTTAACATAGTAAAACTACATATAATCAAACAGGTATCAATCAAGAATTACAATATTTATATCTACTTTATCTTTTATCATAACTAAAAAAACTATAATTATAACTATAATTTTTTTAACCCCACCAAAGACTCTAGAATGATATAATATTCCCTAAATAAATAGGAAGTGCATTGTAAGCAAATTCCAAAACTCTAGAATTGACAGAGACATCTCACTGCCTGGACAGTCACACAAAGTTCTTTTGTACCATTGGAATATCCATCTTTAGCCTACATGCCTTTAGTTTCCAGCAGACCTTTTAATGTCTGGCAAAGTCTTTTGTGTAGCAGGAATCAGTGACTGTTTTTAATTAAAGATAGACATCTAAAACTGTCAGTATTTTTATGTAATCTTAGTCTCAAGATCTGAATGATAAATGTAACATTCCATGTAGACCTTCAAAACCCCTGTCATTGATATTCCTTGATAGAATAATTTATAGTACATCATTACCTTAATTACCATAATATATTTGAAAGAGAATTTTTTTTACAAAAGTCATCTGACTAGCCATAAGTCCAATGAATTAGATTGGCCAGCTCCCTGATCCATTCTTCTATTAGTTAGCATCACTGCAAACATTTCTAGAGTTCCATATTCACTAAACGTCATTTATGTAGCTCTTTCATTGAAAGCTGTGGAAATGTGTCATTTAGATAGCCCCTTCAATGGAACATTTGTTTCTCTTTCTGCTGCAGTATATTCAGGTGTTTAAAGACAACCCAAGATTATGCTGTTTGGAGAATTCCATAGTTAATAACATCATATAGGTTTATAAAATTCTGACAATTTCAACCCAGCGAGTGCTATTCTAGCTCTAGAATTCCTGGTGGGGTTGTTTGAGGTTCTTGCACCCGCATTACACTCTAGTCATCTTACTAAATTCCAATTAAAAATCTGCTTCTCAGAAAATTCAGCCTGCAACATGTTGCTGGGTAGTGTCTAAAGGACTATGCAATTTGTGTTTAGAAGAAAATATTATAGCCATTGCCCTCATTGTGATTTTTCTCATTGTGAATATACAGCCAGTAAGACAAACTAGCTATCAAAAGCTTAACAATTTAACTGGACTCAGCTTAAAGTAAGCACTTGATCATTATAAGCTGATTAAGTAAGTCAGTGTTGGTACCTTTAAAGATGAATGTTAATGTATACTAAATTTAAATTAATGAAATAAAATAGGAAGAACACATTATTTGAGAAGAACAACATGAATAAATGTATCACTTGGTATGGAGCATGACATAGTCATCATACTAAAATGATTTTTATGACATTTAAAGGGGGATATGATATAGAGATAAATACTTTGCATTGGTATGGATCTTGGTTTATTGATATAAATTTAAAATGATTTGTTATGCTGTGTATATATATTTCTGATCTTGATTAAGGTATTATGTTTGCCCAGCTCATTTAAAAATGTTATGTATAATTAATATAGGTTAATAGATAATCATCTATAATAGTCAAACTTATAGTGATTTTAGTTAAATTTTCTAGATGTACAGAGATGTTTTTCAGATGTCTTTCAGATGAATAGGCATTCTTCATACCTGTTAAAGACTACAAAATATGGCATTTAAAATGTTTAAGAACTTAGGACTTTTCATGACAATGAGACACATCTGCTCTTAGCAGCACCAAACTACTTCAAGAGAATTATGGGCATTGAAGAGGCTCCTTATGTTGTTGGTTAGCCATTTGGGTAAGAAACTGTTCTTGTTCTTGCCTGGACTACTTGATGTTATACTTTGTGAGCTGGACATGCAGGACCCACAGAGAAATGACTGATGAACTTGCCTAAAGGTGAGATGGTCCTTCAGGGTTCCGGCTACATAAAAGAGTCTGCCATTCATTCTGCAGGACACACACACACAAAAGCAACAGATGGATTTTGCCATTACAAGGAAGAACAGATCTTCAAATTTCCTGCTTCATGGAAAAGTTTGCTGGACACTATGGGCCTGTGGACTGAAGATTGGATGTCCTAACCGTTCTTATGTGGGTGACTATCCAGGTAGTGAGATGTCTCTGTCAAATCTAGAGTTTTGGAAGTTGGTTACAATGCACTTTTTGTTTATATAGACAATAGTATATCCTTCTGGAGTCTTTGATAGAGTTGAATAATGGATATACTTATAGTTTTCCTTAGTTATAATAAAAGATAAAGTAGATATAAATATTGTAACTGTAATTATTGCTCAGTACCTGTCTTGTTATATGGAATTTTACTATCTTAAAGTTAAAATCTTCCTTTTTATTTAAACAGAAAAGGGGAGGTAATGTGGGATTCCTCTCTGTATGCTGTGAAATAATACCATTGGATAATAAAGAAGCTGTCTTAGTTTAAGTAGGGAAGAACAGAGGTAGGTGGGAAAAAAGCTAAACTAAATGCTGGGAGAAAGCAGGCAAAGCCAGTGAGAAGCCATGTAACCCCACTGGAGACAGACACTAGAACTTTACCTGGTAAGCCACAGCCTCATGGCAAAACACAGATTAATGGAGATGGGGTAATTTAAGATATGAGTTAGCCAGAAATATGGTTAAGCTATTGGACAAACAGAATTGCAAATAATATGGTTTCTGTGTGATTATTTCGGGGCTGAGCACCTGAGAATAAACAAGAGGCCCCACCTACAACAGGTTTCAGCAATGATTTTTGCTTTCTTTGGGTATCCACAAATGTATAATCATATACACATACACATATGAATGCACATGAATATAAATAAGTATTATTTGATCATCCCCCTTTATTCTTTTATATCAATGTGTTCTTTATGTTCTCTCTTCAAAGCAACTTTCCATAGCCATTGACTAATTTCCTGACCTCTCTTTGTAATTCCAGTGAAACACATATGCTTGAAACTCAAGGCTAACATCCACAAATGACCGAAAACTTGCAATGTGTGTTTATGGGTCTGAATTAAATCACTCAGTGATTGCTTTCAGCTTCATCATTTTCCTCTGAATTTCATTTTTCTTAGCAGATGAATAATATTTAACTGTATAAATGTGCATTTTTTTGTTTATTTTACTTTTTTTTAGTTGTTGCAAAAAATTTCTGTCTCCTCCCTGTTACCCATTTCCCTCCCACTCCTTGCACACATCGCCCCCTTCCTCCACTCCCGTCCCCCTCTCCCCCTCCCCCCACTCCATTCCCCCTCCCTCTTGAGAATGAAGAGCAGTCAAGATTCCCTGCCCTGCGGGGAAGTCCAAGGTAGTCACACTTCTATCCAGGACCAGGAAGGTAAGCATCCAAACAGGCTAGGCTCCCAAAAAGCCAGTTCATGTATTAGGATCGAAACCTAGTGCCATTGTCCTTGGCTTCTCATCAGCCTTCATTGTCTGCCACAGTCAGAAAGTCCGGTTTCATCCCATGCTTATTCAGTCCCAGTCCCGCTGGCCTTGGTGAGCTCCCAATAGATCAGTTCCACTGTCACAGTGGATGGGTGCACCCCTCGTGGTCCTGACTTCCTTGCTCATGTTCTCCCTCCTTCTGCTCTTCATTTGGATCTTAAGAGCTCAGTCCGGTGTTCCTATTTGGGTCTCTGTCTCTATCTCGATCCATCACCAGATGAAGGTTCTAAGGTGATATGCAAGATATTCATCAGTATGGCTATAGGATAGGGTCATTTCAGGTACCCTCTCCTCAGTTGCTCAAGGTACTATCTGGGAACATCTCCCTGGACACCTGCGAACCACTCTAGAGTCAAGTCTCTTGCCAAACCTAAGATGGCTCCCTTAATTAGGATATATATTTCTCTGTTCCCGTGCCCACCCTTCCTTTATCCCAATCATCCCACTCCTCCAAGCTCCCCCCAATCTCCCCTTCTCACGTTTCTCACCCCATTTCCCCTTAGCCCCATTACACCTCACCCCCAAATTCTCAGGTTTTGCCCTGCAATCTTGTCTACTTCCCATATTCTGGCGGATGACTATATATTTTTCTTTGGGTTCACCTTCATATTTAGCTTCTCTAGGATCACAAATTATATGCTCAATATCCTTTATTTATGGCTAGAAACCAATTATGAGTGAGTACATCCCATGTTCATCTTTTTAGGTCTGGGATACCTCACTCAGGATAGTGTTTTCTATTTCCATCCATTTGCATGCAAAATTCGTGAAGTCATTGTTTTTTACCGCTGAGTAGTACTCTAATATGTATATATTCCACACTTTCTTCATCCATTCTTCCATTGAAGGGCATCTAGGTTGTTTCCAGGTTCTGGCTATTACAAATAATACTGTTATGAACATAGTTGAACAAAAGCTTTTGTCATATGATAGGGCATCTCTTGGGTATATTCCCAAGAGTGGCATTACTGGATCTTGGGGTAGGTTGATCCCGAATTTCCTGAGAAATCGCCACACTGCTTTCCAAAGTGGTTGCACAAGTTTGCAAACCCACCAGCAGTGGATGAGTGTGCCCCTTACTCCACAACCTCTCCAGCAAAGGCTATCATTGGTGTTTTTGATTTTAGCCATTCTGACAGGTGTAAGATGATATCTCAAAGTTGTTTTGATTTGCATTTCCCTGATTGCTAAGGAGGATGAGCATGACCTTAATTGTCTTTTGGCCATTTGAACTTCTTCTGTTGAGGATTCTCTGTTCAGTTCAGTGCCCCATATTTTATTTGGGTTAATTAGCATTTTAAAGTCTAGTTTCTTAAGATCTTTATATATTTTGGAGATCAGACCTTTGTCTGTTGCGGGGTTGATGAAGATCTTCTCCCAGTCAGTAGGTTGCCTTTTTGTCTTAGTGACAGTGTCCTTTGCTTTACAGAAGCTTCTCAGTTTTATTAGGTCCCATTTATTCAATATTGCCCTTAATGTCTGTGCTGCTGGGGTTATACCTAGAAAGCAATCTCCTGTGCCCATATGTTGTAGAGTACTTCCCACTTTCCCATCTATCAGGTTCAGTGTGTTCAGCCTTATATTGAGGTCTTTAATGAATTTGGACTTGATTTTTGTGCATGGCGATAGATACGGATTTATTTTCATTCTTCTACAGGTTGACAACCAGTTAAGGCAGCACCATTTTTTGAAGATGCTTTCTTTCTTCCATTGAATACTTTTAGCTACTTTATCAAAAATCAGGTTTGTTGGATAAAATCTGGGTCTTCTACTCTATTCCATTGATCGACTTCTTTGTTTTTGTGCCAATACCAAGCTGTTTTCAATACTGAAGCTCTGTAATAGAGTTTGAAGTGAGGGATGGTAATGCCTCCAGAAGTTCCTTTATTGTATAAGATTGTTTGGGCTATCCTGGGTTTTTTGTTTTTCCATGTAAAGTTGATTAATGTCCTCTCAAGATCTGTGAAGAATTTCGATGGCATTTTAATGGGGATTGCATTGAATCTATAAATTGACCTTAGTAGAATTGCCATTTTTACTATGTTGATCCTCCGAATCCAAGAGCAAGGGAGATCCTTCCATTTTCTGGTATAATCCTCAATTTCTTTTTTCAAGTACTTAAAGTTCTTGTCAAATAGATCCTTCACTTCCTTGGTTAGAGTTACCCCAAGATATTTTATGCTATTTGTGGCTATCGTAAAAGGTGATGCCTCTCTGATTTCCCTCTCTGCTTCCTGATCTTTTGTGTATAGGATTGCAACTGATTTTATGGAATTGATCTTATATCCTGCCACACTACTAAAGGTGTTTATTAGCTGTAGGAGTTCTTTGCTGGAGTTTTTTGGGTCACTCATGTACACTACCATATCATCTGCAAATAATGAAAGTTTAACTTCTTCCTTTCCAATTCGAACACCTTTGATCCCCTTATGTTGTCTTATTGCTATTGCTAGAACTTCAAGCACTATATTGAAAAGTATGGAGACAGTGGAGAGCCTTGTCTTGTTCCTGATTTTAGTGGGATGGCTTTGAGTTTCTCTCCATTTAATTTGATGTTAGCTGTTGTCTTGCCATAAATAGCTTTTATTATAGTTAGGTATGACCCTAGTATCCCTAATCTCTCTAAGACCTTTATCATAAAGAGATGTTGAATTTTGTCAAATGCTTTTTCAGCATCTAATTAAATGATCATATGGTTTTCTCTTTCAGTTTATTTATATGATGGATTACATTGATAGATTTTTGTATGTTGAATCAGCCCTGCATCCCTGGGATGAAGCCTACTTGATCATAATGGATAATTTTTCAGATGTGTTCTTGGATTCGGTTTGCCAGTATTTTGTTGAGGATTTTTGCGTCGATGTTCATGAGTGAGATTGGCCTGTAATTCTCTTTTTTTTGGTTGAGTCTTTGTGTGGTTTTAGTATCAGAGTAACTGTAGCTTCATAAAAGGAATTTGGCAATGACTTTTCTGTTTCTATATTGTGAAATACATTAAGGAGTATAGTTACTAGGTCTTCTTGGAAGTTCTGGTTGAATTCTGCAATGAAACCGTCTGGACCTGGCCTTTTTTTGGTAGGGAGGTTTTTTATAACAGATTTTAATTCTTTGCAAAACAGGTCTATTTAGATTGTTCACCTGGTCCTGGTCTAACTTTGGTATATGGTACTTATCTAAAAAAGTGTCCATTTCTTTAACATTTTCCAATTTTGTGGCATACAGGCTTTTGTAGTAAGATCTAATGATTTTCTGAATTTCCTCTGTGTCTGTGGTTGTGTCTCCCTTTTCATTTCCCATCTTGTTAATTTATGTATTCTCTTTGCCGTTTGATTAGTTTGGATAGGGGTTTATCAATCTTGTTGATTTTCTCCAAGAACCAACTTTTTGTTTCATTGATTCTTTGGATTGTTTTCTGTGTTTCTATTTTGTTAATTTCAGCCCTTAGTTTGATTATTTCCAGTCGTCTACTCCTCCTATGAGAGTCTGCTTCTTTTTTTTCTAGTGCTTTTAGGTGGGCTGTTAAGTCTCCAATGTGTGCTTTTTCTGTTTTCTTTAAGTGGGCACTTAGTGCTATGAACTTTCCTCTTAGCACTGCTTTCATAGTGTCCCACAGGTTTGAATATGTTGAGTCTTTATTTTCATTGAATGCAAGAAAGACTTTAATTTCTTTCTTTATTTCTTCCTTGGTCCAGGTGTGGTTGAGTAGTTGACTGTCCCATTTCCATGACTTTGTAGGCTTTCTGGGGGTAGCATTGTTTTTGAATTCTAACTTTAATCCATGGTGATCCAATAAAACACAGGTGGTTACTAATATTTTTTGTAACTGTGCAAATTTGCTTTGTTACCGAGTATGTGGTCAGTTTTCGAGAAGGTTCCATGAGATGCTGAGAAGAAGGTATATTCTTTCCTATTTGGGTGGAATGATCTATAGATGTCTGTTAAGTCCATTTGATTCATTACCTCCCTTAATCTTCTATTTCTCTGTTAGGTTTCTGTCTGGTTGACCTGTCCATTGGTGAGAGATGAGTGTTGAAATCTCCTACTATTAGTGTGTGCGGTTTGATGACTGCCTTGAGTTTTAGTAAAATTTCTTTTACGTAAGTGGGTGCTTTTATATTAGGGGCATAGATATTCAGAATTGAGACTTTGTCCTGATGAATTGTTCCTGTTATGAGTATAAAATGTCCCTCTCCATCTCTTCTGATTGATTTTAGTTTGAAGTCAACTTTGTTAGAATTTAGTATAGCCACACCTGCTTGTTTCTTAGGTCCATTTGCTTGATAAACCTTTTCCCAGCCCTTTACTCTGAGAAGATGTCTGTCTTTGTGGTTGAGGTGTATTTTTTGGTAAACAGCAGAATGTTGGATCCTGTATTTGTATCCAATCTCTTAGCCCGTGCCTCTTTATAGGTGAGTTGAGTCCATTGATATTAAGTGATATTAATGATCAATGGTTGTTAACTCCAGTCATTTTTTCTTTCTTTTTTTTTTTTTTGGTAGTAGAGTCTGTGTGTTTCTCTTGTTCAAGTTGTGCTCGTGAAGGGTCATTAGATGTCTGAGTTATTGTGGGCATTGTTGGACTCCTTGGATTTCCTTCTATTACTTTCTGTAAGGCTGGATTTGTGGCTACGTATTGTTTAAATTTGTTTTTATCCTGGAAAATTTTGTTTTCTCCATTTATAGTGAATGAAAGCTTGGCTGGGTAAAGTAGTCTGGGCTTGCATCCATGGTCTCTTAGTTTTTGCAGTACATCTATCCAGGACCTTCTGGCTTTCATGGTTTCCATAGAGAAGTCAGGTGTATGTCTGATAGGTTTACCTTTATAAGTAACTTGGCCTTTTTCCTTTGCAGCTCTTAATATTCTTTCTTTATTTTGTATGTTTTGTGTTTTGATTATTATATGGTGAGGAGATTTTTTTTTTGGTCCAGTCTTTTCGGTGTTCTCTATGCTTCTTGAACCTTCAAAGGAATATCTTTCTTTAGGTTGGGAAAGTTTTCTTCTATAATTTTATTAAATATATTTTCTGGACCATTGAGCTGTATTTCTTCTCCTTCTTCTACCCCTATAATTTTTAGGTTTGGTCTTTTTATTTTGTCTCAGATTTCCTGAATGTTTTGTGATGAGAATTTGTTGGTTTTGCTGTTTTCTTTGATCAGTGTGTTTAGTTTCTCTGTGGTATCTTCAGTGTCTGACATTCCTTCTTCTATCTCTTGTAATCTGTTGGTAGTACTTGTCTCTGTAGTTCCTGTTTGTTTACCCAGATTTTCCATCTCCATCCTTCCCTCGGTTTGTGTTTTCTTCATTACTTCCATTTCATACTTCAAGGCTTGAACCGCTTCCCTTACCTGTTTGACTGCTTTTTCTTGTTTCTCTTGGTTTTCTTGGGTATCTTTGAGCGATTTATTCATTTCCTCTACCTTTTTGTTTGTAATCTCTAATTGTTTATGGCAGTTTTTCACCTCCTGTTTAAGGTCCTCTATTATTTTCATATAATTCACTATTGAGTCGATTTCTTCTAAGTTTTCTGGAGTAGGGTGTACAATTCTTATTTCTGGATCCCTTGATTCTCGTGATGTCTAGTTGTTGGAGGAATTCTTGCATTGGTGCCTTCCCATCTCTTCCTTCAAATGGAGCCAGGAGAGGCCTGGTGTCTTGGTCCAGACTTTGCTGTGACTGAGTCTCTGGGTGTATCTCCTCAGTGTAGAAGCAGGAACCTTTCCCATCCAGATGAAACTCCTCAGCACCAAAACCTGTATGCCTGGTAATCCAATGACCCGCGGAGAAATGGGCGAACTTGGGGGCAGGGTAGGGTCGAGTAGAACACAGGAGACCCTGTCACACAAGCTGAAGGTGTTGGCGCACACTTTGGGGGTCCTTGAGGCCTGCCCGGTAGGCAGGCACTCACTGCTCTGGGTGGGTAGCCTTAGTGTAGGAGCAGAAACCTGTTCCTGAGCAAAGGACCTTGCTGACCACGCAGGCTCGGGGAGGGGGGTGTCGTGTGTAAGAGAGACAGCCCTGCAGAAGAAGCTGGGGAGGGGGGGTTGTGCTCTCTTCTGGGACAATCCGCCCTGTATAGCACACACCCGCCAGTCCAGATGGAGCTCCTCAGCACCTCAATGTGCCGGTTTTTTTTTTTTTCATTTTCCACTCATCAGTTGATGGAACAGAAGGCTGCTTCCATTCTATACCCATTGTGAATACAGCATCCACGAAATTGGATGTGCATATGGGGATATGCACAAGAGTTGTATAGTTAGATCATGCAGAAAAACTATTTTTATATTTTTGCGGAACATCCTCACTGTTCTCCATAGTGAATAGTTCAGTTTGCACTCTCAACAACTAAAAACTGTCCTATTTTACCTCACCCATGCTAGAATTTATTGTAGTTTGTACAAGTCTTCATCTTGTCCATGTTGAGTGGAATAAGATAAAATTTCAAATTTGTTTTAATTTTCATTAACCTAATGGTTGAGGACTTTGAACTTTTAAAGTACATGTTTTTTAGCCATTTGTATCTCATATTTTGATAACTCCCTGTTTAGATTCATGTGTCACTATAGAATAGGGGCTGGATGCCTATAAGGAAATAGCATTTTCCAGATACCTCAGGGCAGTTGTATATATGAACTCACAATGCACTAGAACTGCACAAGCTCATTCCAGACAAAATTCCAGTATGGAAACTGAAGCAAAAATAAAATCCTACCCTTAAATAATAGCTATTAGTAACTAACAGAGGCTAGGAGGCAGAGTGGCAGATTTCTTCTTTATTTTTAAGAATAAATGATTCAGTGGTCTCCTGTGCCCATGTGTTGTAGACTAATTCCCACTTTCTCTTCTATCAGATTCAGTGTGGTCAGATTAATATTGAGGTCTTTAATGCATTTAGACATGAGTTTTGTGCATGGTGATAGATATGGATCTCTTTTCATTCTTCTACAGGTTGACATCCAGTTATGCCAGCACCATTTGTTAAAGATGCTTTCTTTCTTCCATTGTATAATTTTTAGCTCCTTTGTCGAAAATCATGTGTTCATAGGTTTGTGGATTAATATCTGGGTCTTTGATTCAATTCCATTGGTCAATATCTCTGTTTGTGTGCCAATACCAAGCTGTTTTCATTACTGTAGCTCTGTAATACAGTTTGAAGTCAGGGATGGTAATGCCTCCAGAGGTACTTCTATTGTTTAGGATTGTTTTGTCTTTCCTGGGTTTTTGGTTTTTCCATATAAAGTTGATTGTTGTTCGTTCAAGGTCTGTGAAGAATTTTGTTGGGATTTTGATAGGGATTGCATTGAATCTATAGATTGCTTTTTGTAGAATTGCCATTTTTACTATGTTGATCCTCCCAATCCAAGATCATGGGAGTGCCTTCCATTTTCTGGTATGCTCTTCAATTTCTTTCTTTAAAGACTTAAAATTCCTTTATGGAAGCCTAGTCTGTTTGGATGCTCACCTTCTTAGTCCTGGATGGAGGGGGGAGGACCTTGGCCTTCCCACAGAACAGAGAACCCTGACTGCTCTTTGGACTGGAGAGGGAGGGGAAGGGGGATGGGGGAGCAGGGGGGAATGGGAGGAGGTGGAAAATTTTAATTAAATAAGAAATAAATAAATAAATAAATAAATAAATAAATACAAGTTCCTGTCAAATAGATCTTTCACTTCCTTGGTTAGAGTTATCCCAAGATATTTTATGATATTTGTGGCTATCGTGAAAGGTGATGTTTTTCTGATTTCCCTCTCTACTTCTTTGTTCTTTGTGTATAGGAGGGCAACTGATTTTTTTTTGAGTTGATCGTGTATCCTGGCACATTACTAAAGGTGTTTATCAGCTGTAGGAGTTCTTTGATAGAGTTTTTGGGGTCGCTTATACACTATCATATCATCTGCAAATAATGAAAGTTTGACTTTTTCCTTTCCAATTCGAATCCCTTTGATCTCCTTATGTTGTCTTATTGTTATTACTAGAACTTCAAGCACTATACTGAGGAGGTATGGAGAGAGTGGACAGCCTTGTCTTGTTCCTGATTTTAGTGGGATGGCTTTGAGTTTCTCTTCATTTAATTCAATGTTAGCTGTCGGCTTGCTGTATATTTCTTTTATTATATTGAGGAATGAACCTTGTATCCCTAATCGCTCCAAGACCTTTATCATAAAGGGGTGCTAAATTTTGTCAAATGCTTTTTCAGCATCTAATGAAATGGTCATATTTTTTTCCTTCAGTTTATTTATATGATGGATTACATTGATAGATTTTCATATGTTGAACCAGCCCTGCATCCCTGGGATGAAGCCTACTTGATCATAATGGATAATTTTTCGATGTGTTCTTGGATTCGGTTTGCCAGTATTTTATCGAGAATTTTTACACTGATGTTCATGAGTGAGATTGGTCTGTAATTCTCTTTCTTGGTTAAGACTTTGTGTGGTTTTGTAATGCAGACAATAAGAGCAACAATGAATAAATGGGACCTCCTGAGACTGAGAATCTTCTGTAATGCAAAGGACACTGTCATTAAGACAAAAAGGCATCCTACTGATTGGGAGAGGATCTTCACCAACCCCACATCAGACAAAGGTCTGATCTCCAAAATATATAAATAACTCAAGAAACTAGACATTAAAACTCTAATTAACTCAATTTAAAAATGGGGTACTGAACTGAACAGAGAGTTCTCAACAGAAGAATTTCAAATTGCCAAAAGACACTTAAGGTCATGCTCATCCTCCTTAGCGATCAGGGAAAAGCAAATCAAAACAACTCTGAGATACCATCTTTCACCTGTCAGAATGGCTAAAATAAAAACCACCAATGATAGCCTATGCTGGAGAGGATGTGGAGTAAGAGGAACACTCATCCATTGCTGGTGGGAATGCAAACTTGTGAAACCACTTTGGAAATCAGTGTGGCGGTTTTTCAGGAAACTGAGAGTCAATGTACCTCATGACCCAGTAATTCCACTCTTGGAAATATACCCAAGAGATGCCCAATCATACTACAAAGGCATTTATTTGTTCAACTGTGTTCATAGCAGCATTATTTGTAATAGCCAGAAACTGGAAACAACTTAGATGACCCTCAATAGAAGAATGGACAAAGAAGATGTGCCACATATACACTTTAGAATTCTACTCAGCGGTAAAACAATGACATCTTGAATTTTTGCATGCAAATGGATGGAAATAGAAAACACTATCCTTAATGAGGTAACCCACACCCCCAAAGATGAATATGGTATGTACTCACTCATAAGTGGATTCTAGCCATAAACAAAGGACATTGAGCCTATAATTCATGATCCTAGAGAAGCTAAATAAAAAGGTGAACCCAAAGAAAAACATATAGTTATCCTCCTAGATATTGGAAGTGGACAAGATTGCCAGACAGGGGTTGGGAGCACAGGGTGGGGGTGGGTTGGGGATTAGGGGAGATGGGGAGAAAGAAGGGAGAAGGGGAGGATGGGGAGAGCTTGAGGGAATGGGATGGTTGGGATGGAGGAAAGGTGGATGTGAGAGCAGGGAAGTAGATATCTTAATTAAGGGAGCCATTTTAGGGTTGGCAAGAGACTTGACTCTGGAGGGGTTCCCAGGTGTCCAAAGAGATATCCCCAGCTTATTCCTTGGGCAGCAGAGGAGAGGGTACCTGAACTGGCCTTTTCCTATAGCCACACTGATGAATATCTTGCATATCACCATAGAACCTTCATTTGGTGATGGATGGAGATAGAGACAGAGACCCACATTGGAGCACTGTACTGAGCTCCCAACATCCAAATGAGGAGCAGAAGGAGGGAGAACATGAGCAAGGAAATCAGGACTGCGAGGGGTGCGTCCACCCACTTAGACGGTGGGACTGATCTAATGGGAGATCACCAAGGCAAGTTGGAATGGAGCTGATGGAACATGAGATCAAACTGGACTCTCTGAATGTGGCTGACAGTAGAGGCAGACTGAGAAGCCAAGGACAGTGGCACTGGGTTTTGATTCTACTGCATGTACTGGCTTTGTAGGAGCCTAGTCTGTTTGGATGCTCACCTTACTGAACCTGGAGGGAGCAGGGAGGACCTTGGACTTCCCCCTAGGGTAGGGAACCCTAACTGCTCTTGGACTGGAGAGGGAAGTAGAGGGGGAGTGGGGGAAGGGGAAGAATGTGGGAGGAGGGGAGGAGGTGGAAATTTTCAATAAAAAGAATATAATTCAGTTACCATATTTCTTTTTTTTTCTCCCTCCAAATTGTCCCACATACCCTTCTTGTTCACCTTCAAATACATAGCCTTTTGATCATCAGTTGTAATTACATTGATATATGCATTTGTTTATATACATATATTTTTAGATATCAACTGTTAAGTCCATATAATATTATACATGTGTATCTTTCCAGGGCTGACTGTTTGATACTGGACAACCAATTTTTATGCTTTTTCCTGGGGAGGACTTCTTTTCCTGTCCTCAGATTTTATAGTTCTTTGTGTTGACTTGAGGCCTTGTGGGCTTTTTTCTGTCTATTCTTTCTCTGTCCATTTTGTTTTCTTCTGTCTTGTTTGTTAGTACCATGCTTCCTTTTTAACTCACATTTAGATGGTCATGATCATGACTTTATAGACATAGATTCTGAGGTAACTAAAAGACACAGTTTCACATCAAAGTCACTGGTCCTCTGGCTCTTAGAATATTCCTGCTTTGTCTCAATTCCTTAATGTTTTTTGGGCCTTTGTCAGTTTTTTTAAAGGGGTGGTCCCTGGTAGGTCAACTAAGCTTCAGTGGAAAGTAATAATATATACAACAGTGTAAGTGCAGGACAAAATGAACTTGATGGATATCATAAAATATAGATAGATAGATGATAGATGATAGATAGATAGATAGATAGATAGATATTACACAAAGTTGAGTGGAATGGGGGGCAGATCTGGGAGGACTTGGGGGAGAGGTAGTGACTAAGATAAAAATATTTTGAGATTCTCAAAAAACTAATAAAGTGTGCACAAAATTTAAAAATAAACATTTATTTAATTTCCAGCATTATTAATAATCAAGATAATAATTGAAATAGATAGCTATGTTTTAGTTTCTTTAGAGAAACTGTATATGTGATGTGGACAGCTAATTGCTTGTAAACAAGTAGAGAATGAACTAGAATTAAGCTTTAAAATCTGTTATATTTAGTGCATTAAGCAGCTTCTTGGCAATTCAGCAATGACAGTTGTTAAGAGTGACTTATGAGCCTTCATTATGATAACATGATGAAATCATTTTTTATGAAAATGGTTTCACCTGTTGGTGAGAATAGTTTAATATGAAACCAAAACACATGTTTCCTGTGTTGCTCAGATGAGAAATATATATTGGATAGAATCCAGGAATGTAGATAATAATATTCTAAAGTTCTGGAGAAAATAATCAGATGCTTATGACATTTTAATTAGCTAATTTTATATCTATAGCATAAACCATTTTATCATTTTCATATACAAAATAATTTCCTTCTTATGGTTGCTTGATTAGGATGCCTTCAGATGTTCTTTCCTTAAGATCTTTGGTGTTCACAAAATAAAAGCTACAATAAACAATAGAAATAATCACTTCCTTAATACATTATGTTGGCATTCTACCCATTTTCAAGATATGAAGAGGAAATACATGCCACATCCCATATTTAAACCAAATAAAATGTCAATTTCTTTCAATGAATTAAGGTATCCCTTTGCAGAATACACTCATATTGAAAGAATTAAGTTTAATACCCATCATCCCTGAACATTCCTTTTCATAAATAAGCACACACTACTGATTGTAATAATAAGTACTTGTTTTTAATAAATTTTGAAGCATAAACATTTCATACTTCCATAAAAAGAATTCTTACTTCCCTGAGGAATATCGTTTTCCAAAGGATTTGTGAGATTTAGCATCCATATTCATTTCCCTATTTGCCCCTTCTGTAGCCAACACTTCCTGTCTCAGGGTATCTTTTTGTCTGACTAAGCAGAGAACTTTGCTATAAGTTACTTTAATTTTGAAATTCCTTGTGGTTATAGCTCAAGTTCTTTTGCTGCCTACCATATATGTACTGCAAATAGAAGGTTCAGATTTCATGGAGCTTTTAATTTATTTTCAGAGAAGCTTTCTCAGTCTCTACCTAATACATTTCAAAAAGATATCCAAAGAGCAAAGAATTCAGACCACTATGGCAACAGGAACTGAAGTTTATTACCTGTTCTGTGGTACTGGAAGTGACCTTGATGAAAATAACTGTATTTTAGGGTGAAATGGGAAGAACCAGTAACTTAAATAGCTCAGAGAACAAGAGCAAGAACTATTGTTTAAGCATGTTGATTACATTAAAAGTAGGATGAATTCAAAGCAGTTTCTCTAGTAAAAGTGTAGTTTGCAGAATTGAATTCAACTTTAGAGGTAGTGCTTCCTGAATGACACACACAAACATGGTTTCATTAATAATTACACTGCAGTTAGAAATTGTAACTTCTGTCCTCTCTATATTTAGGACATATAAGGATTTTCAAAAAAAATTAAATGTTAATACTAATCGTTGGCCCTTGATCTTCTTTTCAGTTATCCAGAGAAACCACCAACAATATTTGGAAAACATTCTAAGCTGATGTCACTAGGACTCAGCACATAGTCCCTCCCCTCAACATCCTACATGGTTTGCCATGGGTGGAGTTCTTACAATTTTTAGGTTCAGTTTTATTGTCTTTAAAGTTAGAAGGCAAATTGCACCACAAGAGTGTGATTTATTATTCAGGGTATGGTTTGTCAATGGAAAATACTCTGTAGTCTAATTATGCCTTTCAAGATAAGTTGTTTCCAATACTTTTAGATAGTAAATATCACATGGTCAATATCCAAGTTAGATAGTATAGTATCAGTTCCCAGTAAGACTGTAGAACGAGCGATTCTTAAATATTATTTTTATTCTCAATACAAGTGTCCCAATAAAAAATAAATCAATTTTCTTCCTCCAGATGTCTTCCCAAGTGATTCATTATTTAATAAGAGCCTATATGAGATTTTTCATGGTAGTCACTTATCTTGACTGCTCATGTCAGATCTATAGAACTCCACTTGATATTTGTTTATTTTTTTACCTGTGCAAGGAAGCACTTGATAGGCATTGGAAAGAGCAAATGGAAGGATAAATGATGTAATTATATTTTTATTTCAAAAATAAAAGAATATTTTAAAATTCATGAAAAAGGAGTCCATTGTGGTAAGGATAGTAAGTGATTGAAATACTCAAATACTATCTTTAATTGTAAATGTGAAAGATAAAACTGTTGAGTATATAATAGGTAAAAAAAAGCTAATGAATGAGTATTTTGGTGGTATGCTTCCATGTTGTCATCTTGAGAATAATAAAATATTGTTCTTTCACACTGAATACTTGGCTAAAACATTGAATAATTCTGAGGAGAAGGAGGATGGTTCACACATATAAAGTTCATTTGAAGCACAAGGTGTTCCACGTTTTCTATAATACAACTGATTTATTCCCACTATAAAAAGGTTAATAAATCCATGAAATTCTATTAAACTGCTTTGACTGATAAAGCTTGACATAGTGAAATGATGATGTGTGCCTTGGTTGAAAATTCTCATTTTTATTCTCCATTTTTACTTGTCAGCAACCAAACTGAATCTCTTGCCTTCAGAGCACAAGACTTCTGGTAAGCTCTGAGTCTTCTAGAAAATTGATTTTCCTGTGCACATTGCTGCTTGTGCCTCATGCTGATGAATGACTCTGCTAGGGAAACACAATTTCTACTAAAGCAACAAATAGTTGTTATAAAGGCTCCAAGATTTACTCTATTCTTAGAACAAAAGCTCCCATCTCCTGCTCATTAATCCTTGTAAGTGAGATTCAAATAATGGGTAAAATTCCAATAAAGATTCTCCTCTGCTTAACTATTTTTTGTTATTTTTTAAAAACTCTAGTGAAAGGGATCAAATGAGGATACAGAATGGTTAGAAGTAATGTAGATCAGGATATATCTAAGGAGATTGGATCATCTGAGCTCCAGAATAAAAATTATTTTATTAAGATTATGGTAGTTAATTTTGATGATCATGTTTGATGAAAGTTAGGAACGTAGAAAAGGGGGAAAAAATGGAAAAAAGGTTATTATTCAAGTAGAGTTATGACCTCAATATTGCCCTGCACCTATTCCAATATTGAAATATGCTATAAAATATACAATTAAGGGAATTTAGTCAAAGTTTTATGAGTGGAATTGGTACCCTTTGATAAGATACTTGAAGGATCCACCATTGAGGATAGAGAAGGTGTCATATATGAGGAATAGAGTCTCACAAGACACAAAAGATAAGATATATGACTTCCCATACTCCAGTGCAGTCAAAAATAATTTTCTGTTTATAAGTTAATCATTTAAAGGTACTGTGTTATATGGCATTGCAAATGGAGTAAAGCAAAGGACATATTTGGTCTCTTAGACCTGAACTTATATCACAAGCAAGTCATTCATATTAGATTTGGAATGTCACATATCTATGGATTTTGTTATTATGATAACACAACATGTTATAACAACACATGTTGCAATCAAACATGTGTTCCTGTATTATATTGAAGCATAAAAAGAGAAAGACCAAACCCATTATCTTCTATATTTCTCCCTTTTTATTTATTTATTTTTATAAAAGAAAGCAATTATTTGGGTTTACAATTACAAAGTGTTAGAGTCTATGATTGCAGAGCAAAGGCATGGTGGCAAGAACAGCTGTGTGGTGTTTCGGAAGGATTCAGAGGTGTAGCCTTGTCGGAGGATATACGTTATTGAGTGTGGGCTTGAGATTTCGAAAGACATATTCCATTTCCAATGTCATTCCTAGATGCCTCCTGATGTCAGTTTGAGATATAAGCTCTCAGTTGTTCTTTCTCCCTCTTTAAAGCCCCACCCTTTCCCATGAGCTCTTAACTGGTTTCCTGACCTCTATGGATATTCAACATGAAAAAAAAACATTTAAAGAGTCAAAACACATAAAGAGTTGAAGTATTGGGAGGATGTTGTGGGATACAAATGTCCCATTTAAGGCTGAGCACTGCTATCTGATTTAAGCATCTTGACTATCAGTGCATATGTGTGACACACTACCTACTTCAAACAGAGAGTTAAGACATGCATTAATCTATGGCTACATCAATAGGGTAGGAGTCAATTTAAAACTATCTCCATTTAGAAGAATAATAATAGAAAGTTTTCTACTAGTGCTTCTAACGTATATGGCCACAAATTCTTAGCACTAATAATCAACCAATGTAAGACCAAAACCCAGCAATAAAAACTTCAAATCCTATACCTCCCTGTCTCATGTAATAGGGTTTAGACAGCTCCACCTCTTCATCTTTACTGCCTGCAACAAAACTCTTAATTGGGCTTTCTCTAAGCCCTGTATGCAACTCTTATTGGCATATAACTAATGACTCCAGCATTTGCAACATCTTGGCATCTCCAATTCAACTCAGACTTCACTTTCACAGCTCATGCAATGGCCAATTATAGCCTTTATACAGGGACTCCTCTGCCATCTTCCTTGCTTCAGAATCTCTGTTAGATCATGGAAAAATGATTCCATGACTCCTCCTCTCTTTCATCCTTCATGACTCTAAAATCAGCATGATATCCATAAATTTGCCAAGTTGGCAACCAATTTGGGGTGAGTCACATATGTAGCACCTTTTGTTTGTGGTTGCTTTCTAGCTGAAAAAGATTACTTAGTCATTTCCATTTTCTCTTTATGATTTGTAGCTTATCTGGGTCCTGTCTTTCATTGAGGGTGGCCCTCCTTTTATTCTAATGCATATTTAGCTTCTCCTCGATGCTACTTATTTTCTTAGAAATTGCAGTCTCTCCTTCAGCATAATTCTTGACTGAAACATTTAGCTTGCCAGTGTTTTTTTCCTATCCACACTGTATATTTTGTATTTTTTCATTGTAGACATGCATAAGAGTTATTATTAAATCCCAGCACTAGGGAGGCAGAGGCAAGTGAATCTCTGTGAGTTTGAGGACAGCCTGTTTTAGAAGAACTAGTTCCAGGACAGGCTCCAAAAGCTACAGAGAAACCTTGTCTCACAAAACAAAAAACAAACAAACAAACAGAAAAACCCAAAAGAGTGACTATTAATAACCACACGACAAGATAATTTTGTTTTGGTTTTTTGAGACAGGGTTTCTCTGTAGCTTTGGTTCCTGTCCTGGCACTAGCTCTTGTAGACCAGGCTGGCCTCGAACTCCCAGAGATCAGCCATGACAAGATAAATATTAAGCTGTCTTTAAATCTCCTTTGCCAAAAAAAGCACATAGTTCCTTCCTTTTAAATTAAGCCTGAAACAAATTCTTGGGACAAGGAAAGAAAGTAATCACATTCTTTGCTAAAATATCACAATAATGGTCTCTGACCTTATTGCTAATATTATTCCCCCTCTAGTAGATGGAAAATTCTAGATGTCCAACCAAATGGTGAGTGCATAATAAAAATTTCTAATCTATGCATAAAGGAATTTTGTTGTTCTGTAAGGAAGTCTGAAAATATGGAATGTACATATAAATGGATACAACTACAAACATTTTATTGAGTGAGATAATCCAGACCCAGATGGACAAATAGGGCATCTTTTCACTCATATGTAGACCTTAGCCTCAAATTTTTAGATACGTGTGCTTTAGTTTGAGTACCTGTAGGATTCAGGAAACTAAAAAGGAAATATTAGTATGCAGAAGGGGAAAAGAAATATTTTAAGAAGGCAACTGTAGAAAAGATGAATAATTGAGTGTGGTTAGTTGCATTAACATTCATCTAGTTTAAAATATCCATTTTCCTTGAAAGCACATTGATTTATGTGTCATTCCTAAATGCATTTTTATTTATTTTTTTATCAGCAACCAATTTTAATGAATGAGGCAATTCTTTGAAATTCAATTGTGGTTTTTGAGAAAGTGTTATAAACAATGTTCAGTCCCCAGGATAAACAAATTAAAAATATGTATACTTATATAAATATTTTCTTATGCAAGTAGGATTTATTATTCAAATTATATTGTGTTCCTCTATCCTCATATGAAATTAAGTTTACAATCTGAAAAGAAGACAACAGTTTACTATTATAACATTCCTAATAATCTTATTTGAGGACCAGTGAAATAGCTCCATGGGAAAGGTCTGTGCTGTGCAAGGATGGAAAACTAACCCTGATCATCATATTAAGAGGACCAAAAGTAGAAACTGCAAAGTTGTCTTCTGGTCTCCACATATCTGCATTGGTCCTACAAACCCATAATCACATTGCACACACACCATAAATCTTTGTTACAAAATAAATCTTAGTGCCATTATATTACCTGACATCTCTGGATAATTTCCTTAGAAGGCAATAATTTGAGATAAAATGCCAAATGGTTAACTAATGGAGATGGGGGAAGCATGCAACATCAGTATATATGTGTGTGTGTATATATATGTTTTTTTTTTCATATGAAGTTGAGTACTATTCTTTCAAGGTCTGTGAAGAATTGTCTTGCGATTTTGATGGTTATTGCACTGAATCTGTAGACTGCTTTTGGTAAGATTGTAATTTTTTATTATGTTAACCCTATGATCCATGAGCATAGGAGATCTTTACATTTTCTAATCTCTTCCCCTAATTTCTTTCTTTAAAGACTTAAAGTTCTTGTCATACAGGCTTTCATTTGTTTGGTTAGATGTACCCCAAATATTTATATTATCTGTGGTTATTGTAAAGAGGGGACTATTGTAAAGGGAGAAGGGGACCAATAAAAATGAAATCCTGATAGAGGGAGTCATTATGGAGCTAGGGAGAAACCAGGTGCCAGGAAAATTCTAAGGAATCCACAGGGACAACCCAAACTAAGACTTCTAGCAATAGAGAAGGGAAGCCTGAACTGAGCTTCCCCTATAATCAAATTAGTGACTACCCTAACTGTCCTTATAGAACCTAAATCCAGTAACTGATGGAAGCAAATGCAGTGATAAATTGCCAAACACTGGGCTGAGTGCCTGAAATTTGGTTAAGGAGAGGGAGAAGGGATCATATGAGCAAGGGTGGTCACGATCATAAACTAATTTTAAACTTTATTTTCTTGTGTTTCAGTTTCATTGGTATATTCAGGTTTTGCTATTGTAGGATCATTGGATTCTGGTGGTGCCATATTGCTCTTTTGGTTATTAGATATATTCTCACACTAGTGTTTACTCATCTCTTATAACTGGTATGGCTTCGGCCTGTGCTTGTTCTTTCAATTGCTGTAGTTTGCACCTGTGACTATGTAGTTTGCTGGAGTTTCAGTGGAGGCCTGTTCCCACCCACACAAGGAGGGTGTTCAGGTGCTTGAGGTTGGGTGACAGATGGGGCCTCGGAGGAACAGTGTCTAGTGTGTGTTGGGGATAGGGGAACAGCCTGGAGGCAGGTATCTTAGCTGCTTGCAGGCTGGTGGAGACTGCAGTATTTTCTTTCTTTAAAAAGGTACACGGAAGTCTCCAGATACAGTAGTGAATTTGTTTATTTCCCCTATAATTCAAGTTTAACAAATTGTGTGTGTGTGTGTGTGTGTGTGTGTGTGTGTGTGTGTGTGTGTGTGTGTGTTTGTGGTTACTTTAATATCTTCCTAGAGAAATGACACCTCATATACAATTCTGCTTTCTATTCTGGTTCAGTTAAGTTAATTCTCTGTATTCAGAGTTCTTGGTTGTTCAACTATTGTTTCATCACTCTATGCTTTCTCAGTCTGTTCTTACAAGTATGAGCCCTAAAAATATCTCAAAACTCTTATTCCTTCTTTCCTACAGGTAAGATTTGTTTACCTATTTGTCTTTTGGAAATGTTTTACCCATGCATTAAATGGCCTTTTTTATACTGTACTAAACAGAGGTGTAGACTTTTACTATTCATATTGCTTTTTTTCTGACCTTCCTGGATTTGTGCATTACTGCGTGACTTTAATTTTGAAAAATGCTCAGTCATTATGTTTCAGAATTTTTTTTATCTCCTTCTGGCATTCTCATTATGCATATGCTGCACCTTGCGTAACTTTTTCACTATGCACTGATACTTCATTTCTTTTCCTTCTTTTCTCCATTTCAATTTTGTAGGTTATTATTTACCCCTTTCTTCAAACTTAGTCATTACGTCTATAATAGTAAATATATTAGAACTAATTTATTAACAGCATTTTTATTTTAGTTATCTTCTTTAGGTGGGTTTTTCTTATGGCCACCAGCTTACCAAGAACAACACAGAAACTTATTTTTAATTATGAAAGCTTGGCCTTAGCTTAAGCTTGTTTCTAACTACTTTTTCTAACTTAAATTAACCCATATTTTTAAATACACATTATTTTATATGTCTCAGTTACCTTTAGTCTGTACCACCCATCCTGCTTTCTCTGTGTCTGGCTGGAGACTCCACCTTTCCTCTTCCTTGAGATCTTTCTCTGTCCAAAAGTCCAGCTTAACCTCTTTCTTGACTTACTAACGGCCAATCATCTCTTTATTAAACAAATCACAGTGACACATCATCACACAGTGTAAAAAAATATTCCACCATAATCTTCTTTGCTATTTTAATCATTTATTGGTGCATTTCATTTCCTTTGTTATGATTTTGTAACTGTTGTTTCACATTGACCACTTGTTATATTAGAGTTCTTGGTATATTGATCACTTTGTAGAAATTATTGTTAGCCCTTTTCCTTAGCTGCCAACTCTAAGAGACATTTCCTGGAAACCCACCAGCCATGCCTGGCAGGGAATGGAATAGGTGATCTTCACTCTCCCTCCTGTCTTCTGATTCTAGTCCCCTAGTCTTAGACCCAATTTTGCAGCCAACACATGCTTTGGGCTCTCGTTACTCTATGCCCTTATTTCCAGGGGACTGCACAGATATTATTGATACGCCCAGCTTTCCTTCATCCTATGTACCTGTTTAGCCCAGTATCACACCCAGCAGCCCATCCCCATTCCTTAATGTAAGCTCCTAATAGCTAGAAACATGTCTGACCTGGAATCCCATGTGACTATACTTGGAAGAGTCTCAGAAGCATTATTCCCCATGAGGTAACCTACAGCTAGCACACTCTCCAAAGTAAGAGAGAGAGAAATAGTAACCAAGACAGGGAACACTCACCTAACAAAGATTAAGACATAAGCACCTTGAATTACAATCATCCCAAACACAGATGCCTATATGCTAGCAGAAAATAATAATCCACAAGAGGCAAGATAATAGAGCTCTTCTAGAGTCCAATACCTCTACTGTAGTAAACCAGGAGAGATGTAACTGAAGCACAAGACAAGGACTTCAAAATAGATATTATGAATATTATACTCAATGACCTTAAAGAGGATATGAAACTTAAGAAAACACAAAATATGGAATGAACTGAAGAAAACAGTTTACAGCATAAAGTTGGATATAGAATCAATAAAGAAACCCCAAAATAACGAGGAAAAACGATGGGAAAAATTAGGAACTTGAAAAAGAACCTTGAAAGCAAGCCTCACCAAAAGAATACAAAAGATAGAAGAAAGAGTCTCAGGCATTAAGGACAAGTAAAAAACCTGAACATCTCAATGAAAGAAAATGTTAATTGCCAAAAAATCCAGGCATGCAATATTTGGAAAATAGGGGACACTATGAAAATACCAATCTACTTCATTTTACACCTTTAAAATGGCAAAGTTAAATAACATATGTGACAGCTCATGCTAACAAGAGTATGGAATAAGGGTACCAATTTTCCATTGTTGGTGAGAGTGCAACTACAGAGATCAATTGGTGGTTTCTCAGAACATTGGGAACCAATCTACCTCTAGAGCCAGCTATACCAATCTTGGCCATATACCCAAAGGATGCACACTCATACCACAAGGACACTTACTTGCTCAACTATGTTCATAGCAGCATTATTCACAATAGCCAGAAATTGATAACAACCAACCTTTATGCCCCTCAACAAACGAATGGATGAAGAAAATGTGGTACATTTACACAATGGAGTATTACTCAGTTATAAAAACTGACATCATGAGATTTGCAGGCAAATGGATGGAATTAGAAAAAAAAATCATTCTGAGTGAAGTTACCCAGACCAAGAAAGATAAAAATAAACAATGCCTTATTCAGCCATCATCATAAAAATTTCCTTCTGAATCAGATGCTAATAAATATAGAGAGCTGTAGCCAGATGTTACACAAAGAGAGATGGGGGAAGAGAGAGAGAGAGAGAGAGAGAGAGAGAGAGAGAGAGAGAGAGAGAGAGAGAGAGAGAGAAAGAGAAAGAGAGACAGAGAGAGAGACAGAGAGAGAGACAGAGAAAGGGAAGGAGAGAGAGAGAGAATGTCCTTGAACATTCAGCTCTATATGGGATGTCTCCATCAAATTTCTCATCTTGGAACTCAGGAAACCCCACAGAAGAGTAGATCAAAAGAGACTAAGAGCTAGAGGGGTTTGAGGATTCCAAGAGAATCAACTGAGTAACACTCATATGAACTCACAGAGACTGAAGCAGCAAGCATAGGACCTACACAGGTCTGCACCAGATCCTTTAATGCTTTAAATTGCACCTATCAATTTAATATTTCTATGGAACTCCTGAATGAGTGGGTCTCTGATTCTTGTGTTATCTAGACAGTAAGGCAACTGATGTAGACCAAGGAGACAGAAGAGAAGAAATATATATATTGATCAAGAACTCATACAGCTGACCTCATACAGTTGATGGACACTACTTTTGGCAAAGTGACAAAACACAAAATAAGCACAAAAATTAGTTGTACAATTCACAAAATATCAATAGACTGAGAAAGATATCAGTGAAACCCCACCTTTAACAATAGCCTCAAATATAGATAGTCTCTTGGGATAATCCCAACAAAGCAAGTAAAAGACTGGTATAAATAAAATTTTAAGGCATTGAAGAAAAAATCGAAGAAGATATCAAATGATGAAAAGATCTCACATACTTATGCATTAGTAGGGCTAATATAGTAAAAACAGCCATGTTACCAGAAACAATCTACATTTTCAATTCAGTAACCATGAACATTCCAATAAAATATTTCACAAACCTGAAAGGACAGTTTTCACCTTTATATGGAAACATATACACACACATACACACACCCAAAATTGTAGGAAAACAATCCTGAATAATAAAAGAAGTACTGAAGGCATCACCATCCCTTATTTCAAATTGTACTACAGAGCTATAGTTATAAACAACCAGTATGGTACAAGTGCAAAAACAGATACACTGATCACTGGAATCAAATTGCAGACCCAGACATAAGTTCACACACCTATGGGCATATTTTTTGTCAAAGTATCCAGAAATACACACTTGACAAAAGACAGCATCATCAGCAAACAGTGTGGATAAAACTGAATGGCTGCATGTAGAATAATCCAAATGGATCCATATGTATCATCCTGCACAAAACTCAAATCCACGTGGATCCAAGACCTCAATACAAGGCCAGATACACTAATCTCATACAAGAGAAAGTGAAGAATAATCTTGATTTCTTTGTCACAAGAAAAGTTACTCTGAACAGGACATCAATAGAATAGGCTCTAAGATTAGCAATAAATATGTGGGACTTCATGAAAATGAAAAGCTTCCATATGGCTAAGGACAGCAACTTTAGGACAAAGTGACATAATGGGAAACTATTTTTAATGAATACACACATGAGAGAGGGCTAATAACAAATATGTGGAAAACACATCATCTATACATTGAGAAAACAAATAACTCAATTTTAAAATGGGTTGCAGATCTAAATAAAGAATTCTCAAAACAAAAAAGACAAATGGCTGAGATGTACCTGTCAAAATTGTCGTGATTAATAAAATAACTGACAGGTCATTCTGTGGAGAATGTGGATTAAGTGGAGTATTCATCCATTGCTGGTGGGTATATAGACTTGTAAAGTCACTAGGGAAATTAGGGTGATAGTTCCTCAAAAAGGTCCAGCTCTACCATTCTTGCGCAAAATATGCTTTGTCTTACAACAGAGACACTTGCCCAACCATGTTCATTGCACCTCTTTTTACGATAAACAGAAATTAGAAACAGCTGAGGAGTCCATCAGTCAATTAATGGATATAGAAAATTTAGTATATTTACACAATATTATGCACCCATTGAAAAATTAAATCTTGAAATTCACAGGGAAGTAGATGATGCTAGAAATATCATCCTAAATGAGATAACCCAGACTCAGTAAAACAATTATGATATATGCTCACTTATATGTGAATATTAGCTGTTAAATATTCAATAAGCAAACTATAGTCTGTAGAACCACAGAGGTTAGGTATTAAATAAGGAATTAGGGGGAGAAATTGATCATCCTAGGAAGGGAAAATGGAATAGACAGTTATGGATGGACAACGGAGCTGGGATTTTAACAGGAGGATCATTGGGGAGAGGGAGGAAATGCATGGAGAGAAAGCTAAATCTAAGGGCCACTTGAAGGATCATATGGAAATGGTGGTTAAAATATATTCACATACAAGAGCACGTTAAATGGTATCACTAAATAATGCGGGTACAGAACTCCAACCTGAAATCTTTCTTCACCAAATCAAGCTTCCAAAACCAGGAATGGGTTATATCAGTTTAGGTTGTTGACTAAAAGGGCCC
This sequence comes from Microtus pennsylvanicus, assembly GCF_037038515.1. NCBI lineage: Eukaryota > Metazoa > Chordata > Mammalia > Rodentia > Cricetidae > Microtus > Microtus pennsylvanicus. The sequence goes on from NC_134601.1 coordinate 51,470,778, forward strand.
TATGGGAATGGCCAAAACAAATCAGACTATTGCTAAGGCTATGGGTTGCTTTCCACAAACTGATAGTAAAGGCCCTATTGCTGAAGACAACACCCTCACTACAAGTTTGTAGGATTCAAACTGATGCCCTCTTAGAGGCTTCATTCCTATGGTCTAGTGTTCTTGGGACAGAAAAGTACTGTGCACACTGCCCAAGAAAAAATATAAATACCTACCCCACTACAAAATCTTTGATCCACAATGCTATCCAGCCTGCAAAACATGATAGTGCAATGGTGATACAAGGCTTGGTGAAGTACCCAAAGCATATCCAAAATAATTCCTTTATTTTATTTTTTTATTGAAAATTTCCACCTTCTCCCCTCCTCCCTCTTCCCTCCCCTCCCCCCACTTCCCCTCTCCCTTCCTCTCCAGTCCAAGGATCAGTCAGGGTTCCCTACCCTATGGGAAGTCCAAGGTCCTCCTTGCTTCCCCCCCAGGTCCTAAAATATGACTCAAGATATATAATTTTGTAACATTTTTCTCTTATTGTCCATGAACCCTTCTGATATTGTGGTAAGGTTGTGTGTGTGTATGTGTGTGTGTGTGTGTGTGTGTGTGTGTGTGTGTGTGTTGCTGTGTATTGAAGATGTGGCCTTCTCTGATACTATAGTAAGATCTCAATCTATGAATTATGAAGTATCCGGAGCTGGACTGTGACCTTCACAAACACTTCCTAAACACTTCTCACTTTCCAGCTCTCCCTAAGAAGGATTGGTAATTTTGTGGTATTCTTAGTTTTCTCCCAGATTAGTTGGCACCTGGCAAAGTCTCAGATTCTATATTTGGGTAAAATGGTTTCAGTTTGAGAGTAGACTTTTGATAAACAGAGAATATTTTAGAAATCTGTAAAGATAGCTACTTGGCTTGTATTCTGGATGAAATAATAAAGGTATTTTTTTCTTTTAATCTTTTCTGTGAGAACTTGTAAGGGTTTTCAGAGGTAAAAATCAGGAAAATGTTTGGAAGAAAGCTAGAACTTGATATCCTGGAATTTTTAACTTTCAAACTTATCAACTCGTCAGTTATATTACTCTCTCATCCCTACACTATCAGTTGCTTTTGTGGTAATGTGTTATTATCCTGTATATTTCTGCCTGTCTTGTCATGTTTGGTGGCATCAGCTTGTCCTGTGACTTCAGTTGGCTGTTGAACAAAAGGATTGTGAAAGTTCACTTCATTTAGTTTTTCTTTTCTTGTGTATATGAGTATGATTCTTTCTAAGTTCTTGACATGCCAGACCAGAAACTTTATAAATATTCTATTTAGCTGAGTTCTAGTGACAACTAGAGGAAGAACTTGTCTCTTGGAGATAGATTTACAACTTGTCAAATGACCTTGCAAGAGAAACTCGGAAGTGAGAAAATGGTGGGCAAGGGATGACATATTAGCCAATTGATAAATTATGCATACTTCTTGCTTTCTATTTAAACCTTTCTATCATGTAAGGGCCCTGAAGATGAACTTAGTGATTGACTATATCTCTTTGTCTTCTCAGTGTTACCAAAACATATAAATTTCCCTTTTCTACTTTCCATTACTAAAAATAATATTCTATCTGATTATGTAAGTTCTTACCATTTAAATCAAAATGACACACAGCTAATTATAAGCATAGTTGGATTTTGAAAAGAATGTAGCAAACTGAGTTAAATGTTGCTAAAGACTAATGCATCACCTATGGTGTTTCCATCTTATCAAGATAAAAAAATAGGCCAAATACCTGAGACATTTTCATCAAGTATCTAGAAATCCAAGTATTTGGATTGCTGTGGAACAATGATCTGAATCCTGTCACTTTTATTTTAAATAAATGCTGACTGGCCAGTAGCCAGGCAGGAAGTATAGGTGGGGCAACAAGGCAGGAAGTAGTGGCAGTGCAACACAAATTCTGGAAAGAGGGAAGTTTCAGTCTTCAGTTGTCATCCAGACACAGAGGAAGCCAGACACAGAACACGCAAAATGTGACTGCCTGACCAAAAAAGGTACCAAGCTACGTGGCTAACACAGACAAGAATTATGGGTTAATATAAGTTATAGAAGTTAATAAGTAGCCTGAGCTAATAGGCTAAGTGGTTTATAATTAATGTAGACCTCTGTGTGTTTTCTTTGAAACTGAACAACTGCAGGACTGGTTGGGACAGAAACTTTAGTCAATATTAGATGACTATTAGAGTTGGTATTTTACCAATGTCCTCAAGGCCCCGATCACTCTCCATTTCTCTTTTATGTAGTTTTGAGCATTAGCTCTGACTCTTCATTGATAAAATTGGCATCAGCAGTCCTAGGAGTTGTAAAGAGATGAGACAGTGTGCAGAAAATCACAGGCAGTTCCAATCTTCAATATATTTTGTAAATGAATAGTATATTGTCAAAATATATTAATTGTCATTCTTAAACTAATCTCTAATTTGAACTAATTTGAATGCTTGAGAATAATTAAGATAAACCACAAAGAGCTGGATACTTTCACACTCATTGAAAACATTTGAACATATTTAGGAAGATAGACACCTGGTTTTCCCTTAAGGTAAAGGAGTCACCTAAAATGCATGGACATATCCTGTTTAACAAGTGAGAAATAAGACATAATGGTCAGATATTTGGCTGGATATAGTAAGATAAACTGTAAAGCAAGACTCACTAAAGCAGTGTTAGTGTTTTGTTGACATATACACATTAGTCGATGGATAAAGTTTAAAGAAATCACAAAGTAGTATTTCAAACCAGTGATAGAAGAATATTGTTCAATGAAAAGTATTGGGATAATTTTTATACCTGGATTTGGGGAAAATATAATAATCACTCAATTCATAGAAATATGTAAGATAAGAAATCTCTCTCCTCCACGTGTGTAACAGAAGGGCAGAGTTATGTTTCCTACAGAGAAATGGCATATGTTTCTAACTGCCTTCTGTTTCTTTGCCCAGGTTGTGGAAATACCTTGTAAAGTGTAGGGCATGCTGAATGCTCATCTCATTTCTATATTCTCTGAATGCCAAAACCTCACTTTGGATGATTTTGATTATGATATTTCACACTGGTGTAAAAGCGTACACAGACAGTCATTATTTTTCACTGTCATTACATAAATTGAACAATCTCCCTGATGCTTTATTATTTTAAATGAAAGGGATAAATATTAAGGGTGATAGTAACTTTTTAATTAGTTTTGTGTTGACATTCAAATAGCATGATCTTCCAAGGGGTTATTCATTTGACAGTACAATTGTCTCTGGAGTAAAATAAGAATATACCAGATACAAGAACGACATTGCCTTTTGTCAAGTGAATATGTTGAGTCATTTCTATAAACTCCATTAACCTATGGGTAAATAAATTGGTAGTTACTATAACTATGGTGATTACTTGAGACTTTGGCTTTCAGTGCTCATGGTCATGACTACCATTCTCACAATAAGAAAAAGGATGGAAAGTGAAAGCAAATTACTTTTCTTAAGGCCCCCACATAATTTAAATGACAGTATAATCTGCTAAATTCCTATCTGTAGAACAGACACATGCACAAGGTAAAGACGAAATTGTTTTATTTGTGCAGCAATGTTGGCTGAAGTCAGAATCTAATTGAAATCCTTTAATGGTAATTTTAGCTAACTACTGAAGGGTGACAGTAGACTAGACAGAATCTTATTTGTTCACCCACACTCTTACTTTGACTCTGAGAAACTCACCACATTTTCCTGGAAAAAATTAAGATATATATGCTCCGTAGTAGAGGCAGAGGAATAAGTACAACATATGCCAAGACAGTTCACCATAATGAAAGTTACTCTCTTTGGTAAAAGAATTCATCAGCATTTTCTCCTACCAAGAAGAAAGATACTTCGACTCATGATCCCCCTAACTTTCCTGTTTTATTATAGGAGGCAAAAAGAAATAAAAGAACAACTACAAAAAATCTTTAAAATTCTGAAATCAGAACCTATGGAAATGAATATAGTAAAAATTTTAATTTAGTAACAAGATTATGGAGACTTTTCTTGGCTACATTTTACCACCATAAGAAAATAATTGTTAAAACCAGAAGATTACAATGAAGAGAGCTGTAGAATACAGGTTTGTTTGTGAAACCCAAAGACGCTGGAGATAAAAGTAAAGAAAAAATAAGAAGCTGAAATTTCTGACACTTATAGCTACAAAACACATTAAACACAGATCATTCTTAGTCATATTAACATATTACTATTATTATGTCAAAATCCTATTTAACTATTATTAATGTCCTGTATATTAGTTGTTCTACAAAATTATTAAAGGCTAGGAAAAACCATCTGAAAACAATACATAAGAATCAGAGTCATAATACAAAATAGTTCTTGGCATTAACACAAGAATTTTAATGATTTACATATGACAGGTGTTAATGATGAGAGCATTCAATATGCATGATCAGAGAACCAATGTAATTAGAGTGATGCAAATTGTAAGAAATAATCAAGAAGGAAATGTAGTATTTTTTTTCTATTAAAAAATTTACACTTCCTCCCCTCCTCCCATTCCCCTCCTGCTCCCCCATTCACCCTCCTCCCTTCCCCTCCATCCTTAAGAGAGGGCAGGGAACTCTGCCCTGTGGGAAGTCCAAGGACCTCCCTCCTCCATCCAGGCCTAGGAAGCTTTGCATCCAAATAGACTAGTGTCCCCAAAAGCCAGTATGTGCAGTAGAAACAAGTCCCAGTGCCTTTATCAATGGCTTCTCAGTAAACCCCCCATTGTCAGCCACATTCAGAGAGTTCGGTTTGACCACATGCTCATTCAGTCCCTGTCCAGCTGGATTTGATGAGTTCCCATTGGAACAGGCACATTGTCTCCGTGGGTGTACCAACCACTAGCAGTTCAGACTTCCTTGCTCATCTTCTCCCTCCTTCTGCTCTTCAACTGGACCTTGGGAGCTCAGTCTGTTGCTCTGATGGGGGTCTCTATCTCTGTCTGTCGCTGGACAAAGATTCTATGGTGATATTCAAGATAATTATCAGTGTGATAGTGGGACAAGGCCAGTTCAGGCACCCTCTCCTCTGCTGTCCAAGGACCTAGCTGGGGACATCCCCGTGGACACCTGGGATCGCCCTTAGAGCCGAGTCTCTTGCCAACCCTAAAATGGCTCCATTAATGTAGATATCTTCTTCCCTGATCCTATATCCACCCTTCCTCCATCTCCACCCTCCCACTCCCCCAAGCTCTCTCCAGTCTTTCTCCTTCTCTCTCCCCCTCCCCCAACCCCACTCTCATCCCTACCCCCACCCCCATGCTTCCAACTTTTTCCCAGCAAGCGAGCCCTTTTTCCTGCCAGAAATGTAGCAATTTAAAACACTTCAATAAATATTGACAGTCACTGATGATTATATTAATACATTGTGGGTAACTCAGGAAAAAAAGTCAGGGAGCATAATGACAGACCAGGGAAAATTTCAAGCAGAGAATACAGAGGAAACATATATAAATAAACTGCATCAAACATTCAAGAACTGTATATGTCTTTTCTTTATCTCTACATGACATAAATTAATTACTTTGGAAAATTATGAATAGTAAAAATAGAGGAATTTCTTTAAAAAATGAGTGTATCTCATCCTGCAAGGCATTTAGCATATTTGATGCAAAGCACACAATGACATATTGTGAACAAAGGTTTTGCACTGACAGGCTTTTGACATTCTTTTGTACTCTTCTCTCAACTGTTTTTCCATAGTTAAGTTTTATGCTATCTTATTCTCATTATTTACACTTTACATTGGGTTTACTATGGAGTGAGATCTGCCTGGATCTACTGGCTTTATTTCAGTTACAGTAGTTATTGATTTGGAGAACAATACTTGAATTAATTTAGCCCACAATGTTTTGTTTTTCCTGGGATTTTGTGGTATTCATATGGAGTTTGAAAAGTAACCAGTGTTATAGGATTGATCTCATTCTTATAGCAAATAATTGAGAGGAATCCCAATTAATATAATCCACCTAAATACATACCCCTAATCTATGCATACATGTATCAATTTTAATAAAGATAGTTAGTAAAAAATAGTAATTTATAATAATTAAATCACATGTATTCAAGCATAACTATTTGACTAGAGGTGTACTACAACGTGTAACAAAGCTATCAGATGGTATTACCAAATAGGAGATTTTATTGTGAATGTGTTTATTGTGTCATTGTGTTTATTGTGAGTGTGACTGATATAGCTGTGTACCACTATTGGCTAGGATAGAGGGAACATTTTATGGTGGATGAATGTTATAATGTTACTCCTAAAGATTCAGTGTATATCTAGATGATATAAATGACTTATTTACAATCAAAATAACTTTGTTCAAGTCAGAATATTAACTTTTTCTTTCATCCTATACTAATATATCAAAAAGTCATAAAAGGATCATATCTAAATATAATAAAGCAATATACAGCAAACCAACAGCTAATATCAAATTAGATAGAGAGAAACTCAAAGCCATTCCACTAAAATCAGGAACAAGACAAGGCTGTCCACTCTCACCATATATCTTCAACGTAGTGCTTGGAGTTCAAGCAATAGCAATAAGACAACACAAGGAGATCAAGGGGATTCGAATCGGAAAGGAAGAACTCAAACTTTCATTATTTGCAGATGATATGATTGTGTACATCAGTGACCCCAAAAACTCTTCCAAAGAACTCCAACAGCTGATAAATACCTTCAGTGATGTGGCAGGATACAAGATCAACTAAAAAAAAATCAGTAGCCCTCCTATACACAAAGGATAGAAAAGCAAAGAGGGAAATCAGAGAAACTTCACCTTTCATGATAGCCACAAATAGCATAAAGTATCTTGGGGTTACAGTAACCAAGGAAGTGAAATATCTATTTCACAGCTGAAGGAATTGTCATAGTTTAACACCAAGAGAGGGCTGTTTAACCAATAGAACATTTCCACTTCCGGGTGGAATACTGTTTATTACAAGTGGCACTATGGTGAGCCATCTATTTATTCCGTCCATTTCACAAACAGAACCATAAAAGTTTAGAAGACTTTGTGTAATTAATTACTTTTTAGGAAAATAACCATTAGTTTAGGAGGAAAGCCCACTTTCAATATTTTTATATTAAAACTGACAGTTCTATTTTTATTTATTTATTGGCAGTACTGAGGGTCTCACACATGCAAGTGCAGTACTATTGAATTAGAGTACCAGTAACATTTAATTTTTTATTATTTCTTTTATGATTTTAAGATTATAATTATATCATTTTCCCCTTATCTTTCCTACCTCCAAAACATCCAGTAATCCCTTGTTGCTGCTCTTTTTCAAGAGTTCATGATGTTTTCATTAATTGTTGTTACATACATATATGTATCTATTTATATCTATCTATCATCTATCTACCTATATGCACCTATCTATCATTTATCTAATCTTTTTATATATTCCTAAATACAACCTGGTCAGTCATTATAATGTCACCCATCATGAAATAAATAAATAAATACCATCTTCACTGGAATAAGTGAAAAGATTTGTGTCCACAAAAAAAAAAAAAAAGAAAAGAATTGTCTTTGTAACAGACACAGTTGACTACAGAAATACACAATTAATCAAAATGTAGAGTTCTGTAGGCCAGTCCCAGGAAATATATCTATAAAACAACTCCCATAATTAAGGCTCATGGAACATAGAAGAAGATGGGCCAAAACAATTGTAAGAAGCAGAATACTTGAAAGTTTGCTATGAAATTGTGTCCCCTTTTAACATCATAACTTACACCCATAAAATCTCCTCCACATGACTGCCAAAATGCTGAACTGAACAAAGACAATAATAGACCTGCTAACGTGGACAGAAGAAGGACCACCAGGCCTCAACTCTACACAAAGAGAGCGGGAAAAACAGTCTCATCTAGGGAAGAACACACCAATTGGTTATCCAAAACCAATATGTTAAAAATATATATTTTTTAACTGAAAGAAAATTATCTATGGAGAATTAGCATGTGAAAACTTCTAGTTATTACCACAGAAGGATTTACATGATCATTGGGAAAAGCAATGTAACAATCAAAGAGGAAGAAGGTAATTCCAGATAAAGGGAAAGTAGAGCTATCATTTAAAATCAAGGAAAGAGACAATTGCAATTCCTAGCATTCTATGATTTCCACTTTTACACTACTATCATTGTAAGACTTCACAATGAATTGGGAAGAATGCAGAGTACCTTACTATTATGCAAGCAACAGAGTTGAACAATATTGTATTGGAATGTTTCCATTGCTAGATCATACACCAAGATTGGTTGCTTTATGAAGAAATATGATTTATTTGCTAACAATACTTTGGCTTCAAGCCCCAATTTGTTTGGCCTCTCAATAGAGACTGATGGTGAGTGGCATCATGGACTGAGTCTTTTTGAGAAGGAGAGATTTCTTGGAGATATTAGGAAGAAAGAGAGAGACTTGTGACAGTAAATCTTATTCTGATTTACATTTCACTGATAACAATCTATTTTTTGTATTTATTGGCATTTTTATGTAAGACTTCTGTTGCAAAATAGCTGTTTAAATCCATTGGCATTTTAATTTGTGTTCTTTGGTTTTTAACTTTTTAGTCATTTTTTTTTAATTCTCATTAAAAATAAATTACCAGAGAATTTCATACAATATGTTTTGATCATATTCACTCTCTCCACGTCCACTTCTTCCTTTCCTCATACATGCAGACTTTATGGAGACTCATCAAGTCCATTTTGTGTGGTCCATAAATTGTTGGATGTGTGCTTTTCCACTGGAGTATATGAATAACCTATCAGGGGCTATGCTCTTAGAGAAAAATGATTCTCAGTTTCCCAGGAGCTCTTTCTTTTCTTTTCTTTTCTTTTTTTTTTTTTTTTTTTTGGTTTTTCGAGACAGGGTTTCTCTGTGGTTTTGGAGCCTGTCCTGGAACTAGCTCTTGTAGACTGGGCTGGGCTCGAACTCACAGAGATCTGCCTGCCTCTGCCTCCCAAGTGCTGGGATTAAAGGCATGCGCCACCACCACCCGGCGAGCTCTTTCTTTTATATTCTGATTTTTTTTGCTTTATTTGTGTGTGTGTGTGTGTGTGTGTGTGTGTGTGTTTGAGAGAGAGAAAGAGAGAGAGACATGAAGAAAAAGAGAGAGAACATTAATTTATTGATTTATTTTGGACCTTAACCTATTACCAGATTCACAGTTTGCAAATATTTTCTCTCATTATAATAGGTTGTCTATACATGCTATCATTATTTCCTTTATTGTCTAGAAGGTTTTTAATTTGATGAAATCCAATTTTCTATTTTTCCAGCTATTTCCTATGCTTTTTGTGTTTTGTCCAACATGTCTTCCTATTCCAGTTTCAAGAAGCATTTTCTTTTTGCTTTCATCTAGCAGTTTTGTTTTCTTCTTAATGTAATATTTATCATTATTAACTTCTCTTACAGCCAATTTTGCTTTACCCAAGTCCTTTGGTATGTTTCTAGTTGTATTTTTATTAAACTATTCTTTGTAATTTTTAATTCATTTATTGGCTGTCCAAGTATATGTTATTTTCCCACATATTTATGACATTTTTTTCAATTTTACACCTGTTATTGATTTCTTGCTTCATACTATTTAGATTAGAAAAGATGTTTGATATGATACCAATTCTCTCAAATTTGTTAAGACATATTTTGTGACATAAATGTGCAGTCTTTTCTAGAGACTGTTATTCTAGAGACTGTTGAGAATAATGTATGTGAATTGTTCTATTCAGGGGAACTTCTTGTTTATTTCTGGTAGGTATATACTTAGTTAGTAATGCTGTTTAAGACCACTATTTCCTCTTAGATTTTCTGTCTTTACAGTCTACTCATTGTTGACATTATGGTATTGAAGTGTCCTAGTTTTATTGTGACATTATTTGTAAGGAGGCTTTTGAATCCTGCTTAGCATAATCTATGGCTGATGGAAGTCAGCCATTGCTTATCAAAAATATTAAAAACTTAATTATAGCTCACAACTTATCATTCATAAGTACACGTTTATAAATACACATAGTCTACTTACCTTTAGTTAGCCCACTAAATGGGAATGGGAAAGCAGTTTTTATTCAGTAGCCTGGTGCTCTTTTCTAGACATAACTGGCTCTGTAATTTTTATATATTTCAGATTTATATGAGCATATACCTTCACACCTATGCTAAGTCCTTGCAATAACTACAAGATGATGCTCTTTGGCAATATTAGACTTTACTAACCCCTCTTACGGCAAGAAGGCATGATAAACAATCAAGTCAATATTTACCATTTACCTAAGATCATCTAGGATAGTTAGTTATTAATGGTTTAAATCTTTTGAGGTAGAACACTATCACAGTTGGCACTTACAATGAAGTTCATGTATTCTTCCAAGACAAGGGAATTTTTGATAGAATATTCAGCTATAATGAACAAACGCCAGTACAAATGTCAAACTCATTTTCTCTGTAAGCAAAGTAACTACAGTTATTTTATTTGCTCTTAGCTTGTGTAACTTATGCAAGAAAGCAAGCAAACACAAAGACTTGAATTCTTTAATGCACATATAGGAAAACAGTAGAAGAATAAAACTGAATTCATTAACTTCCCTAGAAAGAATATGTGAAAAACTTCATAGACTATTAAAGTCTGCTCGTAAATGACAGTGGAAGGAAAGAAAGGATAAGTATCATGCAATTTATCCACTTCCCCTAGTACACACTAAAGAATAGGGTACATATGCATTCTCCTGTGGTAGCATAATTTCTGAGCTGAATAATCAAAACTTATGTGTCGAAGTATCTTGTATGCACAGAGCAAGAGTATTTAGGTATGCCCTGTGCATAAATGATTAGAAATTGGGTATGGGGTTTAATTATGGTTTTTAGCTTCGTGTTCTAAACAACCGGGCTTTGGGATTAGCAGTTGTTGTCTGTTCACATCAATAACTGGCAGTGATTCCTCTAATTATATGAGGACATATTAGCATACTGTACATAGCAAGATGGTGCTCCCAATAAAAAGTGACAAAAGCTTTCTGAACTCAGCATCTGCCATACTTGATGCATATCTAATTTATTTATCAAGCATCTTCGTTCCCAGGAGATAGTGTTTTTTTTATTTATCATTTGGGAAACAACTCAAATGTGAAAAAAATGGAATAAACTTATTTCCTATAAGTTTCAAGAAAATTATGTCAAATAAATTTTCTTTAATCCTTATATAGTATTTTAAAACTAATGTTTGTGTACACAAAACTAAATATTGGTTTAAATAGAGGCTAAATAACTCAGACTTGGTGCTTAGCAGAAGTGGTATTATTGGGGATTTTCCCACTAACTCTTGAGTTTTCTATAGTCAATGCCTAAAATTTTCATATTTTTTGGTATCAGAGTAGTGGCTATCAATATATATTTAACCAAAGTGCTGATACTTTTGCAGATGGGATATAAACTGCAACATGATATAATTAGCTGGCTGACATTTGATAGAGCGATTTTATTGATGCATTTGAGAAGAGTTTTATAAAAGATTTTCTATGGATCAAGAGTCCCTGAAATGTCTCTCACTCATTTTATTAATCTTTAACATTCCTAAAAGGAGCTGCACAATGGGTTAGACATGTGGATGAAACAATAAGCAACCAATATAATTCTTACCATTAATAGATATTTCTATATTGTGTAGAAGAGATGATGCTTAATCTATGGCTCTTTTTGTCCCATGTTACACAGGACATGGAAACCAGGGCCTCAGATGTACTAGAAAGTTACTCTATCACTGAGCCATACTTCAAAGTCTATTGTAGATCTGGAATTCACATTGGCACATTGAAGCCTATAAGCCTTTCTATAAGAATCTATAAGACAATAAAAATGACATAAATTATGATTTTTATTTATTCAAAATAGCATTTTTCTCCCTTAATATATCCTAATTACAGTTTCCCTCCCCTCTATAACCCTATGATACGCTCCACCTTTCCTTCTATCAGATATACCCTTTTTCTGTTTCTCATTTTTAAAAAAGGCTTCTAAAGGCCTAATATAAAATAAGATTAAGCAAAAACTAACACATCAGAAAAGGATAAATCAAAAGGAAGTTGAAAAACTACAACTACATATTTCTCAAAGCAACTTGATTATGGAATTTTAGCAACAGTGAAAAATTCACATTATAGTGACTACACATATGTAGTAAAACTAAGTGAAAACAACAGGAAATACTATTTTATATCATATGTGATATTTGGGATTCTGAAACACAAATGATTATTGAAAATTGAGTGATAGTCAATCAAGTTTTAGTACTAAGAACACTTTATTTTTGAAACTGTAGTTCAAAATGCAAATTCTATAATCAGAACATCTGGAATTATTGATGGCAATTGTTTTTTGCAAACATGCATACATGAGTAGAATAGGAAGTTACTATAAACTATTGATCTTGAGGTACAAAAAGAATTCCTTAGGCATGATGTCATATATCAACGGAAATTCTTCATAAAAATCCTGAGACATATTGTCCTTGTAAAATCTAAAACACAAAAATCTAGTAATCAAATATTGCTGGTACCCTCTTTTATCACTGATTAACTGTAATATAACTACCAAATGCAAAGGGCACTGACAGACTTTTTGTGACCCACAAATGCCCTGTTGCCCTAGCTGGAAATCAATCTTATGTAAACTGAATGTCCTCAGGCCCTGGGAGCATAAGGGCGAAAATTAAATCACTTTGACATTTGTGCCCAAATTAGACCAGCTTATTGCTTCCACTTGTAGACAGGATTTCTTGATGTTTCTGGGACGGGACCAATTCTCAATTTTGCTTGTAAATCAATCCAAGTTAATACTCCCCCACAACTGCTGATACTCATGGATTGCTCAGCTCATGCCTCATCTCACTGCTCCTTCTTTCAGCGAAACTGAACTTCTTTCAACTCTATGAGTACACTGTGCTTTTTCCAACTTTGGATTTGGTCAACTGTATTGATTCAGTGAGAAAACTGTTATTTTATGGAGTTGTGTTACAGGTAACATGTTTCAGGAAGCATGACTTGACCATAAATGAGAGTTAGCTATCCCCACAATTGGTCATGTAACATACTGTATGAATGTATATATTGCAACATTTATCACCTTGTACTTTAATATTTTGTTGGGAGAAACAAAAAGTAAAGAGTAAAATTATATACACAAAGATAATGTGTTGTTTTTCTTTTGCACCTTGAATAGGGCTTGATATATAGTAGTACTTTTATAGAAGTATTTGCATTTGTACTCCTAACATTCTACTGAATTCTTGAACTAGAGACTAAATAATCTTTATTATCTGTTTTTATATTCAAGCCATACATCCTACCTCTTTCCTTATTTATCATATTCAAAACATCTCTATAAAACCCACTGCAGGCAATTTAGTAATGGGAAATTATCTGTTGACGTACTTTCTTGCTCCAGGCATTCAGAGCTCTCATCCTGAGCTTTCACTGCCTGAAGCACAGTACAGTTTTACCAGGCCACCTTAGGTGGTGCTTTACAGTCTGCATTTTCTTTCCCTGTCAAACTTGCCCTCTCCCAGGAGGTATTTCATTGTAATTTTGCTCTGAGAAAAGGTGATCTTGAGTCTAGTTACAAAATCCTATCTTAATTAAGTTGTAAGAGAAGGACCATATTAAGATTCATGTTTAAGTAGGATACTTGCCCAGATTCTTTTATATAGCTGGAGTCATAAATAAGATTGGTGTAACAGTTTTAATAAGGGTAACAGTGGTCAGAATATAACACAAGGTAACCAGTATATAGGTAAGTATAAACTGACCATCATTCTGGCCCTAAAGAAACAATAAGTCCTTTGACCTAATACAAGACACATATAGCCTTACTCTTAATCCTGCCCTTGTATTACTGCTGTTTATTATTTTTGTAGGGTTGAAGATTGAACCTAGCTCTTTTTATTGTGCTTTTTGTATTTGAGGCTTTTATTTTGAGACAAGTTCTCATTGAATTGCTACAGGCCTTATTTGAGATTGGTTTGCAGCCCAAGCATATCTTAAACAGTTCCCTGACTCATCCTCCTGAGATGTGTTTAGCAACCTGCTTCACTAGACTCAGTTTGCTTACCTCTTTTATATTCTGCATCATGGACAATCAGAAAGCCAGACATCCTAAGTTATTTAAAAAGCAGGATGCTTCTAATTGTAAGGTACTCTGATGGCAGTGAGAGATGCCTATCCCCTTGATGGAAAGTCAGCCTTCTCAATAAAGCACAGAGAGTTGTGCATAAGTGAAAGAGGGAAAGCCACAGAGGCATGGAGATTATAAACCATGCCGAAATAAAAAGAACTACAGATATTATACATTATCACGAACACTAACTTTGTATAGCATATTTTAAAATCCTTTAAGCTACAGCTATATTGTACCAAATAAGCTTCTTAGTTGAGTGGGGTTTTTTGTGAATAAAATTTCATAAGAACATATCCCACTCTCTCATTTGCCTATTGTCTGTTCTTGTTTCAGCACTAACAGCAGACAAGTTGACTAAATATCCCAGAGCCCAAGAAACTTGAAATATTTATTCTATGCTGCTTTACAGAGAACGTTTTCTCGAGGAATTAAAAGCATAACCCGGTTTGTTCAGTGCTTAAGACGGGATTTTGGTGAAGGCCCATGCTTTGCATGTAGTAAACTTTACTGCTCGGAAATGGGAGAATATAATTACATACTCTGAAGATTTTGAAACCCCCAAGCTTGAGAAAGCATATGTTTCTAAGCCCTTTGAAGCTGCTTAGCAGTGTGTTCTAAATGAAGAGTCTGGACACATGAGGTAAGTTGTTTATGGTAGCAGTTCAGAAGTCCCTAAGGATGAGTCCCCCAGATGTGTGCTTGTGACATGATGAATCCATTGCACACTTTTAGAAAAACTACATCATGCATTTTTAACTCTTCTCATGGCAGGGCCTTTTCATGTTTATGACCTTCAAGAGATAGATAGAGCCTGGATTGCTTGTAAAAACATTTTCAAACAATATTTATAAGTATTAATGATGTTTACATCTAATTAGATGTGAAAATTATTACTAGGCATAACTGTTTATTAATTATACACACTTCTGAACTGTCAGCATTTCAGGAACATTACAACTTGTGGATACAAGAGATAGCTGTGTGTGTGTGTGTGTGTGCTTGTATTCTGTGGATATATAGGACCACAGAACTTCACAAACACACTTTGAGGTTGAAACAACACCTCTATTAAAAGCAAAGCACTTCTCTTATCGACAATCTATTTTATTGGACTTGTTTCATTAACCATTTCAGCCTTGGTTTCATTTGGCTATTGTTAATGTTATTGAATTAATTAATAAAATTGGCTGCTGTGATATGGAGGAATATCAAACTTGTATTGTCTGTGACAGGTAATAAAGACTTTTTGAATACTTATATATTGTAAAACACATTTCTGTGTCCCTTTCAAGTTTAGATTTTTTTTATCCCTCTATACAATTCTTATTTTAGCAGTCCTAATGAAATGGCAGCATTTATATCAAAGATCTCACTATATATAAATGAAATAAAGAATAGGAATAAAAATTAAGAAGCCAAGAAATATAATATTATGATTAATAACAATTTAGTACCTCTCTTATCAATTTGCCACAAAAGGAATCCCTTAAATAATAAACTATTATCACAATTGTAGTAACAACAAGCCAGTGCCCTTTAGGATGGTCATCTGTGTTATGAGCTACAAAAACAGAGAAATTTAAAAAGGAATCTTACAGGAAACTAAAAGCTTAACTGCACGTTTAATTGGAATTAACCACCTTCATATGCTACTTGGAGCTGTTCTCTTTCATACCATTTATAATATTTAGAAAAAAGTGTGAAGATTGTACTAATGGAAATGAAAAAGTAGATATGTCTGTGACCTTTTCAGATTAGCACACAGAAAAAGCATTTCTTTTGTTTAGAATCATTTTTGAATTTGGCAGTCACAGAAATTCAGATGCTTGGGATGACACTGCAAATTTTATGAAGTATTATATACCTGAGGCAGCCAAAGCAATGTAACTTCTCCAGAGATTGGAAACATATACAAAGCCAGTGAACTTTAAGTTAGCTTACGTGATGAGGAACTGCAGATTTATTAGTATATTGCCATCATGACAATTATTTCTTGTTTGTTGCCATGAAAACCTCCTGCAGAAGTCCAAGAAGAAAACAAAAGTGAAAGAGTACTTGACATGGCTGCAGCAGTGACATTTAACAGTTATTTATTCCTCCTGAGCTAAATGTCTCCACACCTACTTGTCCACTTCTATTCTGCATTAAGCATACTGCCTGGTAGAGCAGACACTGAAAAATGCTTTTAGAATAATAATTTAATAATCAAGGTCCTTGATGATTCACTGCATATCTGATAAAAGTATTATGTCTGAAAAATTTCCAGAAGGTAGGAGAAATATTACATATAGAATAAATATTACTTATTTTTTATAATGCCTATGGCACTCATAGGGATCAATACAAAAAATCATCATAATAGTTTGAAATTTCTAAAAGACATTTGTCATATATGATTCTACCAAGATGTATCTTATTACAATGTTGGATTATACACATTGTATAATAAAATTTTTAAGATTTCTGAACATGTATCACATTTATAAATTTTAACAAAAGCTACATCAATATGTCATCCTTTATGTACTTAAAAAATCCCACCAATCAAATCGCAGCCATTTTTTAATCAGTAAATTTGGCTCCATAGATAATAAAAATGTAAGGGTAATTTAACCAATAGCCCATTTCTTTTAAAAACACAAATGTATTAAAAATAAAATGTTAAAAGTATTTTATGTCAAATACATTTTTTGATTTTTATAATAAAAGAAAAATAATATTTTTCTGAAATACTTGCTTGTGGCTGCTTTTGTAATTTTAGATGTAGCAAATGGCAAAACCAAAATAATTTTAGGCTAAAATTTTAATTAGAACTCTCACAGAATATTCTCTACTGGTAATAATTGTGAGAATCAGAAGTAAAAGAATAGACTAAAATAGAAATTTCAACATGAAATCCTGTATTTTTGTATAGTATACAACACTAACAGAAACTAAATTTGATGGTTCAGCAAACTATAGGTATACTTATCAGAAAACTGTTTGTATTCTTTTATTTTAAAGAAACAATGAATCTGTTCATTTTACAAGTTATTTGTAAGATGTCTAATGTTGCATTGCTGAATAATATGTTACATAGTGAAGAAGATTAAGAAAAATTAATAATATATGATTCCAGCTTATGTTGAAATCATGTGGTATCAATCAATTTTAATGGAATTGGATAGGGTTCTTCCATGCAAATAAACTCATGGGAGAATTGGATAATAACTGTATCCAATTTAATTTGTTTCTTACACAAGATCATTGCCTGAATGACAGTCAGTGACCTTGATTACCAAATTGGATGCATTTGAGAAAAAATGCTTATTTCATGAAAATGTTTAATCCATGCTATGTTTGAAGAATAGACAAAATAGAAACTTGAAGCTGCCACATAAGAGGAATGATGTGATAGAAGCATGAATTAGAATTACCTCTAATTGATCAATATTCATGTGTATATATATTGATATATCATAATATGTCAAACAAACATATACAGCTGTTAGAGTCAATTCTTTTTCCAAAAATCTTAGAGGAGAATAGAATATGTATTATATTAGCTTTCTTATTTATATGTGTATTTGATTTATAAATCTGTACTTAACAAATTGTACAAGAAAATATTTAGGAACTAAATTACAATAAACATTGCAATTCAGGAAATTTGTGCAACTTAAAACAAAAAAATTTAATGTGCTGACCACACCCCCTAATCTAATGTTATTTTAAAGGTTTATGTTTATTTATTCAACCTTTTCTGGAGTAATTTATCTCCTCACATTTTCCAATTAACTGTAGTTTTGCTCTTCAAGGTCACTGACTCACTATGGCACTCTGTACTAACTGGAATCTCCTTATTCTTTCATAATATACAGATATTAGATAAAGTTTCACCCCCCTCCACTGCCTCCAGTTTGCCCATCCTCTCTCCACCAGATGAATTCCTCCTCCATTTCCTTTAAGAAAAGAGCAGACCTCCCAGGAATATCAACTGAACATGGCATATCAAGTTGCAATAAGACTAGGTACTTCCCCTCATATTATGGCTGGATGAAGCAACTCAGTAAGAGAAAAAGAGATCTCAAGAGCAGGAAAAGGATCTAGAGATACCCCCATCCCTCTGTTAGGAGCCCCAGAAGAACAACAAGTTAACAACCATAAAATATATACAGAGGGCCTAGCACAGATGGATGCAAGGTAGATGGTTGTCGCATCTTCTCTGTTATCCCTTATGAGTCCCACTTAGTTGATTCTGTGGGCTGTATTCTCCTGGTGTCCTTGACCGCTATGGCTCTACAATCCTTCCTCCCCTCTTATGCAGGGTTCTCTGATCTCCACCTATTATTTGGTTGTGGGTCTTTGTGTTGTAATGGTCTGTACTGTCCCTTTAAGATACAAGCCATGCCCACTCCCTCCACTGCCTGCTGAGGCAAGCTGATCTACAGCTTCTGGCCTGAGTCCTTCCTTTCCCATCTTTCTTTTGAAGAGGAAGCTTCTGTCTCTCCCTTCTCCCAATGTCTCCCATCTCCCCTTCCTTTTTCTCCCCTACCCTTCCATAATCCACTAAATAAATATCCAACTTCACTCTGCATGGTGTGCTTATCCATCTCAGTCTCTCACCTGTCACATGGCTCTCTGGCCCGCAGGCCACTCAGGGGTTCTCTACTTGGGATCTGGCTGTCATTGTGGCCCATTGTGGTCTCAAGACCCACTGCCTGTTGCCTGCCACCACTCAGGGACCTGTGGCATGGTCTCATGGCCTGCTGCCCATTGCCACCACTTGTGGATCTGCTACATATTATTTAAACCATTATATTGGTGGCTTTGGACTAAGTAGGCCCTGCTGCCCCTCTCTCAGGGTCGGAATCCAGAACTAGGTATTTTTTCCACAACAACCACATGTTCCAACTGCCTGAGCTCTGACCTCTACACACACCAGCAGTTTCAGTGGTGAGTTTCCACTTTCCAGCCCCCAACCACAGCCTTCATGGCTATGGTTGAGCCCTTCCCTGCTTTCCACAGCAAAAAAAAAAAATGTGACCTGATGACTTGGGGTTAGTCCTCCCGCGCTAGCACTGCACATGCTGTGCGGTGCAGTTGACTAGGGACCCAGGGTCCCTCAGATTTTTCTTTCTCCTTTTTTCTTTTCTTTTCATTTGGGCTGCTCATCAGTGGTCCCTGCTATGGCCTCTCTGGCTTCTGAGTTGCCCTGACCAGAGTCAGTCAGGTTTTAACACCCCACCTGTAGGGAGAAAATACTTTCCTGCAATCCCTGCCATGTTCACCTCCGTTTTTTACCCCATCTATAGAGGAGATACATTCCCCTATAAGTCTTGTGGTATTGCCATTTTCATGGATTTTTATATTTTCAGCTATGGTATAAACCCTCACTCTGCCAGTGTCCTGCCAGCTTCCACTGGCTCCACTTTTCATCATATTATCCCTGCCACCACTACTGCTGTCAACAAGATTGGTCAGATCCATAAGGCACCTGTTTTTAATTCTAGCCTCTTGCCCCCTGCCATGGCTTGTAGCATGGTGGCTCGGCAACAGGGTAGATCACATCTCTGTCTCTCTTCCATACAACATGTGGCTGCTGCCATTTTGACTGAAACCAGGTGACCTTACCACCATCTTAACTGAGGTCAGGTGACTTCGCCACCATCTTAACTGAGAGCCAAGTCAGGTGACCATGTTCTGCCATCTTTACTGAGGTATTCTTTGCCTGGTCCCGGTTTACTTATGTTTTTGTTTCTAAACAGCTCTTGCTGACTCTGTTGCATGTATTTTTTGTGCAGTGACATGCCTTTGGTAGGGCCCACCAAGATCGTACACTTCAACCAATTCCTGTTCACTCTGTGTTTGTGTTCATACATGTAATTTAAATGTACCTATATTTACTGTTGTAATTGTCTGTTCATAGCATATCATTTCAGTCTACAAAAATAATAAGTCTCATGTTTTAAACTGGTATGTACTTTTAAGTCTCTTACAAAAATACTTTATATTTAATCCAACCCTGTTTTACCTGTTGAGAACCTGTACAGTCAAGCTTGGACCCAGCTCTCCAGGCAGACTCTATACTGTAGCTCTACCTGATAAACAGCCTTCAACTGCTCAGAGACCTGTGGAATATGGTATTTAAATATTTAATTATTAAAAGACTTTTCATAACAAAAAGAGACAAATTGATTCCTAGCAGCAGCACTCTATTTTCTCCAAAGAAGACAGAAGACAAATGGGCACAAAACGTCTATCTGCACGTTTTTTCAACTACCAACTACTGACCACTGGGAAACATGGTCTGTCATCTAACCTGAAGATCTCCAGACCTGGACAGAATCACTGGAACTTACAGCCTAGTTGCTCAGGTCAATGTAGGCTTGTCTTCCTATAGATTTCTTAGCCCACAGAGAGCCTGGCAGGCCCTACACTAAGCAGCAAAAGGCAAATATGAATCTCAGTGACCATGGAGGACCCTGAGGAGTAGCTCTAGGTGCCAACCAAGTAAGTTCTCTGTCGTATTTTAATCAATAACTCAAGTAAAATTTTATCCTTATCAAATATCTCTAATGCAGTTTGACAGCTGAGAGGTTTTGTTAATTTAAAAAAACTAACCAACCTGGATGGAGGTGGGGGTTCCCTGGACTTCCCACAGGACAGGGAACCCTGATTGCTTTTCGGGCTGGGGGGAGACTTATTTGGGGGGGGGAGGGAAATGGGAGGCGGTGGCGGGGAAGAGACAGAAATCTTTAATAAATAAATAAATTAAAAAAAAAAACTAACCAAACACATTTCAATAAAATGCAAATACAAGGTATTAAGGTGTGTATCTGCAAGTTATAAAGGTATGAGGACAAATACAAGTTATGAAATTTCTCTCTCATGCTGCCTTTCATAGTCTTAAAAATACTTTCATTATGCAAAAAATATCTGTCACAGTCATTCTGAAATAAACATGCTTCTGTTTAAAACTTATATTTTCACAAACCCAAAGAATTTTTGTGACTTCCAGGTAGCTGAATTGAAGGATCCACCTTAAACAGGTTAGATACACCCCTCTCAATCCCCTGGTCCTAAGTTCTTTCCCCTAAACTTAACTTTGTCCTCTGTTCTGCCAATAACTTAAACAGGTATAAGAGACACCAGACACTTCCATACCACAAACACTGTACAAAAACAAAGAGACCAGCTATGCCAGGATGTGATCCACACCCAGCTTTCTCAGGTCCCGCCCCCCACAGATAATGCCCACAATAAGCAGGAAGTAGCCTAGAGAATTTACCTCCCCAATTCTTTTAACCTGTTGTGCCTAACCTTCCACCTTTTTAATATAAAAATATGGGAATGTAATGGTCTGTCCTATCTCTTTAAGAGAGAAGCCATGCCACTCTCTCCCTTGTTCGTTGAGATAAACTGGTTTTAAGCTTCCAGCCTGAGTCCCTTTCCTTCTGTCTCTCTCTTGAAGAGGCAGTTTCTGCCTCTCTCTTCTCCCCACTTCTCCCCTTTACCCTCTCTGTTTCTCTCTCTTTCTGTTTCTCTTTCTCTCTTTCTCTCTCTCTCTTTCTCTCTCTGCTCTTCCACTTTCTCTCCTTTCGTACCACAACCCACTAAATAAATATCCAACTTCACTCTGCATGGCATGCCTATACATCTTGGCCTCTCACCTGCCTTGTGGCGTCCTGCCTGGGATCCCGCTGCCTTCATGGCCTGCTGTGGTCTTGGGACCTGCTGCCCACTACCTGCCACTACTCAGTGACATGTGCCATGGTCTCATGGTCTTCTGCCCACTGCTGCCACTCAGGGACCTGTAGCTTTTTATTTAAACATGTGTCTTGCCCATCAACTGTTTGAGGAAACCTTTCTGATGACAATTGGCCTAGACACTGTTATATGAGTATAGCTAAATACCAGTAGGAGTCATTTTATTAATTTATTTTTCTATCCTAGTCTCTGGGCCATTTAACCTTTGGTTCCTGGTCATCAGGGGCGGCTCAAAATGTGAGCCTATTCTACCTTGTCTGAAGGTCAAAGCTGTTAACAACAACTGGCTACCCACCCTAATCTAGGGTGTGGTTGCTTAGTGTTTTGGATATAAAGATGACCCATATAGATGTACCATCTCCACCCTGACCAAGGGTCAGAGAATTCATGGATAATTTTGCTCCTTCTTTTGATTTATGAGGTTTTACCTAGGGAGTAACTACCTTCAGGATACTTGGTCTAGGGTGGGTTCACTGCCTAAACAACAGAATGCTTTTCTCAAGAATTAATGACTTGATATCTCAAGTATTGAAGCAAATAACTGTTCTGGATGTCCTTTATATCACAGTAAAGCAGTCTTTTGCATTCTCTCACCTGTTGTATTGAGGTATAAAAGTGTATGGAAAATTAAACGTAGATGAGTTTCAGTATTCACAGAAACCTCCCGGTACTATCTACTGTTTTCTTAATTTCATTCACATAAAGAATTCTCTTTCCTTATTTTTCTAATCTCCATTCCCCTACCCTGTTAAATGGTATCCTTATCAAAGCTTGCCTCCAACAGTTATCAAAGCAGTATTGATCATGGGCCCCCTTTCACGATCTGGGACTCAAATTAGACTTGAATCTAATGTTGGGTGATAACTATGGATCCATTTGCATTCTTCTACTATCCAGTTAGGATATAGACATTTGTTGATAATTAAGTAACTCTCCCACAATTCTTGAAGATGCTGTTAGAAGAATTACAATAAAGACTTTTCTCTAAAACAATTCTAATACATTTTAGAAAAGAAATAAAGACAATACTAAACCTTTAGAACTTCTTTTATTTCTTTGTAACCATTGTACATACTACATTTTTACAATTTTCTTACAATAAAAATCAGTAGATTATCATCTGTCCCCTCATTGACTCAGGGTCCATCTCTTTACTATTGAATATTGAAAAAAAAATCACATTCATTTTTCTACCCTCTCTTTTCCCCTACTCCTTTACACTAAATTAATCTAGTTCTTCAAAAAATACTTTTCAGTTTCCTATTATTTATCTTTTTCATAACTTCCTAAACGAACCAGATATAAATTGTCTTAAAATACACCACCATTGGAAATTGAATTGGTTTTCGCTGAATAAATAAATTCTCAACATCTACTTTATTATATGCCTTTTTCTATAACTCCATTTCTGAACATTACTGAATAAAATTATACAATGCATGGTGAATGACTACACTGAATATATACTATTTCTGATATTACATTCCCCTAACCAGTTATCATACACATCATTAGTGTTTGTTTTTTATTGTTGTTGTTTGTTTGATTTTGCTCACCTTAAGTTGAAATATCCCTTGAAAAGATGCAGAAATATACCAGAAATTAATATATCATCTCTCAAATATTCCTTGTTTGGTAACTTGGATGCCACTCTATCCCTCTGTCTCATTTTTGCCTATCTTGGACTACTTCTAAGGCTATGCAATTTTTATTTGTTCATCTTATCTTTTAAGACATATATAATAAACAGAAAGATCCTCCCTCTATTCTAATTCTAAATTACCAAGAGCATATTTGATTAGTTTAATTAGTAGTTATTGTAAGAATGCACAATGTAAAGGACTTTTTACATTTAATATTTATTGTTTGAGGAATGTTCCTTCTATGAATAATGTGTAAAGTGCTACTTTAATGTGTTATTCTACTATACATAATTTATGCATTTTGATTTATTGAGTCATGGTTTCCATGCAACCTGAGATGGCACTTATCTTATAATACTATGTCTGCCTCCCAAATGTATCAAATTTATTGATTTGTATATATTCAATAATTTTGCACCCTTGAAATATTTTATTGATGATTTTTACACCTCTATATAGAAACTATATATGTATATATGTATATATATATAGTGATTTTTTACATTTATTCTTTTTTTCTAGGATTCTTCAGATAACAGAGCAGAACAAATATGTGTTTATTAATCTGCATACTAGCATAAGTTTCATAAATGTTTTTTTATTTCTAACCATCTGTATGCACTCTTAGCCAAACATGAGCTCAAACTGATGTCTTCAGCACTAACCTCTAATCACTAAGAGCATTCTTACTTCCTACTATGATTGATATGTAAATTCCTGTTCCAATAGTGAAAAGCTTGGTTCATACCATCTGTCATCAACTGAGTAAATAATTCAAAACCTATGTGTTATGTAGCAATATTAGAATTCTTAATCCCTGTAGAAAGCACTATACCAGCAAGAGTGCAGTGAACTTTTTCAGTCTATTTTTTGCACCATTTCAAAGTTATTTTGAGAAACAGCTCCTTTTATAATGACTTCACTGAAATTGGTTCAAACAACCACTTTAATGAAGTACTTTCAAACATTTATAATACATTTACATTTTTCATGAAACCAATATTCTATCCTTACATTCCTTCAAATTATTGAATACACTTGTTATTTTCATGTGCTAATTTTACTCTTTGTGATATATATATATAATGTGTTATAGATTTTGGTATATGCACCATGTCATAGGCATATTCTGCAGAATGTGTCTGTTACCATAACAATATCATGCACTTCACCTATTATCCATGCTATCCCATGTCCCCAAACCTCTAGAAATCACTGAGCCTTTTAATCTTTTGATTGTTTAGCTCTTCCTATAAACCTATATAGTTGAAGTTATACAATATTGTAGGCTTTTGAGAAATGCTTCCTTTCCTGAGCTAAGTCTATTTAGGATTATCCATGTGTTTGTTTGACTTGATAATTCATTTCTTTATAGTGTTAAATAATAATAGTATTAAGATATGAGAGTTTATTTATGCATTTAATATCGAGGGTCATTTTGGTTGTCTTTAATTCTGTACAAACTTAACAAAATATTTAATGTTTACGCAAGTGCTTCCAAATCTAGGGCTAGGATTATTGGATCATATGTCAGGGCTGTGTTTGGTATTATAAGAAAATATAACACTATTTCCAAATATGGCATCTTGATCTTATATTCCTTCTAGAATGAATGGCAGTTTTAGTAAAGTATTTGGTATTTTCAAATTACTTGACTATATTTAACTGAGTTTTTGCCTTCCTACACTTAAGTTTTAATTTTTCTTTGTATACTTTTAGTACATATCTTTTACTAGATAAATTGGTTATTCAGTGTTTCTTTCATGGTCTATTGCCTGTCTCTTTAGAGAGCAGACATTTTTAATTTTAATAAAATCTAACTTATAGGGTGCGAAGTATGTTGCTGCAGTTATAAGCATTTGATTTTCCTGTGAAGAATCTGAGTGTGGCTCCATGCATCCCCAAAAGAATTCACAGCCATCTTTATTTCCACTTTCAGGGTATCTTCTAGCTTCCAAAGTAACGAGGTTTATCTGTGTTAAAGATACATATATGCATCCTAAACATGCATACCCAGAAAATAAAAAAAAATAAATGATTATCCCTGAAAACATACTTACTAATAACATTATCTAACTGAGATACATATATGTATCCAAAACATGCATACCCAGAAAATAAAAAAATAAATGATTATCCCTGAAAACATACTTACTAATAACATTATCTAACTGAGATACATATATGCATCCAAAACATGCATACCCAGAAAATAAAAAAATAAATGATTATCCCTGAAAACATAATTACTAATAGCATTATCTAACTGAGATGATATTTAGAAATACATTTACATATATACATGTAACAACAATCAATGAAACAGGGAGCTTTGAATTTGAAAGAGAACAAAGAGGGTGTGGATGGAGGAAAATGAAGGAAATTGTATTTATATTATAATCACAAAAATAAAATAAAAAAGTAAAATAAATAAGTGTAAAAATTACCTTATTTTCTTATCATTGTTCATCTTTAATAGATTTAATTTGTATAGTATTTAATTTTTTGGTGCAGAGTATAAGATTCTATGGCAGTTTGTATATTAAAATGTAGAAATTCTTACTTCTACTTTCATGCCATTTTCACCCCACTCAAAACTAAATGGTATTCACGAAAAATCCTACATGTCTATGAAACTAGTACTGCTAAACATTTTCCAAGGTTTGTCATTTGTAGGTGTTCTGGACAAGCACTCTTATATCATGTCTGCAGAAAACCCTAAGTATCTAGGTGGCTTACCCTATAGAAATGAAGGTTGGGGAAGAAAAAGGCTTCCTAAGTGGTCAATTATATATAAATAGTGTATCCTGCTGAAGCTCTCATCTCAATACCCATAGAGATAATACCCATAGAGGTCAGTAATTCTAATGGCACATGGAAAAGGGGGCTTTCAAGTGAGGATAGATAGAATACACGGGTATAAAATGTTAAATAGGAATTATGGAAGAGGTAGAGATAAATTGATGTGCAGGATATAGGAGGGCAGAGGAGAAGAAGAAAACCGGGAGAGATATATAACACTACAAACTTTAGAGATTTCATATGGAAGCCTTTGACTCTAAAACTTTGACTTAAATTTATCTATATCCATACAGAAAATAGTTAAACATTGAATTAACCTATAACTAGGCAACAATAGACACCAGAGGCTAACAAATGAAAAGCATAGTCAGAGGAATAGATTAATTCTGTTGGGGTTGGTGGCCAGTGAGGTTTTCTAAACACTTGCAAATTTTAAAAGCTAATTTAAGTAAATATTCAAGGTTAACCATGAGAACTCTCACATCATAGCACATGTGTAAATCAAACTGACATTGCCATAGAAGGTACATCCCTACTTGCTAGCCTTCATAGTGGTGGAATGTATGATGTTTATGACCAGAGAAAACAAGTAATTATCACTCTTACCCATCTGGGAACCCTGTGAGGTACAATAATTATTGTCATGACAAGGCATTGCTCACTGGTGTAATAGTGGCACAAATGCCATAGGGGTAAAATAATCACTTTCTACTTGTACTCAAGGACCGTTCACAGGATAAAACTCATACCCGGAACCATTATTAGGCCAAGAACCTACCTACAGATTAACAAATAATAGACATTATGAGAGAAACTACTATGATTATTCTGCTAAATAAACATGATATTTAACACACTCCTTATCTTTATGCCCATAGATTAAGACATTTCTCAATTGCCAACACAGAGCTGTTTACAATAGATAATTAACCAAGTCATGACTGG
Organism: Microtus pennsylvanicus; assembly: GCF_037038515.1. NCBI lineage: Eukaryota > Metazoa > Chordata > Mammalia > Rodentia > Cricetidae > Microtus > Microtus pennsylvanicus. The sequence continues at coordinate 51,498,148 of NC_134601.1, forward strand.
CTACATTAAGATAGTCAAATGTTCAGTTCTAAGTGAAAAATATACAGTACTGTTATTTTGTCTGATTATTTACAATTATTAATATGTACCTCTTTATAAAATTGGTTCTTATGGTTAAGATCAATGGAGATTTTCCATGTACATCTCCTCCTGGGATTTTGTAGATTGGTGAGAGAAAGCAATTTATTCAATGTAAGGTATTAATCCTCTAAATACATGTAGACTTAATTTATCACAACTTTTTATTACGTCTGTACAGATAAAATTTTATTTGGGACATATAGCTTGTTTAAGCCTACAGTAATATTATGTAAAAGTTGCTTACAAGAACCATGTTTTCCAAAGAGAATTTTATGCATATTTTGTGAACCATCAATGAAAACTAGAATGATTTAAAAAATCCGTAAAGCTTCTGTATATTCATACATGGTATATATCAATTTGGCGCTAGTTCTAAAGGAGCTTCTAGAGAATTCAATAAATAATGGTAGTGATTGTGATGATGATCAATATTACTGTTTGAACTATTCATATTTATATGCTGAATTTGCAGAAGTAATTTTATACCTGTTTGAACACATTACATTTGCTATTGCTACAAACTATATTTACCACATTTTAACAATGCTTATGGTCAAGTTACTTTTCTGAAATGTCAAAAATAACGTTTCAATTGAATAAATTCTATAGATAGAAGAGATTGATTTGTTTTTGAACTTGTAACTTTGTAGAGTGTTAGGAAAATTGCTCTTTGCTATGATAATAATAATAATCTGCTACAAATTATGTCTCACCACCACCTTAGGCTACACAGCTAGATAATACAATGCCAAGGGGCAAGCACTAAAATTTCTGTTTGTGACAAATTACATGACAGACTACTACAGCAGCAATTTAAATACTTTTTCTCTGTGAGAAATATGAACTTGCTATTAGTTTCTATACTTTGTCAGCTAACAAAATATGATTTCTAAAAGAATTAAGTAGGCAGGATTGAACTGATGCTATGCATATCATTGTACTTTTATTGTTTTGAAAGGACTAGACAATCTGCACTTCTCAATATTGTTCATCTATATAGTTACAAAGAATGCTAAAAGTTCCCTGCATATAAAATTTATGATCTAGCAAAGGGGAAATAATTATCTCAGGAAGATTTTTCTTATTACCTCTTATCCTTTACCATATCCTTTCTGACATCCTTAAACATTAAATTCAATCAAAAGTTAACCAAACAGTATAAAGGAAGCTTAGTAGAAGACTGCCCAAATCATACACTCACAAACAGTTGAATGGAATTGTATATGAAGAGTGATTGTTTTTCCAGAACTATCATTTTATGTATTGGCACTATAAAGTAACAGGCTCAACACAAAGGTTTTCTGTTTTCTAATATCAAAGTCTAGTTCAGTGTATGTAGCCCACATGTTATAGTTATTCCTATTTAAAAATGTGAAAATACTATGGCTTATTAAAGTTTTCGACTATAGTTTAAGGTCCTAAACTGATATTCATCTTGGTATCTCACCAAAGATATTACACATACTTCATTTGATCACTGAACCTCTTTTGGGATTCCTGACAGTGAGAACAAGAGCTGTCTACAACTCTTTTACTGCCTTTGGGGATGCTATACAAGGGATCTCATACTGGGTCACCTTGTCCAGCCTATGCTTAGATTTACTGCAACATGATATGTCATGTTTTGTTGATACTCATGGGAGACCTGCCCTTTTCTAAACAGAAACTGAGGAGGAGTGGATTGGGGGTGGATACAGAAGGTGTGGGGTGAGAGACTGGGAGGAGAGGAAGGGGAAACTGAAGTCAGGTTGTAATACAAATAAATTTATTTAAAAGTTTTTTAATGGTCCATGACACAAGGCAACAACAGGATATCCAAAAGGAGCCACATTGAGGGCCCAGTATTGAGGCTTTAACAGAAGGCAAAGTGTCAGAGGCCATGTCAGAGGAGCAGCAGGTAGCATTTGACTTCAGAAGATTGTCCCACCAGAATGTAAGACAATGATGGGTGCATCTTTGATAGGCAAGAATGTCTCTTGCTACTGCTGTGCCTTTACATGATTGCCACTGCCACTGTTATCTGGAATGGTGTGAATGGGTGTGTGGGGATCCCCACTGCCTTTAATGAAGTGTGATTATCTCATGGAGATATTCTATTCTTCTATGGATTATTATGAATATGGTTTCCTCTTAAGCTGTACTCTTTCAAGTGTTGTCCCTGCCCCCTGATAAAGCAGAGGCTACAGAATATAAAAAAAATAGAAACAAGGAAATGTCACGCAGCTAGGCCGTATGAGTTTCTCTTGAGGAGTGATATTGATTATAGTTTGGGTTAATGATTATGGAAAGTAATCGATTCCCAGTAGTTATCTCAATTTCTTTCTGACATTGGGAAATGGATTCATGGGGTTTGGTACATCATAGATAAAACAAAGCTTTAAACAATTGACTTCATATAACCAGAAAACAAAGAATTGGATGGTTAATTAAGATAAATAGAAAGGACTCTAAAATATAAAAAAAAAAGTTGAACAAGTAAACTCTTGTTCTGGCAATTATAAAAACTAGTGCCTATGTAAACAGTTATTGCTGGAAGGTTGCTGACCTATGAGAAGGCTAAACGATAAATGTTTAACTGTATGTGGGTTCATGGAAATAATTTGTTTTTCACCTGCAATACATAAAATGTTTGATCACAGGGGTTATGGAAAACATGTTTTTAATTAATATTCATTGTAATCATTCACTTAAAAGATAGTGTAACCACAATGTAATTTTTATATTGAAAGATCCTGCTGGGGTACATGAACTACAGGGGAAAAAATAAAATAAGACAGAAGGAAAATGCCAGGAAAGATGTAGTAGGAAAGGTGTAGAAGGAAGTGATTAGGAAAGAGAAACAAGGAAAATACCAGGGTAGAATAAAGAACAGAAAAAGAATAGACTAGAACAAACAACAGAGAGAATAATAAAAGAAGAAAAAGAAGTTCTGTCTCTCAGAAGTCTCTCTGTTTTTCTCACCAACCTTGCATCTTGTTACCATTCTGGATGCTGTGTACCAAAGGCCTCGAACTGGACTAATGATCACTAATGAACACCTACAAAAATATGTATGGACTAAAGGGTAAACTGTGTGACTCACCATGTAATGCTACAGCTACCACACCAAGATTTTTATTGTTGCTATTTTTGTGTGTGTGAGTTAGTTTGTTCTTTGTTTTAAATTTTATTTTGGGGGGTGTGTTTGCAAGGACATAGGATGGATATGAAGGGATGAGACGACGAATGAGATCGGGATGCATGCTGTGCAATCCACAAAGAATCAAAAAGAAATATAAAGCCAGGTGGTGGTGGCACATACCTTTAATCCCAGCTCTCAGGAAACAGAGGCAGGTGGATCTCAGTGAGTTTGAGGCTAGCCTGATCTACAGAGTGAGTTCCAGGACAGCCAGGGATACACAGAGAATCTCTGTCTCAAAAATGTATAAACATAGTCATTTAATGATTCATGTGCTGAAAATGAAAAATATATATTTTTCTCTTACAGAAATCATAATTAATAAAAATCGCTCTAAAAGTACAACCTATAGTTAAAGACATTGTTGGAACCCACCCTGGGAGGAGGCACTGAGGCTGAAGAAAGTTAGATTAAGAGAAATGAAGACAGAAACATAGGATAGACCCAGAAGGACTGAAAGTCAATACCAAACATCCCCGAGTACCCCCCCTCAGGCAGCATATATATTACAGGCAAAAGAGAGAACAAAGAGCAGTACCATCAGCTAACTACCTTTTGCATTGTCCTTGGAAGGCAGCTCAAACAGATGCATTATCTTATTCAGCTAAGCAGCTTCTAATCTCTAATGAGGAGTGCCTCTGGCTGGCATACACCAGCCCAAATCTTAATAGAAAAAAATGTGCTCCTTTAACTGGGCAAAAATTCTCTTTCCCATGGGCTTAATCAGAACTTTCTCACAGTCCTCAAGATTACCGGGAAAAGTAGAGCAGGCAAGCAAGATAGAACTTAAGTGACTTCTTTAAGTCAGAAATGTCTGCAGTTGGAAACTGAGTCACATGTGGGCTCCCACAAGACATGATGCCTTGAGAGCACTAAGTTGGGGGTTATGAAATAAGCTTTCATTTTATCACTATCATAATCTTCGTCCTATAAATTAAGCTACATATTGCTATGTAACTGGCTCCATCCTATGCAAGGATTCATCCATATATACAAATTGACCAGACTTTTGTCCCTCACATGCACAGTGTGCACATGAACCAGCTTGACTGATTAGGATACGCCTGTTAGCCTGCACATTCCTTTATTATGGGGAAATCACAAGCGGCCAAGAAACATTTTTATGCTATCACATCATTCTACTGATGTGCCTGACAGAAGTGTGTAGGCATTTTGCAGAACTTACTAACTGACCTATTTTCTGTGAAATTTGAGACACCCATTTTCCCATTTTCCGTCATCATCTTTTTTTACCTTAGCATTTTTCTTCTGATTTTTTTTATTTCCCTCTTCTCTTTTGGACATAACTTTCTATTGAAGGTATTCTATTTACTACCATAAACTGCTTCGGATAAGATACAGAAATTTAACAAAATTATATGATCTTGATTCAAATAAACATATATTGATTACATAGCAGAAAAAAAGGTAAGCAGAAAGTAAACTGAATATGTAAGTACAGAGGCTTTACTTTATGTGGACTTAATTAAGGTGACAATGTACCTTCGTATTCAAAAATCTGGATGTTTGCTTCATACATTAAACTATTAATAAGCTCAACTTTTCTACCTGTGTAATTTAAGCATAAAGTACAATGATGGGAATTATCAGTGGATGCTTCTCTGTTAGTTTATAAAACACCCATCTTGTTCCATTTTGGATTTGTTTATATGAAGGTGTATAGAAGAAAGTTGTGATTTTTCCATGTATTTATGTAATCTGTCACCTTTTTATAACTACACACATCTCTCTTCAGTTTGGGCTCTATCTTTGCCATTATTACTAGTAAGATTGTCTTGTCCAATAGTAAAAAACATCCTGCAAATATTTTTATCATGGTGCTTGCTTGACAGAGATGGATCATCTTCAGAGGCATCAATGATGTCTTCTAACGTGAAAATTTGAGACAGACTTCTGAGAAATGTAAAAGCCACCACAGTTTCCAGTCAGCATATACTGTTTATTTTTAAACAAATCAGTATATTTTATACTGCATATATTGATTCTTAACATTGGCTTCCTGGTTATAGAGTAAAGATAAAAATTTCCATTGTCAGTAATTTAACAAGAACATCTAAGCCATAGATTGAAAGGATCCTTGCTATCTGCACTTCTAGCAATGAAAAGAATGAAGAGCTAACTTGGGCCAAGTCAAAAAAGGGTTTTTGGGTTTGTCAGTAAGAATATTTTGGTTGGTGTGCAAGTATACAGATTCTAAGATTACATTCAACCTGTTTATATGTGTTATAGGGCTACACTAAATTTCTCAATGGGAATCATTTATTCTATCAACTTGAAAAAATAAACAATAATGTATACAAGAAAAATATAAAGTAGAAATCAAGACATCCATTGTAAAGTCATAAATGCTAGGGCTTCTCACTTAGAAGTAATGAATATGCATTTTGTCATATATTAGACCTGAATCAAGGGGTATAACAAATACACAATTATATAAACTTTAAAAAGATCCTATGAAGAGGCTTCAGTAACATCTTTATCAAGGAATAGAACATTCCTAAGTACATTTTCTCACCTGACATTTATTAGTACTAATAGACCAATCTAGCTTCAATATGGCAAAAAAATGAAATATCTAAAATAAGAGTATTTAAATAACTCAAAATAAAATTACTTTCATTTGCATGTTAATTTTTCACCTGAACACTGAATTATTTTGTCTGAAGTCTTTGTGTATTCATTTAAAAAATGAATGCTAGTTTACTAGTTTAGAACATATATTCTCCCATATGTCGGGAAAAGATCATCAGTTGCAACTATACCACCTTCCAGGGAAAATAAAGTGGCATTTACATTTTAACATAATTTTTCTCTATTTTTTGATATTTAGTATATTATTATTTAATAATGTGTGCATATTAAGTTGGTAGGGAAAGTAGATATGAGGGAAAAACTGCATCCGATATTCCAAGAAAACGCAAGCACATAAAAATAAAAAGACATAAATAATAAAACAATATAATAGTATAAGCTACCATGGATAGTCTTAGTAATTAAGTTTTTATTTGTATGATGTGGACTTTAGAAATTACATAATTACTATGGGGCTCAAAATCATAACATTAAGTTCTAGTTAAGGAATATTTATCATATCCTGAGGGCAGGATAACTATTAAACTGCTTGCAGGCAAAGGGGGTATTAAAGTTTGATGCTTGGCTGTCATTTTTTGTTTTACATATTATTTTTATAGAGTTTATAAAGATGAAAATTTGTGACAAAGTTTAAACAATGAAGCTAATGATATAAAATAATATTAAACTAGACCAAATGAAAACAGAATTGGAAAAATAAGGATGCACAGGTATTATAAGTGAAGAATGAAATGTTCCTTAAGGAGAATATCTCTTCTGAGATAGCAGGTATATGGGAAAACAAATTCTTCAGGCTAGTTGACTCAATTTTGGTCTAGCTATAAGGCATTTGATGTTAAACAAGTAATCTAATCTTAACTGTCTAGTCTGTCTCTCTCTCTTGCTATCTATCTCTATCTATCTATCTATCTATCTATCTATCTATCTATCTATCTATCTATCAATCATCTATCTATATATCTATCACCTGTGATTAACTTGAAGACAAATTAGTAGAAACATTAATTGAAACAATTTAAGATACCCCCATTAAATTTAATAAATTTCCAGATACCTCACATTTTAAGAATTTAAAATGTATTTTATTTTAATTTTATTAATTAGGTGCAAGTTAAAACAATATGTTTTAATCATATTCACCCTTCTACTTCCAATATTTTCCAGACATACCCCTCTACACACCCAACATTGTTTCTTTTGAAAAAATAAAAGAAATCTTCTTGATCAATTTCTGCTACTGAAATATTCTGAAATACCCTGTCTTACCCTGGTGAATGATCAAATTACCAAAGAATACATCAAAGCAAACAATCTTTCTTTATCCAGCAGCTAACATTTACTAATAATTTCAGGGCTTGGAGTAGGATTCTCTCTCTCTCTCTCTCTCTCTCTCTCTCTCTCTCTCTCTCTCTCTCTCTCTCTCTCTGTGTGTGTGTGTGTGTGTATGTATGTGTAAAATGGTGGCAAACATCTTTCATTTGGTGGAAGAATCAATTTATATAAAGAAATAGTGTACAATGAAGTTGCATGTCCTTGTGGAAAACATATACCAACTATTGAAATCAAGCTCTGGACATGAGTTAAACTTTAGCTTAAATCAACAAAGTGAACATGCATTCAAGAAAAACACTAATTTCAAAACAACATATACGTACATTAATTTCATTCATATGATGCCTTGATCACAGCAATTTAAGGAAGAAATTATTTATTTGTCCCAGAGTCCATCATTCCAGGAAAGGCAAGACAGTTTTTGAGGTAGCTAGTCACATTACATCTACATTTAAGAGCAGAAAGCAATGAATCACTTCATCAATGCTGGTTCTCAGCTCATATTTTCTACTCCTATACAGTTTGAGATTCGATTTCCTTCATAGGGAACAATCTCAAACACCGTGTTTGTGTTTTCCACTTCAATTAATGTAATTGAGATAAACCCTCATAGGTAAACCTAATCTATATAACCCTTCATTGAGGCACCATTCCCAAGTGATCCTAGATTGTGTCAAGTTGACACTCAAAACTGATAAATATAGGTAGTTTCGTGACAATCCCTCAAGTTGCATTAAATCTTTCTATATAGGCAAAGGCTTTGATATTTAAGCAGTATGAAGCCAGGTTTCCTTTCCTTCCCACAATTCACAGTGAGCAGAAGATTTCCTAACTATCTTGTGTATCTTTCTAATGTGAGAGATAACTGAAAACCTGTTTTCAGATGTATGCCTCTGGCCTACTAAGTAATTCAGACAATAAAACCAATAAAAGCTGTCAATATAGGGCATCATGGTTAAATAGCCTAAGCAAACAGTCCTAGTCAGACAGCCAGTTGGCAGGGCTCTAAGTTGTAGTTTAATGGCAGGTGATAACAGAGAACATTATACAACAAACCCACATGGGAGTTTCTTGATGGGGAGGTGAAAGAGAAAGTTGTGCTAGTAGACTGGGAAAGGGAAGTGAGGCAGAAGAGAATGAGGGATTGGTGGAGCTCAGTTTTAAATGGGTCTTGGCACCTGTGTACAGAGACTTACAGCATCCACACAGTGCATGGAAGGAATGAGGTATAGCCTTAGGCTGGTTAGGCCTTTGCCTGAATACTGACAAGCACATGTGTGGCCATGGGACTCTGGGGTTGGCTAGGCATTTGCCTAAATACTGACAGGTACATCTTGCCAGGTGACAGGGAGCAGGAGCATAATGCCTAAATGCTAACACTCTGGGTCACATTTGGATACTAAGTTAGTCTGCTAAATTAATATGGTATTAAACTAACTTCTAACAGCTATCATTATAACCATAGATTAGTGCATCTCTCAACCCTCGTAAGTTTCCATTTGCAATACATGGTGATTAACACAGGCCCACATCTGATTAAAGTGCACAGAATAAGAGACAGCAGCATTGTGGAATATTTGCTTATCTATGTAAAGATGTGTTGCGTTTGTTTATGTTATAGAATATTTGTTTAACTATGTAAAGGTGTGTTGCATTTGTTTATTTTGTGGACTATTTGTTTAACTATGTAATGATGTGTTACAGTTGTTTAATTATGTAAAGATGTATTGCCATTTTTACCTTGTGTGACTAAGGAACCTGACTGGTCTAATAAAAAGCTGATCAGCCAATAGCAAGGGAGGAGGTATAGACAGGACTTCCAGGCAGGAAGAGTAAGTAGGAGAAGGAATTTAGACTTGGGGAAGGTTAACAAGAGAAAGAGATGCTAGGAAAACATCAGCGGCCAGTCAGCCAGATGCAGAACAAGTAGGAAAGTAGGACATAAAGAATGAAAGAAAGGCAGAAAGACCCAAAGCAAAGAGCAGATGAATAGAAACATGTTAAAATATGTTAAAAGAGATAGTGGTGATGTGGGATTTACCTCTGTAAGCTGGGAATATGTTTTATTACCATTGATTAATAAAGAAGCTGCTTTGTGCCTATGGCAGGGCAAAATAGAGAAAGACAGGAATTCCAAGCAGAGATACAGGAGTAAAGAAATGCAGAGTCAGGAAGATCCCATGTAGTTGCTGAAGGAGACAGATGCTGGAACCTTACTGGTAAAACACAAGCCTCGTGGTAATACATAGCATAATAGAAATGGGTTAATTTAAGATATAAGAGTTAGTTTAAAAGAAGCCTAAGCTATTGGCCAAACAGTGTTGGAATTTATAGTTCCTGTGTGATGATTTGGGGTCTGAACAGCAGGAAAATGAGCAAACAGTCTTGGCCTACATAGTGGGACAAGCCTATGCTTTCAATTATAATTCATAATAAGCCTCCCTGTCTTTATTTGGCAGCTAGTTGGCTGACCAAAAAAAAAATCGAACTACACAGGCAAATGCCCAACCCTATGTGGGACATGTATTTTGCTTGTTTCATTTTGAAAATTAATTTTCCTCTCTAGGAATACATCCCTGAAGATGGATGTTAAAAAGAAATTCCACACTAGCTCAGAATTTAGTACAATAAAGGGTTATTAACTTAGGAGTAGAGTTATTAACTTAGGAGTGGATCACAGTCCTCTGCTCAAATGGGAAAACAGCAACCAATCCAGCAGATGGAAGAGAGGGGTTGCACGCTTTACATTGGCATTTATAGTATAAGAGACTACACACAAGTAGGTGGGTAACTTAAAGGCAACTGACTGAAGGAATTCTTATAGCACCTCCCCCTTCTGTTTAAATAAGAGAGTTCTAAGCCTAATATAAAATTATATACAATAAGAACAAATATTAAATATAAAATTAGAATTACAAACAGAATAAACAATATCAAACAAAAATATGTGATAAATGTTTCAATAATTATCCTATACTAAGGAGTCTAAGTCTTGAATTATAAATAACTTGGCTAAGTCATGAGAGGAAAGTAATTATGACTATCTAGTCTTCAACCCATTGAAGGCCCAAGAAATAATACTATTTGAGTAAGCAGAAAGTACAATCAAGCAACTTCCAAAATGTATAACAAATTACAGAGACAACTGGCTACCTGGACAAACACTCAAAGTCTCATTTGCAATGTAGGAGCAACCGACTTTGGCTAAGGCCTAGAGTAATTGACAGACCATTTTCAGAGTCAGGACATTTTTCAAAACCGTCTTATCATGTCTTGGCCAGATTTGACAGTGATTTTTCTTGTATCCTGCTTGTCCTGTCCGGACATTATCCATTTTGTCAGTGGTTGATGCATGGGCAGTTCCTTGCCCAAAGGCCAGTTTTGCTGAGAAGCAAACAAGCTCCAAGTGGAGTGTCTTCAGTGCTCAACATTTTCTCAGGAATTGATTGGTGATGCCATCAGCAATCTTGTCTTACGTCAACAAAACCCTAAGTCATTCAAATGCCACATTTTAAAACTCTTTGAAGTGGTTGAAGTTTACCTATCTATACATAATACAATCTCTATGTATCTAAAAAACTTGATTAGTCTAACTATAACTATAACAAACATGGATGACTATTGACTATAATTCTTAATATCTATATAACTTAAAGACTAAACTATTAGAATATTAAACAATCTTTAAACAACTGTGCAACAAATGAGGACAATAATCTCAAAATGTAAACAATGTATAAGTTTCTTTATCAGAGGTATAAATTTATATTACAATATAAAAAATATATGCTAAAATTGTATCAATACATAAAATGTCTTAAGCAGGAATAGAAGCATGCATGTATATAATATGACAAAATAACTTTGCCTAGGTATACAAATATCGTAGACAGAAATAGGAACATATTTAATATAATTTAAGTTTGTATCAATATATAAGAATCTATAGCAATGTAAATTACCTATAAATAATAGCTCACAAGTATTTACTCTATTACTCACTTTATTATTAGTGTGAGCAAGCTTATACTAATCTATTATCCCATCCAATTTCCCTTTTATTTCCAAAGAGATCCTTGATCCTACATAACTTCCCCTCAACCCCCAACCCTATACCAATTTTAATCAAGCCCTAATTGATATTCCTAACCCTGAGGATAACCTTTGTTGGGAGTGGGGATGTTGTCTTCTAGAATTACTTCTAGCTGTCATGGGGGCGATGTTTTTTCTATGGGATCCTTTGGAAGTAAAATGATGGTTAAGTTTCAAGATTACTGTCTTGTATAATTGCAAATAGTCTCTGAGTATTCGGCAGGGATTTTCTAAAGTTCCTATTTGGAGTTCTGGCCATAACATTGTAAAAAAGTGTACTATTTCAGTTAACGAAGTTGGAACCATCTTGAGCAGCTGGTACCCAAAATAGATCTTATAGTAGCTCTATCAGCATCATGTCATTATATCAACCAGGTGGAGTTGTTTTTTTGGAGCCCTATCTTCTTCCTTGAAAGTTCAAAGATTACTGCAGAAAGATTCAATATCCACTGTGTAAAACATAAACATTATTTATATAGACATATATTCAATGAAAGGTATGAAAAAGATAAAAATAGGTATGAAGAAAAGCATTTTTTCTAAATTCTTTATTCTTTCTGTCCCATAGCTGGTTGGCTCCTGATATGAGACAGAAACTCAGATTTTTTCCTTTAATAACATGCTTAGATTTAGAGAAGGACACAGCTGTTGTCTAACTCCAAGGCCAGCTTTGATTTTTAAGTAAGTCATTATGGTTACTCTAGTTTATGTTCAGAGATTCTCACCCTCAGATGACGTATACCCATAAGTCATCTTATTTTCTTTGCTTGGTGATCCTATCTGGATAATTATCTTTTCCACTTTAGGCATCTAGATGTCCAGGGTCTCTTGATTTTTTGAAGATGAATATTTTCGTGCAAAGACAAGAACAAAACCCTGTCCCAATCATTATGAGGTTTTCTTACCACCTGTATTGTCATCACCTCTGTGGATGAGTCGTCATTTTTCTTTCTGAAGAAATTTCTCTTTTTCAAACCAAATCTTTATTAATTTTGATGTTATCCATGACTTTTCTTTTCCTGTTGAAACAAAGAACAAAACCTCTTCCCCAATGTAGCACATCTTCTGGTTTCCATTGTGAGGTCAACACATCCTTGAAATAGACTGGCTGATTTAATTCAGAAGACTTTTCTATTATACAATGTCTCTCTGCTGCTGTTGTTCCTTTCTCATTAGTATTAAGAAAATTCAAGGTTAATAAAGCATTATGTAATCTATTTCTGGGAGTATTTTTCATCCCTTTCTGTTTGTTTAACATATCCTTTATAGTTTGATTTGATCTTTCTATAACTGCCTGATCTATAGGATTGTTTGATATTCTTGTAATATGCTTTATATTATGATAAGCAAAAAAACTGTTTAATTTTCTTAGAGATATATGTTGGACCATTATCTGTCTTTATTTTTGCAGGTATACCCGTGATGGCCACAACTTCTAATAAATGTGTGATTACTGAATCAGCATTTTCTGAGCTCAAAGAAGTTACCCATTGAAAACATGAATGAGTGTCAATGATGTGGTGTACATATTTTAATTTTCCAAAATCTGAAAAGTGGAATACATCCATCTGCCAGATTTTATTCCTTTGAGTACCATTTGGGTTACTCCCAGCAGATAGCAGTGTTTGGCTACAGAGAAGGCAAGTAGGATATCTCTTGATAATCTCCTTAATTTGCAGCTGTGTAATAGAAAACTCTTTCTTAAAACCTTGGCTATTGATATGTTGTTTCTTATGAAATTCTGATGCCTTAAACACACTTCCAGTCAATAATCAATCAATTTCTTCATTACCTTGTGATAGAGGACTTGGCAGACCCTTATGGGATCGGATGTGTGATATATGTATGGGACAAAGCCTATTCCTGACTATATCTTGAACCTCTATGAATAATGAAGTCAATTCTGTATCATTTGATATAAATTAATCTATTTCAATATGCAAGACAACTCTTTCTGCATGCTATGAATCAGTAACTATATTAAGAGATACTTTAAAATTCCTTAGTACCATAAGAATAGCATATAATTTTGCCTTTTGGATAGAAATATAAGGGATTTGTTCCACCTTACTTAAATCTTCTGATTCGGTTGCATCAGTATAGAAGGTACAGGCTCCAGCTATTGGTATGTTCTGTACAATTCAGGGAAGGATCCAAGTAGTTCTCTTTATGTGGTTAATTCTATCATTTTGGGATAATTGCTATTAATCTCCTAAAAATTAGCATAAGCTCTTTGCCAAGGTTCGTTGTCTTCCCATATTTTTTTGTAATTTCATCAGTAGTAAAAGGCACTATAATCTCTGCTGGGTCTAAACCTGCTAGTTGACAAAGTCTCAATTTTCCTTTTATAATTAAGGAAATTACAATTCAAAGAAATAAAAAGTTATATGTTACTTTTCAATTCCTGAGAGATAAGAGATATTATCAGTGATTACACAATAGAACCCATCTACCAAAAGAAAAGTCAAGAGCAATACTCAGAAGTTATAGATAATGTGTACATGAGCAAAATTAGAAAATCACCCAAATACTAAAGAAGACAAATGCTTCAAAGTTACCTCTGAAACACTAACATTTTCACATGAGGGTCTTTATAACTAGAAAAAGTACTGTGATGTGTTGAAGGTGTGTCTCATAAAAATAAATCAGTCTTCAAAGACGTGGAAAGGTTTCTGAGTTTCACTGATGTTATCTTTTTTACTCTATTTGCTGTAAATTTTATGATTATGATCTTTATATTAGACCCTAATAATTAGCAATTTTCTTACTAAAAGATTAGCTGTATACAGAGAAAAAAGAAATAAGAACTTTGGTAATGAAATAAAACAAGGATTAGCTTTTACAAAAAGTTTGGAAAAAAAAACTTACACCAAATGAATTTTTAAACCTTTTAAGAATTACAAAAATAGGCAAAACCTAAAAAGAGGCAACGGATATCATTCTGAATAATTGCACTATATAAATTAAATGCTAACTGAAAAATAACTTCAAGAATGAGAGAAATAAGATACACAGTCCAATTAAAGGAGGAAGATAAGTCTATATCTTATAAGCTTGGGTGAGTAATCTCAACCAGTAGATTAATCAGGGAACGACCTAAAATACTGGTTTTAAATATGATTAAAGTGAAAAAAATGAATAAAAGAAATAAGTACAATATGAAAAACATTGGAAATATCAATAAAATAATAAACTTGGGAATTGAGATATGGCTCCGTGTTTAAGAACATTTTCTGCTCTTGCAGATGACATGGATTGAATTCATAGCACTCACTTGGTATCTATAGGGGATTTCTGCAGATTTCCACAACACAGGCCAGCAACAGGATAGCCACTAGAAGCATCAGTGAGAACCCATTGATAGTGTAGCAGAAGCCAGAGGCCTTTAACTAGATCAATGACTCCTAACAATAAACACTTGCAAGTACAGGTGAATGGACTAAAGGGTAAACTGATTCACAGAACCACACTACAGTTTCCACTAAGATATTCTACTCCTTTATTTGTTGTTGTTTGCTTGCTTGCTTAGTTGGTTGGCCTTTGGATTTTCTTTTAAATTTTGTTTTATTTTGTTAGGGAGGTAGCAAGGGCAGAGGGTGGATGCAAGGGAATGGGGAGACAAGTGGGATCCGGGTGCACAGAGAATCAATAAAAGTAAAAAGAAAAAAATAGGTATGTGCTCAAAATGTCAAAAACTGATAATAGATTATACTATTGGTATTACTACATGTACTATGGTCCTTTACTGCCTGTACCATGTGTACTAATATACTATGCCTGTAGCATACTGCCTGCACTATGGGACTTTGGGACTTCAGAGCTGAGCAAGGGGATGGAGATTAAAACACACACACACACACACACACACACACACACACACACACGCACACACACAGAGGCATGGATCATTCTTGAAACAAGCATGTCAAGGATGCCAACTTGAATCAAGAACGTTCACTTTATTGTGTTCCAGGCCAGTTTATATAGGGTCTCCGTGATCAATAGCCATGCCCCAACTGTCAGCTACAAGCCCACCAGAAACCACTCCCCTAACTCATGTTCACAGAAGCTGCAAATACAGCAAAACAAGTTATTTAGAGGAAATTTTGGGTCTGGGGTTCCACAATCCCCAACAATATATCTTGAAAGCAATGAGAGAAGCAATTTATGATATAAAAGGAATCTCCAGTGTGAGTGTTTCTGAATGAATCAAAGTCATACAATAGAGTTAAAGAAAAACCACCTTTATTACCATGATTCCCTAAAACTAAGTTAAGGGCTCAGTTTCTTTACCCATCCACAAATGAATGTATAAAGAAAAATTGCATATACAATAGAGTTCTACTGATCCATGAAAATAATATAACCATCACTAGTAGGAAAATAGAGCTTATCATGGTAAGGGAAATAAGGATGTTTCAAAAGATAAATAGCCTACACTTTATGTCATACATAGATTAAAGAGTTAAAAATAATGTGAAGACAGTAGAGACATATCTGAGAAACTGAATATTCCATCTGTGTAGTAATTTATCACCACGATTCTTGCCTTAGAGATTTGTACTGTAGCTTGCAGAATTCACAGGTGACAAGGATCACGGTTTCTCTTCTTCCCTGCCATAGTCTCAAAGCAGTCCTTTATTCATTAACCAATAAATGTAACAAAAAGACAGAAGGATCTCCCACACCATCCTTATATCTGTATCGGAATGTCTTTCCTTATTTTGGGAAGTCATCTTCTATGATCTTGTTAAAAATATGGTCTATGCCATTTACCTGAATTTCTTCTTCCTCTTTTGTGCCTTTAATTTGAAGATTTTTTCTTTGATAAATCTGTTTCTTTTAATTTTGAGATTATAATGTAATTACAATATCCCTGTTTTCTTTTCTCCCTCTGAACCCTGTCATCTATTTTTGCTTGCTCTCTTTCAACTTAATGGGGTCTTTTTTATTAATTGTTTTTACATACATGTATGTAAAAACAATACACACACACACACACACACATATATATGAATATACCCTGCTCAGTCTGTATGATAATACTTGTATGTATATTTTCAGAATTGACCATTTGGCAGTAGGGACAGTAGATAATCAATTGATGTGCTCTTCCATGGGAAAGACTTTCTTCTATTCTCAGTATTCCTTAGATGCCTTATAATTCTTGGTTGTCCTATATTTCCTGCATATTTATTTCTTGTGCTTTCTAAAGTTTTTGTTTTCTTTGCTGGTTTCATCTAGATCCTTTACTTTATCTCTAGGTCCTTATATTCAATCTCTTACTTCATTCACTGAACTTTTAAGGCATTCCTCTCAGTTCTCTAATTGGAATATTAAGTTCTTCAAACCTGTCGTTGTAGAATATTTATTTATTTATTTATTTATTTATTTATTTATTTATTTATTTATTAAAGATTTATGCCTCCTCCCCTCCACCGCCTCCCATATCCCTCCCCCTCCCTCAACCAAGTCCCCCTCCCTCATCAGCCCGAAGAGCACTCTGGGTTCCCGGCTTTGTGAGAAGTCCAAGGTCCTCCCACTTCTATCCAGGACCAGGAAGGTGGGCATCCAAACAGGCTAGGCTCCCACAAAGCCAGTACGTGCAGTAGAATCAAAACCCAGTGTCTTTGATCTTGACTTCTCAACAGTCCTCATTGTCCGCTATGTTCAGCGAGTCCAGTTTTATCCCATGCTTATTCAGACCCAGGCCAGCTGTCTTTGGTGAGTTCCTGATAGATCATCCCCAACGTCTCAGTATGTGGGTGCATCCCTCGCCGTCCTGAGTTCCTTGCTCGTGTTCTCTCTCCTTCTGCTCCTGATTTGGACCTTGGGATTTAAGTCCTGTGTTCCAATTTGGGTCTCTGTGTCTGCATTCATCGCCCGATGAAAGTTAATCTCCAGGAGGATGACTATATGTCTTTCTTTGGGTTCACCTTCTTATTTAGCTTCTCTAGGATCACGAATTATAGGCTCAATTCCTTTATTTATGGCTAGAAACCAAATATGAGTGAGTACATCCCATGTTCCTTTTTTGGGGTCTGGCTTACCTCACTCAGGATAGTGTTTTCTATTTCTGTCCATTTGCATGCAAAATTCAAGAAGTCATTGTTTTTTACTGCTGAGTAGTACTCTGATATGTATATATTTCATACTTTCTTCATCCATTCTTCCATTGAAGCGCATCTAGGTTGTATATAAAGAACTCAAGAAACTAGACTGCACAAAACTAATCAACCCAATTATAAAATGGGGCACTGAGCTGAACAGAAAATTCTCAACAGAAGAAGTTCAAATGGCCAAAAGACACTTAAGGTCATGCTCAACTTCCTTAGCAATCAGGAAAATGCAAATCAAGACAACTTTATGATACCATCTTACACCTGCCAGAATGGCTAAAATCAAAAACACCAATAATAGTCTTTGCTGGAGAGGTTGTGGAGTAAGGGATACACTCATCCATTGCTGGTGGGAATGCAAACTTGTGCAACCACTTTGGAAAGCAGTGTGGCGGTTTCTCAGGAAATTCAGGATCAACCTACCCCTGGACCCAGTAATACCACTCTTGGGAATATACCCAAGAGATGCCCTATCATACAACAAAAGTATATGCTCAACTATGTTCATAGCAGCATTGTTTGTAATAGTCATTGTAGAATATTTTTAAAGGTGTGTTGTTTTTGTCTATTCTGTGGAACATTTGTTCAACAATGTAAAGATGTGTTGCCTTTGTTTATGCTACATTTGTTTAACTCGGTGAAGCTGTGATTTTTTTTTTTGCCTGTCTAAAACACCTGATGGTCTAATAAAGAACTGACTGGTCAAGTGAGGCAGGAGAAAGGGTAGGTAGGGCTGGCAGGCAGAGAGTATAAATAGGATGAGAAATCTGGGAAATAAAGAAGTGGTGCGGGATAATTGTCTGTATTCTGTCAATCGTGTTTTAAATAAACACTGATTGGCCAGACAGGAAGTAGAGGTGGGGTGATGAGAACAGGAGAATGCTAGGAAGGAGGAAGCCCATTCCTCCCATTCGAGCCCAGACCACTGAGAAGCAAGATATAACCTGCCCCTGCCCGACTGAAAGGTACTAAGAGCCATGTGGCTAGCATAGATAAGAATAATGGGTTAATATAAGCTAAAAGAGCTAATAAGAAGACTGAGCTAATGGGCCAATCCGTTTATAAGTAATGCAGACTCTCTGTATGATTTTCTTTGGGACTTGCCAGCTGTGGGGTACCGGGTGTGACAGAAACCTCAACAAGCAGGCCCTTCCTTTTACAGAATGGTGCCCACGTGGATAACTGTGGCCCACAGAAAGCCTGAGAAAGCTTGGGAAAGAATAGAGTGAAGCATGTTTTCTTGGTAGGAGCAATTTCTCGGGTCTATTCTGCTTGCTAGAGGCAAACAAGAGTTCTCATTTAAGAGAGACTTCCTGACTCAGTTTTAGCTGCAACCTTGCAGCTCTTTTAAGAGGTCCTGCCACAAAACACTTCCAGAGTGTTGATGAAAAACCCACTGCATGTTTTTTTGGTTTTTAGCCATAGCAGTAAAAAAGCTGCGCCGTTTTAAAATGCTGGCTTTCTGGGCTATCCTTCCAGGACAAACTCTGACTTTTTCAGGCAGGCAGTCCGACTGAGTGTGGTCTGTGGCAGAATGCTGCAGCTTACTTGCTGACAGGGATCTTGAAACACTGTTGAGTTGTGGCAATGAACAGAGCTCTGGCTGGTACCTCAGCTACAAGGCTGGAATCTCAGAAAGCTAAGAAATGGGCTGGATCCAACCAGCAAAACCATGGCTTTAATCCTACCCATATTGCTTCATAATTTAAAGGCTCATATGGTCAAAAAGAGAGAGAGATATACAGTAAAGATAGATTCAAAAATAAAAATAACCTCTAAATGGTTTACTATGTGTTAGAAATATATTCAGGCTGAAGGTTAAAGTCCTTAAAAATAAAAAAGAAAGAAAGAGAGTAGTAGGGTGTGGTGGTCCACCCCTTTAATTCCAATGCCTGGGAAGCAGAGGCAGACAGATCTCTTTGAGTTCATGGTCTGGTAGCACATGCCTTTACTTCCAAAGCTTGGGAGGCAGAGGCAGACAGACCTCTGTGAATTCAAGTTGTGGTAGCAGACACCTTTAATCCCAGCACTGGGGAGCCACAGACAGACAGATCTCTGTGAGTTCAAGGACAGCCTAGTCTACAGAGTTATTCCAGGACAAAGATATATAGAGAACCAGTCTCAAAAAGTAAAAGTAAAAATAAAAAAAATAGAGGTTAAAGTAAAGCCACACAAAGATGGAAAATACACAGAGAATCTTGATACTGTATGCTATTATGCTCTCTTTGAATTGTTTGAATGCTGAGGAAGGAGCAACTGTTGCTAAAAGATATTTGCTTATAAATACTGCTAAATTAATTCAAGATAGATATTTTGAAAATAAATTGACTTCAAAATTGAAGTCAAAAGGTATGTTACTATGGAGAAAAGATTTTGCTTTTGTTTCCACAGAAAAGCAGGCTGTTTTGAGTAATTATGGACTGATCATAATAGAGAACTTGAAGAACCAGTTGACCTGTGGTTTCTCCCTAAGGGTCAGAGTAAATAAATTATGAGTCTGAGATCATTAACCTTTGAGTGACCTGGCTGGAAACCTACTTTTCTGTCTCACCTCACTCAAAGGATTAAGGCAATTGGCATAGTTAAAGTGCCTGGGGAATAGGAAGGACAAAAAAAAGAAGGTATGTTGACTTTCAGCAGACCTGAGCAGTTTGCATAATTCAGAGAAATCCCCATTTCTGCAGTGTGTGTGGTTCTTTATAACTGAAGAAAAGTGTAGAAATCCTACAGGAGGAAGGGAAAGAAACATATGTCCAACTTGTCAACATTTCATTGTGCTGATAAATGAATATAAGCCTGGAGTTATTGCCAACATGCATGTATATGTAATATTTGAAAAATGAGAAAATTTAAGACAACCATTAAAATGAAAAATAGGCCTAATATCCAAGTGCCTGTCTCCAGTGAAAGCGGCAATTTAGTATAGTTAGCACATCTATGTAAAATGTATATAAACCTTAAACTTCTCATTGAGGAAATATAAGAATGTAATATATGTAATACATACCTCTATAGGTAATATTCGAGAGGTTCCCAGAATCGTGAAAACTTGAACAAGACAAAAAAAATCCTCTTCCAAATGCTTCATAACCAAAGAAAGGCTAAATACTAAATAACTGGCAACTGACTACAACATAATGGAGAATTATAAATTGCTGACAAAAAATGGAAAGTAGTAATCCTAAAGATAGTAGTACAATACAAAATGACATATAGAAAAAATAACCAAAAACTCAAAGAAAATTATAAAATATACAGATTAGTAATATTACTAAGATATTGAAACCTTGACAAATAGCTTAACAAAAATTCTAGAAAAAATGAAAACATTCCTGAACTAATGAACAAGTTGTAAAGAATGTATTACAGGGAGATGTGAGCAAGTAGAGAATTAACAAACATTAATTTTGGCTTTATGAAAATATATATACCTAGTAGTAAAATAATGACAAAATTGATAATACTCTATGGCAATTATTTCATACAGTTATTTTAACCAATATGCGTAATAACTGGTCTTTCTGAAAGAGAAAAGCAAAAGAAATTAAAACAAAAAACATCTAAAGGAATGACAGCTAAAATTTTCACAAATCTGAAGAAAACCACACCAACTTCACAGAGTACTAAAGAATGATTTAATTTCTTTTATGTCAAGAAGTATTTTGATAAAATTATCAAAATTCAAACACAAAATAAAATTTTATAAATTAAATAAAAAGGAATTGTATACAAAGGAACATGGACCAGTTATTGGATATCTTGCAGAACAAATGTGTGGATCTTGGTGAGAGGAGAGACTGGAGGGAACTGGAAGGAATGGAGGGATGGGAGACTGCAGTTGGGATGTATTGTGTGAAAGAAGAATAAATAAAAATAAAATAATAAATAGTGTTGGATAATACATTTAAAGGGCCAAAGAGAAAACAATAAATGATAGTATACCTCACAAAATTATTCCTCAACATGAAAGATAATGAGTTTTCTAGACAAACAAAATTTGAGCAAGTCTTCACTAGGCAATAGTTTTATGAAATATCAAAATGAATATTTAAACTTTAACAAAAAGATAGATATTGAAACACAAAACCAAATAAAAGGGCCTGGAGAGATGGCTCAGTGGTTAAGAGCATTGCCTGCTCTTCCAAATGTCCTGAGTTCAATTCCCAGCAACCACATGGTGGGTTACAACCATCTGTAATGAGGTCTAGTGCCCTCTTCTGGCCTGCAGACATACACACGGACAGAATATTATATACATAATAAATAAATAAATAAATATTAAAAAACAAATAAAATAATAAAATTCACAGATAAAAGAAAAAGTACAAGGAAATACAGAGGAATGTAAAAAACAATAACATGGTATGGACCTCACCAAATAAATAGAGTATCAAAATTTTATAGATATGAAATATAACATCAAAATGATTATTATGTATGTTATCAATATAGGATTTTCATCAGCTCAAAATATACTGTTATAATATTATTTTCATAAAAGACCAATCATATTATACACAAAAGGAAACTGGAAAAGAAAGTCTGTAAGATTGTTCAGTGGCTAGAGGCACTTGTGCAAAGCTTGACAACCTTTGATGCCTGGAACCTACAAAATATAGGAGGGGAGTACTGAATCCAAAAAAACTTTTGTCCATTCTATCATGCTTATGCCCATACATAAACACCATGCATACACATACAAAATAATAATAAGAATAAGTATAATTTTAAAAAATAAACTAAAAATAATTAAAGACTATAAATACAATAATGAATATAGATAGGAAAAGAGGAACAAAGGCATTAGAAAGCTGAGGAAAAGAGACAGAAGCATAAAAGCAATAAACAAACAAACAAATAAATAAATAAAACCACTATCTGAACACTTTACTGTCTATATTTTTTTGCAGTTTTCTTTTGGTGGTGTTTAAATTTTTGATTCATCAGGTATTGAACTTCAAGTCTTATACCTCCTAGACAAGTAGTCTACAACTGCTTCATATCATTTGCTGACAAATTTATTAATTATAATTTTCTTTTCTTTTCTGTTTTTTCTCTTTTCTCTTTTTCTTTCTTTTACTATATGGTCATCTGTAGACTGGGGTCAAATTCACTATGCAACTAAAGATCATTCCACCTATATCAGCAAGCACTGGAATTATGGTAGTACATGAAAGTAGCCAATATGCCAATTATTGGTTTTGTTTTTAACTTTGAAATTATTTTTATGTTAGCATGTGAAATAATGGTATTAATTATATTTTCATAGATGTCTTTTTGGGTCATTTGTTCCTTTTGAGGAAAGACCTCATTAAATAGTCCTGGTTATTCTGTAACTCACTATGTAGAAGGGGCTTACCTCTGCCTGCCTCTGCCTCCCATGTGGTGGGTTTAAATTTGTACACCACCACATTCAACACATACATATATCAATATAACCTTTACTACTCAACTCCTTTCTTTGCTTTCTTAACTTATGCCTATGGCTCTCTTAATGGTTCTATAGTTACTCCCAAGTAAGCCCCCATACTGATTTTATATGACATACATCCTATTCCCTTCTCATTTCCTTTTCTACATTCTCCCTTATTATCCCTTCCTTGTTTCAACACACATACATACACACATACATACACATGTTACTTTTTAACACAAATGGATTATATTTACTAACTAAAATACATACAGAAACTGAATGGATAACAAAACAAAGCCAGATAATATGCTGGCTAGAAGAAACTGGTTACAGGTTTAAGAACACATTAGCTGAAAGGCTAAAACTTCTATGCAAATGATAATCACAAGACACATTTATCTTTATGTTAAAAACTGTCACAAGAGAGATGGGATAATTTATTAAGGTAAATTGTCAACTCACAAAGGTGAAATCACATGTACATTTCCTATGTATGTACTACAATTTTAAAGAGTTGACACTAACGCCCCACAGTACCAAGAACTGAAAAATAGAAAACATTTCCAAACTTTAAAAATTATTATCATAACCACACAAGGATGCTGCAAGAAAAAAATCAGAAAATAATATTCCTCATGAACAGAATCATAAAATTCTTCCATAACAAAATAAAAATCTAAAGTCAATATCATAGTAGGGTAATTTTGTATCATTATAAAGAATGTATATCCTACAATGAAAGGCTAATTCAGTCAAAGAAAATAGGTAAATGCAATGACAAAATGAATAGAATAGATATAAAAACATTGCGTGGATATCCCAAAAGGTGAACAAAATTGTTTTACAATCTTTAGCAACATGTTGTTATAAAAATGATTATTCAGGCTGAAGATATAGTTAGGAATAAAATGCTTGTTTAGTACATATAAAGGCTTGTATTCAAAAATCGCTGTCATAAAATACCTAAATATGTAAGTGATGCAGGAGAATTGTCTGTATTCTGTCAATCATGTTTTAACTAAACGCTGATTGGCCAGGCAGGAAGTATAGGCTGGAAAACCAGACAGGAAGTAGAAATGATACAATGAGAACAGGAGAATTCTGGGAAGGAGGAAGTTGATTACTCCCACTGCTGCCCAGACCACCAAACCAGCAGGATGTGATCTGCCCCACTGAAAAAGTTATTGAGCCACATGACTAACACAGATCAGAATAATGGGTTAATATAAGCTACAAGTGCTAATAAGTAGCCTAACCTTATGGGCCAGTCAGCTTTATCACTTACAGAGATCTCTGTGTGATTTCCTTTGGGGCTAAACAGCTGTGGGGAACTGGGTGGGACAGAAACCCATAATAAGCCAGCCCTTCATTTTACACGTAAGTAAATACATATTAGCCAATGAAGTATAGAAAGCATGTACTTAACATTAAAAGTCTATACGGAACATGTTTACACACAAAATAATATTTACAGTGAAAAAAATGAAAGCTTTACATTGAACATCTAAAGTATCACATGGATAACTACTTTAACCACTATTCAATATAATGCTTTAAGACCTAGCTAAATAAATTAGGCAATAAAAAGTAGAAAAGAAGAGTTAAAGTTATTACTGTTTGTGAATGATTAGTTCTATATGCAATTAAAAATAAATTGATATACAGAATAGAATAATGTTAATAATAAAGAAATCTAATTTTGAGAATATTAAACATTAAAAAATATTCTATGGCAATAATAATTAGAACTTTAGGTAGTCAAACAAATAAATAAATCAATGTGACAGAATAAATACTAAAAGTAAATGAATTAATATGAGAATCCAATATATGATGATAAATACATTTCATTCATTGAAGGAAATATCCTTGATAAATGTTATGTTGATAAATGGCTTGTCATTGACATAAAAAAATAAACTGTGCCATTGATCTATGATTCACTGGATCATAAATTTCAGGCAGTTTTAAGGAAAAAATTCAACAGCTTAAAAGTACTGAAAGAAAGTATGCAAAGCTTTTTTAATAACAAACTATTTGTATTAAAGTTTTACTTCGTTTTAAAATGACAGATAAAATTATACATATTTATCATTTATAATATTATGTTTCCAAATAACTGTATTTTGTGGCATGGATGAATGTCAGTAATTAATGAATCCATTGCCTCATATAACTATAATTTTTGATAATAATGCTTTGTATAGAAGCTTAGCACTTTTAATAATAAATGCAATAAAATATTAAAAGAGATAACAAAATTATTCCTCCTGCCTAATTGTAATTATGACTCATTTGACCATTTTTTCCTCCCTTTTTCACTATCCTATCACTTTTGTCAATCAACATTCTAGTCTCAAATTTTTATATCAATTTCATAGATTGTACATATGAGTGGAACTATGAGGCACTTGTCATTGTGTACATGGTTTTTATGTTTTGCCCATGATGTCACAAAGGACCAAGAACCACCCTTTTATGCATTGTTAATATTCAATTTTATGCACACAATCATATTTTCTATTTGAATTCATCTACTGATGAACACTTAAGTTGATTTACGTATTTCAGAAATTCTGAATAGTGCTGCAAAAAACAAGGGAGTGCTAGTGTGTCTTCTACTTTCTTATTTCATTTTGTTTGAGTTTATCTGCAAAAGTCAGACTGCAGCCAGGCGGTGGTGGCACAAAGCCAGGCGATGGTGGCGCACGCCTTTAATCCCATCACTCGGGAGGCAGAGGCAGGCGGACCTCTGTGAGTTCGAGACTACAAGAGCTAGTTCCAGGACAGGCTGGAAAACCAAAGAGAAACCCTGTCTTGAAAAACCAAAAAAAAAAAAAAAATCAGACTGCTAGACCTTAAAGGTTTTGTACTTTTAGTTGCTTTCAATACTTGTCACAGTTTTTCACAATGGCTGTATTAATTTACCAATAATATATGACAGTTTTTTCTCCAGTTTTATCAGAACTTTTTTGTTCTTCTCATATATAGCTATCCTATTCATAATAAAGCATCATCTTACTGTGGATTACATAAGTAAATTCCCAACAATTATAGTTATTAGGTATTTTGGTGTATCTTTTTGTGGTTTCTATATCACTTTAAATATATATTCTATTAGTGTATTTTTATATTGTGCTATTTTTGGATATTGAATCACTTCCCAAATATTTTGAATATTAACTGCTTACCAAAATTAAAATTGGCACATATTTTCTTCTATTCACTAATTTCCCCTTCATGTTATTGTTTCCTTTGCTGTGCAGAAGTTTTATAGTTTCATGTAATCCTGTTTATGTATTATGGTTTTTAAGAATATTCTAAAAATTATTATCCAAAACAATGCAATGCTTGTCTTTTTTGTTTTGTTTTACAATCTAGTATTATTATTTCTTCATGTTACCTTTAATTCATTTGAGTTATTTTTATGTATAATGGTGTTTTGCCCAAGTTGAGACCCCCAGAGAGACCACCAGAATCCAGTCAAGTCCAGAATACAAAAGCAAGTTTTATTCAGCACACAAAGCCCAAGCCAGGCTGGGAGCTCAACTACTACACACAATGCAGTGTAGTAGGGAGAGCTGCAGTTCCTAGATGTGGGAGTCCCCTCTATGTACTGTGATTAAAATTAATGAATAAAGAAACTGCCTTGGCCTGTCGATAGGGCAGAACTTAGGTAGGAGGTGAGGACTGAACTGAAAGCTGGGAGAAAAAAGGGTGGAGTCAGAGAGACATCATGGACCCACCAGAGTCAGACATGCCTAATCTTTGCCGGTAAGCCAGGGCTACATAGGGATATACAGATTAATAAAAATGGGTTAAATTAATATAAGAGTTAGCCAATAAAAAGATGGAGCTAATGGGCCAAGCAGTGTTTTAATTAATACAGTTTCTGTGTAGTTATTTCAGGGCTAAGCTAACTTGGCGGCTGGGATGAAAGTGGCCTCCTTCCTTGCTATAGTTCTTCATTTGGGGCTGACATATATAGGCCAAAACCACAAGCTGGCATCATTTTGGATCAAGGGAGTTAGTCTTGCATTGCAGCAGATATGAATTATCTCTAGCATGTCCACTCCTCAAAGAGCTTGCTTTTGCTGTTCCCTGATAGACCACAGAGCTGAGTGTTAACAGGTGGCCCACTAACAGGAACATTTTGTGGTTTATGTTTGAAGTCAGTGTTCTAGTTAGATATTCTGTTTACAACTAACTCTTGATGTTGCAAAGCTTTAAAAGTTATCATCACCTTACAATGGTACAGCGAATATAAAATTGTGTTATTCTTTATAAATATCTACATTTCTAATACAAAAACAACTTTATATACTATAATAAACATTGCAATGCTTAAATAAAACCTTATATTTCAGGTGCTGAAATCTAAACTTCACATACTTTTCATATATCAAAAATATTATTTTGAATTTTTTAAACATTTAATTGGTATAAATCACTTTTATTTTACTAACTGTATAGAAAATGTAAAAGCCTTAAGAAATGTTGTATTATACTAAATATACAATTAAGTATAATTTTGAACCAAATATAGAATTGTATAATTGCATTTTTGACTAAATATACAATTTGGATATCTTCTATTATTTCGATTTTGTTCTGGTGTAAACATTTAACTTTGTTCCTGTGCTTTCTTGGATTTCTTCTTTAGTATTAAATGTTTTGTGATAATTTGGAACTTTATCATGAGACTAATCTTGACAGGGACACTTTTGTTCCTCATAGTGGCACCTTTTATAATCTGAGACTCATAAAACTATGGTGATGGATAAAACACAATAATTTCAGTCTGCGTAACAAAGCTTTTATGCGTTTTTATTATCTTTTTTTTTCTGGCAGCATTTCTCATCAGAGCCTCTGACCAGTAATCCTCACACAATTGGTCTCACGTAACCAATTTCCAGCATGATATGAATATATTTCATCTCATTTGTGTACCACATCTTGGATTTTCTTAGCTAAGTTTTCTCCACTATGAATCTTGGATCAGCATATGCACTATAAAATGTGGAAAATAAACACAGGCAAACTGTTAATCAAAAGGAAATTCAAGCTTCCAGATAAAAATTCTTGTTTTGCTCTCTGAGATGGACTTTCTTCAAAAATAAAGCAACACATTACTTAGCTCCTTGTAAGAAATTAAGTAAGCATTTAAGAAACATTCTTTTACTCTGACTTCATATTTTATTTTGTTTTACCCAGTTTCTTTGAGTGCACTCCTTTAAATAGAGAGGGTATGTGCCTCAGGTTTTGTCTCCTAGGAAATACAGGCTCACCCCCAGTTACTATAATGTGTTTTAGCTGTTCCAGACTTCTTTTGTCAGTGACTTCAATAGCTTCCACCTATAATTTCAGCTAATAAACCACACAAAATCTACTACCATTGGCGATAGGTATAAAAATCCCCAGGTTCTCTTCATTGTATGATAAATAGCACCTACCTCTTTGGGCTTCTGCATGCACACAGGAAAATTTTTATGTGTCATTTTTGGCCTCCATACTTATATAACTCTGTGCCATGTTTTTAGCCTTTAAGATCTTAAGCCTGGAAGGCATAGAATTATCTCCACTTTTTGACTCTGACCCTGTTTCAAACTCTAATCTACATTAATGATTAACATTATTTTAAGCAATATCTCATTGTTGTGTTTAAAAACAAGGGAGGGAATGAACTGAAAATGAAGCTACCTTGTTAATTCATAGTCCGTAAGAAGATACATTGTGTTGTTAAAACATGAATAAAAGTTTACAGTTTCCAATTTTTAACTGTGAAAAAAAAACTCAAACAAGTTTATCTTATCAAATGATGTCTAAATTGCATATCCTCAGAACAAGTTAGCAGTACTCCAGACTGAATGTTGAAAGGTAGATGTGGTAATATTTTGTTTGTACTA
This sequence comes from Microtus pennsylvanicus, assembly GCF_037038515.1. Taxonomy (NCBI): domain Eukaryota; kingdom Metazoa; phylum Chordata; class Mammalia; order Rodentia; family Cricetidae; genus Microtus; species Microtus pennsylvanicus. Next base: position 51,526,885 of record NC_134601.1, read on the forward strand.
TAAGAAATTAAGCTGGCCTGATGATTCAAGTGCAGTCCTAGTCGCTAGTTAGCCATAGAGGCCAGGCAGTGGTGGTACAGTACACACTTTTAATTCCAGCACTAGGGAGCCAGAAGCAGATGGATTTCTGTGAGTTCAAAGCTGTCCTGAGCTACACATTGACCCAGTCTAAAACAGAAACAGAGCCAAGTGGTGGTGGCTCATACCTTTAAACCCAGCATGAGGGAGGTAGGGATGGGAAATGATATGGTTGGGTAGATAAAGGCATATAAGGTGGGAGGAGACAGGAGCTCAGGATTCCAAGTTTTCGTAAGATGACATTTAGTCTGAGAACTTGTAGAGAGAGACAGGGTACCCCATTTGGTCTGAGGATTTTATAGAGGTAAGAACTAGTGGCTGACTGCTCTGCTTCTCTGATCTTTCAGCTTTCATCCCCTAATATCTGACCCTGGGGTTTTAGTATTAAGACCAATTAGAATTCACCCTACAGACAGCTCCACATCTGTCCTGAGTTCTGTGCTCTTTCATTATGGAAGACTTGCATCCCAGCCAAAATGGCGTTGGTGGAGTGAACACCCTCCCACACAAATAAAAATATGTTTAAGAATTATTGATGTGTAAAACATCATGCTATGCTAAGCTGAAAAGTGGCTCTCCTAAGGTGTATACAATCTAATCCCCTGAACCTCTAAATAGCTATTGTATATGCAAAAGAGGATATACATATGATTAAATTTAAAAAAAAATAAACTTGCGATGAGGTGATTATCCTGGACTATTCTAAAGGGTTTAATGTAATCAAGCAGGAATTTCATAGGAGAGAAATTGGAGAACCCGAGTCAGAGAAGGACAGGCAGCAAAAGCCAGAGATTTGGATTATGGAGATCACAGGTCAAAGAATACTTTCTAGAAGATACAAATGCAAAGAAATGAATTCTTCCTTCAGAGATTCCAAGAGGAACCATGCCTGTATATAAGACAGTATTAGCCTATTAGACTCTCTTCATATACCTGATCCCTTTAAGTGTGAGAATTAATGTGATATGTTCAGTAATTAATTTTGTACAAAATTGTTAGGATATACAAAAAATAGATGTAGAATGGCTATTCTTGGATATCAATTTGACTACATCTGGAAGTAACTAAAAGGCCAAGCATCTGGAAATGTAAGGGACTTTTACCTTGGAATATTTTAGGTAGGTAGATCCACCTTAAATCCAGACTATTTGGGGTCAGAAAATCAACCCTAAATCTGGTCCACACCTTCTTGTGGAAGCCTATATAAAGGACATGGAAGAAAGAAAGTTTTGCTTTTTTGTCTGCTTGAAGACACTTAGAGTATACTTCAAGATTCCAAAATGTACAGAAGATCAGCTGAGATATCCAGCCTCCTGGACTGAACACCTATTAGATTCTTGGACTTTTCCTTGGGAAATAGCCATTGTTGGACTAACTGTACCAAAGGCTGTACACCACTCTAAAAATACCCTTTTTGTATGTATAAATTCATTCTATTAGTTCTGGTCCTCTAGAGAATGCTGACTAATATGACACATGACTATTTCCTCCACTCAGTGACAAGTAATGGAAAAATTTACTACTTAGAAAGAGAAAAATATACAAATATATATTTCAAAGATATTACATCAAGAGTTTTTTATGTAACAAGGAGCTTTCTTAGATGTGGGGAAAGAACACTCATTCACAGTTGTTTGGAATGCAAACTGGTACAGCTATCCTGGAAACCAATACATAAAATTCTGAAAAACTCAAAATAAATATACTGAATGATACATCTATGTCACTCCTTGTCATATTCCCAAAGAACCCAATTTCCTACTCCACAATTATTTGCGTAGCAATACTCATTTTCATGTTGTTCACAATAGCTAGAAAATAAAAACAATCTAAATGTCCTTTAATAAATGAATGGATATAAAAATGCAGCACATATACAGAATGGAATGGTAGAAAGTTTTAAAGAAAAATAAAATCATGAAATGCCCAGATAAATTAATGTACCTAAAAAAAGTTTAAATTGGAATAGGTTGTTACCCAACCTTTAAAGACAAACTCTGCATCTTTTCTCTTATCTATGGTTCCTAGAACCAAAACTTCAGATGTGAATAAACAATCTGAAGTAGCCACAGAGATTATTGAAGTAAAGGGACTATGAGGGTGGTGCCAGACAGAGAAACAGGGGGATTTAGGTTATATGAAATAGGAAATGAGAAAAACAAGGAGGGGTTCTAATTGGGTAAACACGAGCAAGGAAGTCAAAACCGCGAGGGGGCACGCACCCACTGAGACAGTGGGGCTGATCTATTGGGAGCTCACCAAGGCCAGCTGGACTGTGACTGAAAAAGCATGGGATAAAACCGGACTCTCTGAACATGGCGGACAATGAGGGCTGATGAGAAGCCAAGGACAATGGCATGGGGTTTTGATCCTACTACATGTTCTGGCTTTGTTGGAGCCTAGCCTGTTTGGATGCTCACCTTCTTAGACCTGGATGGAGGGGGGAGGACCTTGGACTGCCCACAGGTCAGGGAACCCTGACTGCTCTTTGGACTAGAGAGGGAGGGGGAGGGGAGGGGGTGTGGGGAGTGGGAGGAGGGGGATGGAAAAGGGAGGCGGGGAGGAAGCAGAAATTTTTAATAAAAAAAAGAAAAAATATTGCATTAAAAAAGAAAAGAGAATAAAAAAGGAAACCATCAAAATGAAGTTGCAAATTTCATCAAGGGTGTTTGATAAATCTCAAAGAATTGTTTTATTTTATATTTATTTTATATGGTTTTATTTTATATTTTATTTTATGTTATAAAATTATAGAAAACAGATTTGAGTGTACATATATACTATGTATGTGTGTATGCACACATATGTTTTTACAGCACACCCATGGCCTACATCTTATTACATTCTATTTTGTTATGTTTTGTTATCTCTTAGAAGCCTATTCTTTTCTAATTAGAGATAGAAAGAGAATGGATCTGGTTGGAAGGGGAGGTGAAGAGAACTGGGAGGTGGAGAGGGAGGGTAAAGTATAATCATGATATATTATATGAGAAAACAATCTATTTTCAATAAAATGGGGAAAAGTTAAGGTAAGATCAAACAAACAAATAAGCAAAAAGGTACATTTATCTTATGTAGATTAATACCATGTGAGCTCACGAATGTTCTGCATAAGAGCCATAGACTGGCAAAGAGAGAAGAGGAGTGGGAAAATGTATAACTTAATAAAAAAAATTAAAAATCTTTAAAGAGGGAAAATAAAGAGCCATAGACTATCTACCATAAGCATGGTGCCAGGAATGAGAAACTTCTGTTAAAGTTGTTGTTCAGGGTAGTCCAAGTGAGTCCCCAAACAATATAAACTATTGCTGTTGCATTTGGTTACTTCTCAAAGGTTAAAATATTCCTATTTTTAAAAAAATAATGCACACTTCGAAAATAGGATTAAGAATATCTGAGATGGATCTAATTTGAAAGCCCCTTTCTGCAAGCTGACAAGTGAGGGAAAAAAATCAATAGTCCTATCCAGATAATGATGTCAATAAATGGTAACAATGACCACTAGAGCAAGACACTCCTAATGGTGCAATAGTGTCTCTCATATCTTGGAACTAAAAAACAGCTATCTAATCAGACATAAAACCCATTCAATAGGAGGGAAATTATGTTTTGTACTAGAAGCCTAGCCAACTTCCTGATTCTAGTGGTGTCATGACTCTTAGAAGATAACCCACTCCTATTAATTTACCAGGCTACCACAATTGATAACTGCATCCTAAATGTTATTATTGAATTCACAAATAAATGAAGTATCCCTCCTAGTCAAAAAAGCTTTCATTTACAGCAGAGACTATGACAGAAAGCCACAACATGTCAGAAAGATCAATGGATCTTGGGGAGTCCAACCCAAACAGACAGATCTACAACACAACCTCTATATTGGGGCTGAGGAATATCATGGAAAATGGGGCAGAAAGATTTTAGGAATCAGAGGATCAGGAGCCTACTATGAGATTGTATCTCCAAGAAATGACAGTAAGACTTTTCTATGATTCCTCAAAAATATGAGCACCTAATTGATACCTGAGCAATGAAAATGCCAAGAGACATTCTTAGAGAGAATTCGCTTTTATTGGAGATAAATTATCTAACTGGTTGTCTAATACAAATTGCTCAGCCTTAAAATCAAGTATACAAGCCACACTAAATGGACTCAGGTGATTGATTTTAATATTTATAGTTACATATATGTGTGTATGTATTTATGTGTGTGTGTGCCATATATTTTAGAGGGTGTGAGGAGTATTGTGGGAGGAAAGTGGCATAGAAGGGTATGAAGGGAAGACAGGAAAGGCAGAAGGTGATAGAATTATATTTGAATTTTAAATTTAAATGAAATAGGGGAAAATTCACAGAAGCATAGAGGAGCCTAGATCATAGATTATTTGTAGAATGCTTTTCTTCCATTTTCTCAAGCTCCTGAGTTAAGTCCTTAGAGATTCAAGAAAAACAAAACACAAGTGAAAAAGTCAACAGCCTTAATATTGGTCTATTAATTCTAGGTTATTAATACAGCAGTATACTTTTAATAATCCACAACATGGTCCGAATTTATTTACTCTTGCCAAGAGCCCATAAAAATAGCCACACTCGTCATTTTACAATCTTGATTTTGCACTTCCTTAAAGGATAGGTCTGTATTTGAAGAATTTGGTGGTAATGTACCTAAGCAGCATGACAAGGACTGATATTTGGCCATTTCTATCAATTTTCCATCCTTTCCTGCCTTACAAAGAAGGCGCTAGGGCTACTCTAATTAAGAGTAATTGCTGTAGCTTAATTAGATGCCAGCTAAATTTTACTAATTGAAAAAGGCACAAGAAATGGGAAACTCAAAGGAATGGGACCTTAGGGTAGTTTCTGTCATCCCTGCCTGTCTTTAAAAGGCTGTGGCCTGACAAAGATTGCATTCCTATACTTCTTCAGTCACTACTCCTAGCATATGACTTTTTTTAACACTCTATAGCTTCAGTTAAGAATGAAATTCAGTGGTAAAGTGCTTGACTAGCATGTGGAACACTTTTGATTTCATCCCAATAAGAGATAAAGGGGAAGAGAGATGCAGTAGAAAGAGGAGAAAGAGAAGAAAAGAGACAGAGAGAAGACAGAGATCTCAGGTCTTGCTGGCTTCCACCACTCTGTTATAACTTCTACCTCTTGTATACATGTGGCTAGGAAGACCCGTATTAATCCATGATCAACATTCGATACATCCCTATGCATTCTCCTATTACTTAGGCTCGTACATTCTTTTGTAGATACCACTTCATTAATTTCTCATTCACTAAGTCACTTCTTCTGTGTTCTTCTGCTCCTTGGTAGAAACAACCCTGATTGATATGGTTAGGGAAAATAAAGCAGTTCTTACATGAGGAATAAAAAAAATTATTCAGCACATAATAAGAAATTTTAATCTAAATATGCCAAAGATTGGCATATTTACTTTGGTAAATTTTCTGAAACAAAGAAAAGAAATTTTGCTGGTGTTTGTGACAACTAAAAATACATTAAGCATTGTAATAGGAGGCAGGCAGGCCTGCTTTTCAAAGAACAGCAGGCTGCATTCCTGCCGCCCAGCTCCTGGCAGCCTGGCTAGCTTATGCCCAAAAATAACAACACACAAATTGTATTCTTTTAAACACTGCCTTGCCCAGTATATCTAGCCTCTTCTTGGCTAACTCTCATATCTTGATTAACCCATTATTAATAATCTGTATAGCACCACGAGATGGTTGCTTACCGGGAAAGATTCAGCATGTCCGACCTGGAGGCTGGCTCCATGGTGGCTGACCCAGAGAGGAGAGGCATGGCGATTGCCTCACTTCCCTCTTCCTCCCAGCATTCTGTTCCATCTACTCCACCCACGTAAGGGCTGGCCTATCAAATGGCCAAGCCAGTTTCTTTATTAACCAATGAAATCAACACAAAACAAAAGATCCTCCCTCATCAAAGCATTAGTGATTGAGAAAAAAACATAAATTGATGAAGACTATAGAAAAAAAAATGGTTCATGCCTATCTTAAATCCCAGTGATTTAGTTATGCAAAATTAATAAATTAGAGGAACCAGATCCATAGCTTGAGTGATTACAGTGTGAAATATTATATTACATTCATGAAATTTCCTGAAAGAATGGATTTTTACTGTTTTCACAATATAAAAGAGAAAGGTGCTTAATTATGTGAGGTGTTGATAATTGCTTTGATTATGGTGATTATTTTGCAGTATGTGCATATTAAATCATCAGTTTATACACCATAAACTTATATAATTTTTGTTTTCCTGGGAATATATCTCAATTCATCTGAATATCAGAGTGCATAGTTTTGATAGTAGAGTTGATGTGTGCAATAGAGAGACATGATATGTGCATTTTCTGGAACTACAGAGCCACTAAAATTTTAGAAAGAGTGTAAAATGTTCTGTATTACATAATTCCCCATTGAAAGCAATCCTGTGAAATTTTAGTACTCCAAAGAATAACGAATATGTCTCCTGAGGACAAATGAGGGAGGAAGAAAAGAGGTTATTTGTGATGGCACTCTAGCAGGTGTTTCCCCTCAAGGACAATGATGACACTGCTTATACATTCATAAAGAGCTCCATGTGATCCCTGGCAAGTGTACACAGATTCCTTTTCATAAGTAAGTCAAGTGTCTGCATGTAAAATAAATAAATCCAGACTTTAAAGAGTATTTCACAAGTCAACGGCCTCAGTAGTCAGGCCAAAGTAAAAGTTTATCAAGTTGGTAACACTCATTTTTTGCCAAGTAGGTTTAAATGCTCAGGTGTGGTCAGATATCGGAAAAGATGGAAATGAGTCAGAGTCATTAAAAGAAGAGTCTTGGCAGTTGCCGAGATTCATAAACAGAAACTGGGAAATACCTTTGATAGCTGAATATTAATCATGACATGGTTGTTTTCTGGCAGGGTTAGAAAGTACAATCAGTCAGTCTAGGGAATCAGAGCATATTCTCTGGCCATCTGTTAATAGTGTCTGAGAATATGGATTTGCTCCATGTCTTCCTTTATTCTTCATTGAAAATTATTCCAGTGTCTATGAATGAAGTTTCAAAACTATTTAATTTTAAAAATGGGAAGTACAAGATCTTCTTTTTATATTGAGAAGGTATCTTGGTATTTCTTTCCTCATAACAAAGACCTTGAACATATGTAAATTTATCTTTTGAGTTTTTCTATACTTACTTTACAGGAAAGGAGCTAATTACATTGGTAAATCTTACAGTCACAAAATCTAGTTCAATGACAGACTCTACAGTTTTATTTAACCTTTAAAATATTATAAAACTACTCTTCTCAAATGTTATAGAATAATGACTTCTTATCACATAGCATTAAGTTGTAGTTATTGTACTTACACTGTTGTGACAGCTTATATGAAGAAATATACAATATGCCAACAAGGAGATGCAATATTAGGTATGGCCTCAAAAACTCCAAACCAAAAACAAAACAAGACATAAAAGAGAAAAAACAATACCCTATATGAACTATGAAAAATGGCAGCCCCACAGAATGGAAAAAGATCTTCACAAACCCCATGTCAGACAAAAAACTCAAGAAATTGGTCATCAAAAAATAAAGAATACAATAACAAATGGGGTACAGACCTAAGTACAGAGAACTCTCAACAGATAAATCTAAAATGGCTGAAAGACACTTATGGAAATGCTCAGCATCCTTAGTCATCAGAGAAATGCAAATCAAAACCATTCTGAAGTTCCATCTTACACCTATAAGAATGGCCAAGATCAAAAACACTGATGACAACATATGCTGGAGAAAATGTGGGGTAAAGGGAATACTCCTCCATTGCTGATGGGAGTGCAAACTGGTATACTTGCTTTGGAAATTAGTATGGCAATTTCTCAGAAAATTAGAAAACCACCTACCTCAAGACCCATCAATAACTTTTGGATATATAACTAAAGGATGCTCAATCATACCATAAGGACATGTACTCAAATATGTTCACAGCAGCAGCATGATTTGTCATAGCCAGACACTAAATAAACCTAAATGCCCCTCAACTGAAGAAGAATGGATAAAGAAGATGTGGTACATTTACACAATTGAGTACTACACAGCAGAAAAAAAAGTAATGAAATCTTGAAATTTATGGGCAAATGGATGGATCTAGGAAACTTCATATTGAATGAGGTAACTCAGAACCAGAAAGACAAATGTAATATGTACTCACTCACAAGTGACCTTTAGACATAAAACAAAGAAAAACCAGTATACAAATCACAATCCCAGAGAAACTAGACAACTAAGAGAGACATACACGGATCTAATCTATATGGGAAATAGAGAAAGCCAAGATCTCCTGAGTAAATTTGGAGCAAGGGGATCATTGGAGACGGTAGAAAATGAGGGGGGGGGGAGGAAAGGAAGTGGAAAAAAATGTATAGCTTAATAAAAACAATAAAAAATATGAATTAGTTTAGATCACTTGAGAATGCATTGAGGGCATTTGCTGAGAGCTTATTTAGACCTTATAAAATTAAAACATTGTAATATGTTAAAGATGTTAGTAGATTAATATCCAAATATATACTGATATGTAAATGTTAAAATACAATTATAATAAATAAATATTTGTCTTTTCTATAGAGTAATTGAAGAGGAATAGTGAGGTGATAAGATTTGAAAATCAGGGTAATGTAAAATGGTGTGGAAAGAAGCAAAAATTACTTTTTTTCTAAAAATTAGTTTATCATTGGCCTGGAGATATGGCTTATTGTTAAGATTACTGGATACTTTTCCAGAGGACCAGGATTCAATTCCCAGCATTCTCATCATGTCTCAGGACCATTTATAACTCCAGCTTCAAAAGAGCTTATACCTTATTCTATAGTCTGTGGGTACTGACAGTGGTGGAGAAATATAGTTATAGGTGAAAAAGCTATACATATAAAGTAAATTTAAAAGAGTAATTCATTTGTTAAAAGAATTTCAGCTGATTTTGAATTACTTCATAAAAATATGATCTATTCTCCTGTGGTTACTATAATATTTTAGACAAAACTGAATGAAAGTAGATTCATGAAATGTTAACTTGCTGCCTTAATTATTTAGAGGTATCACTAGAATTTTCTGAATTGTACATTTGTTTTAGTTAGGATTTCTATTGCTGTGTCGAAACACCGTGACATAAAGGAAACTGGGGAAGAAATGGTTTGTTCAGCATACATATCCACATTGCATCTTCACTGAAGGAAGTCAGGATAGGAACTCAAACAAGGAAGGTTCATGGAGGCAGGAGTTGATGCAGAGGACATGGAGGGTTGCTGTTTACTGGCTTGCTTCTCATGGTTGGATCGACTTGTTCTCTTATACAATGCCTAGGACCACCAGATTAGGGCTGGACCCTTCCCCACTGATCATTAATTGAGAAAAAGACTTACAGCTGGATTTCATTAAGGCATTTCCTCATCTGAGGCACATACTTTCTGATGACTCTACCTGATGTCAAGTTGAAACAAAAATCACACAGTATAGCATTCTGAATCTTACATACAGCTCAAGATGCAAAGTGTACTAATTCAAATGACTGAGATGTTGAATTCAGTAGAAATGTATTAATATATATTCATATTTGCATGAAATTATGCCTCTTCTTTCTCGGAAAGTTGGCGTTTGAGAAAATTCACTTATCCCTTTGACATACAAAGTAGAAACCAGCATAGGTAGCTATATTTAGTTAATCAAACATAAGTGTAAGGTGAGAGACATCACAATAATATCATTTTAATTTAGTGTAGTGAATTAGTAAAGAGGTTAGAAAATTGAGGTCAGTGAGGTGGTTCAATTTGTAAAGGTTCTAGCTGCCAAGCATTAAGATCTGAATTCCATCCTTCAGAGACTCACATGGTAGGAGAGAATCAAATTTCTGAAATTCTCTTCAAATCTCAATATGCTGTCATACACACACACACACACACACACACACACACACAAATACACATTCACAAAATAAATTAAAAATATAAAGAAATAAAGTATATGCATATGTGAAATTTGTCTTTGATGAAATATTCAATGAATTCATCTTCAAGTAATGAAAAATATACTCAAACATTTTTAGGAAATATGGAAAAAAGCACCTCTTCACTCTCTCCTGAACATGAGTAAAGTAGCAATAAAGAAGAAATGGAAGTATTATAATATTATGGGAAAGAAAAAGGAGAAGGGAGATAGAAGATAAGAGAGTGGAGGGAGAGACAGAAAAATATGTAGTACAAGGGAGATTCCAGTTACATGTGTTTATTGGAAGATAAAAAAAATAAATTAATTTAAAACATCAAAGCTTCAGAAAACTTTCAGCAAGCTGAGAAATGTAAAATATCAGGATTAGTGGTGTATATTGCCTGAAAATGAACACATTCAAAAGCTAGTTCCATGGAGCTCTTTTCCCAACAAACAAGACAAAGGAGGTTGTTGTACTAAATTATGCATTGTAGTTACTGAATCAGAGAGACTTGCGACTTAGTGATATTAGGAATAAATACAGATACAGATGTCATTTTTGATACTTTTATTAGCATTCATTAACTAAATAAAGTTTCATTTTATACATGTACATAATATACTTCAATCATCTTCAATACCCTATTTTCATATCCTGTTTTCCCTTTTGGAGCACTGCTTGCATTCTAAAAATGAAAAAACAATAAATATAATATGGATGACATTTCAAAAAGAAAGAGATTCATTGAAAGTCTGCACTACAGATGTTAAATTGACAATGTTTTGGGAGCATACTACAGAATTTCTTTGCTGAAGAAAATATTTTGGGAAAAGAGAAATCTATTGTTTATAGGAGGGGCAAGGTCTACAGAACAACTAAATGTGAAAGGGGTTGAAGAAAAGTGGTTCCTAATATGTTATATACATATACACAGAAATTGTTAGCAAACGAATTTACTGTGGTATATTGCATAAAGGATCCAAACTTAAAGAAAAGTAAAATATAATGTTGTTTTCACAGGCCAATATTTAAACTTATTTTCCCAAGTTTGCCATCACCAAGAAGAAGCAGGTTTGCTAAGAATTGAGAGAGTAAAAAATATAAAACATAAAAGGAAGAAAATTTGTTTAAGGAGGAAATGATCTGAAACTGTCTGTTTTGGTACAACTCTGGTATATATCAAATTAATGTGGTAAAAATATATAAAAGGGGATTACTAATTTGTAAGCTATAGCACTGTAATTTATACACACAGATTTAAATGAAAATATAGTGCCAGTATGTTAAAAAGTAAAATTGTGAATGTCACACAATAAATTGTAATAGTAGATCAAAGCAAAAAGAGTTTTGTTATAAAAAGGCAAATGCAAACAAGAAATAGTAAAATGCCTTGATGACTACTATTCTCAAAAGAATTTGGAGGACATAGGAAGTACTGAGGATGGATATTAAATAAAACTAAAATCAAATATTAAACTAACTTCACATAAAAAAGAGAAATAATTTCATTTATAGAACAAGAATTGCAAAGTCATGTAATTCCAGAGTTTCCCTATTCTGTTTTTTAAATGACCTCTATTGGTGAGAGTGGTATATAAAAGTCACATACTATCATGGTGTGGGACAATTCTGCATTTTGTCAATTATGTTTTAAATAAACGCTGATTGGCCAGTAGACAGGCAGGAAGTATAGGCAGAACAACAAGACAGGAAGTAGAGATGGGACAATGAGAACAGGAGTATTCTGGGAAGAAGGAAGCTTTTTCTGCAGTTGTGAGCCCACCATAGAAGAAGCAAGATGTGACCACCTCTCTGAATAAGATACCAAGCCACGTGGCTAGCATAGACAAGAATAATGGGCTAATATAAATTATAAGAGTTAATAAGAAGCCTGAGATAATGGACCAATTAGTTTACAGTTAATGTAGACCTCTGTGTGATTTCTATGTGACTTAAAAACTGGGAATCTGGCAGAGCAAGCACTGGGCAGGACAGTAAACCCTGACAACACTATCACTGTTTTGAAATCGATTTGCTATTTTTAGTCTAATTTTTCATTTATGAATTTGAGTCTTCTGTGTTTGGTGCACACATGATTAGGGTCATATTATGTTATTGGAGTTTCCCTTTCATGTGTATAATATATTCTCCTTATCTCTTATGATTCATCTTCATATGAAATTCATTTTCTCATATATTAGGATAACTGTTCCTGCTTGTTTATAATCACAATTTCTAATTTGTTATATATGCCTTCATGAGCACATTTTAACTTTTCTTAAATCCTAAGTACTCCTAGCTGTTGTGGGACAATGATCTGTACCCTGTCACTTGTATTTTAATAAAATTCTTATTGGCCAACAGTCAGGCAGAGACTATAGGTGAAGCAACCAAACAGAAAGTAGAGGTGGGGCAATGAGAACAAGAGAATTCTGGGAAGGAGGAAGCCCATTCTTAAATATTCCTACCCACTCTTTGGCAATGTTCCCTGAGCCATAGGTATAAAAGTGTTTTATAGGTTTACTCATTGGGACTGGGCTCTCAATATTTTGCATATTGATTGTGGTTTTTGTTTTGATTTTGTTTTCATCTTTTTCCACTGGCCTCTGCTGCAAAGAGAAATTTCTTTGATGAGGGGTAGAGACTTCAAATTTCTATGTATATATGGACAATTGCCTGTAGATTATTATTAGGAACTATATTGGCTTAATAAATTATAGTTATAGATTCTTCTCTAATAACCAGGATTTCACTAGCACCAAATAGTTAGCTAGCTTTCCCCTTCTACCTTTTTCAGTGACCACCACACTCCCAATTTTCTAAGGAGATCTTGTCTTTTTCTCCTTCTTAGTTAGATTCATGTATGTCTCACTTAGGGTCCTCTTTGTTGTCTATTCTTTCAGGTTGTGGATTTTAGGTTGGTCTTTTCTTTGCTTTATGTCTAAAAGCCACTTTCAACTGAGCACATATTGTATTTGATTTTCTGTATCTGGGTTACATCACTGAATTTTTTTTCTAGATACATCAATTTGCCTGTAAATTTCAAGATGTCATTGTTTTTTTAACCCTGAATAATACTCCACTATGTAATTGTACCACATTTTCTTTATCCATTCTTTGTTTGAGAGGCATCTATGTTGTTTCCAGGTTCTGGTTATTACAAATAATGCTGCTGTGAACATAGTTGAGCACATGTCCTTGTGGTATGAATGAGCTTCCTTTGAGTATATACCCAAAACTGGTATTGCTTAAAGTTAGAATTGAACAGCAATATTAATTTCACAAAGCACACAAACATATGGAAATTGAACAATTGTAACGTGAATCACCAATGTGTCAAGCAAGAAGTAAAGAAATTAAAGACTTCCTAAAACTCAGTGAAAATGACCACATAACATACCCAAACTTATGGAACAGGATGAAATCACTGTTAAGGAGAAAGTTCATAGCACTAAATGCCTACATAAACAAGCTGGATAAATCCCACACTAGTTAGTTAACAGAACACCTGAAAGCTCTAGAACAAAAACAAACAAACTTACCCAGGAGGAATAGATGACAGAAAATCAAATTGAGAGCTGAATTCAACAAAGTAGAAACAGAGAAAACAATACAAAGAATCAATGAGACAAAGAGTTGGTTCTTCAAGAAAATTATTAAAATAGACAAACTTTTATCAAAAGTTACCCAAAGACTGAGAGAGAATATCCAAATTAACAAATCAGAAATGGTGACTTTTTTATTTCTACAAACAAAAATTAGTCTTCCGAAAACTTTATAATTTTTACACCGTGGTTGGTATGAAGTATTATTCATGAAGGCAATGTCGACACACAAAAAAAATGAGTGCATTCAATAGCTTATCTAACAAAATACTTCAGTCATTGAGTAATTAAGACTTATACCATGAATGGGCTGCAGAGATGGCTCAGAGTTTAAGAGAACTGGCTGTTCTTCCAAAGGTCCTAAGTTCGGTTGCCAACACCCACATGATGGCTCACAACCACCAAAAATGAGAACTTATACCCCTTTCTGGCATGCAGAATTTTTGTTTTGGGCCACAAACCAGCTCCCAAATCATGACACAGAGAGGTAGTATTAGTTTAGAGTGTTCTGCCTAACTTAAGCTCATTTATGGCTAGCACTATTAACATAAATTAACCTGTTTCCCTTTATCTACCTTTTATCTTGGTCTTATTACTGTTCTTTTTTTTTTTTTTTTAGTATATCTTACTTTTCACTTCTTCTCATGTCTGCTGACTAAAGGCTGCCTGGATTATTGCTCCGGGCATCTCCCTTGTTGTCACGTTCTTGTTTTGTCTTTTTTCTTTCTGCAGAGCCTAAATTTCTTTTCCTTATTTATTCTCTCTGGCAGCCAGTCTGGCCTATACTCTATCTTGCCTAGGTATTTGCCATTCAGCTCTTAATTAGACCAATCAGGTGCCTTATGCAGGCATGGTGAAACAAATGCAACACATCTTTACATAATTAAACAAATGCAGTACAAACAAGTGGAACACATCCTTACATCATTAAGCAAATGCAATATAAACAAGTTTACACATCTTCACATAGTTAAAGTAATATTCCACAGCATAAACAAATGGAACACAACTTTGCCTAGTTAAAATCATATTCCACAACAAAGAATGACTCTAAAGTATAAGGATTTGTTTGATAATTTCATGCATATGTACAATGTTTTGTTCAAATCCATGCCATATTCTTTCTGCTCCAATTCCTCTCTTATTTTCACAATATATTTTGTTCACATCTTGAAGTATTCTTGTTTTTTACAACCACTGAGTACACTTACTGATTAATGTACATTCAAGGATGAAGGGACATCCACCGGAATATGGGCAACCTGTTAGTGACTACACCCTTGAAGTAAATTAAGTTTACATTCTGTAGCATCTATCACTTTCCAATAGCTCCTCAGGTGGGAGTGGGACTTCTTGGGGCCCTTCTTTTTCATGCTGAGGTTTCAGTTAGATTGATCATGTATAGGTCTTATGAGTCAATTCACAGTCACCAACTGTAAAATTAATAATAGATATTTCTTAATGATAAAAAACCATAATAAATAATTCATGATCCTCTAAAGTTCCAAGGCAAGAAAGAAAACTTGTCTTAAACATTCTGAGGCAACCCATACATAGGGACTCATTTGTTCCCCAACAAATGACTGTAACATCTATTATTTCAGCTCAATTATTGCCTTGGTTTGGTGTATGACACATATTTCTTCCTTGTAAAATACATACTTCTTGCAACACAAGTACAGCTTGTACAAATATTCTAGTTAACATCTTTATTATTCCTAAAATAAGTCTAGGCAGCGCGCAGTCACTTTCCCAGTACTGCCTTTATGTGTGACTGAAGGGGGTTACCGTTTGATATAAAAGAACTATAGAGTAGATAATTCCTTTAGATAGTTGAGCACAGAGCCATGAACATGAGAATTTGTTTATTGTAAGATTCATTAAAAAGGGATATAGTACCTTGAAATATTCTCATCCTTTCTAAGATATAACAGTATATTTCTAGTAAATTGCAGATCTTTGGAATGCTAATAACATTCACTTCTATGAAGGCTGATGCAGAAAGACTTTCTCACACAAAGAGCTTCTACCTAAAAGTTTACACAGACATTGTCAAAATCCAGGATAGGATTTTTATTGGAGAGATGGAACTCATATAATTTATAAGACATTAATTCTGAAATCATAAATGAGAAGACATTATAAAACAATAAAATATTAGTGGTTCATGATGTGTCTATGTACAACAGGGAAATCAAATTATATATGATAGATGTATACAATTTTATCAGTCATTTTTAAAATAAAATTGAAGAATTAACAATAGACATTTGTAATTCATCTTAAACATTAAAAAACAAACAAGACGTGGGTGTCTATCAAGGAATGAATGGATAATGAAACTGTGTTTTTATATACACAATGCAATTTTATTCAGCTCTAAATGAAAATCAAATTTTGATATTTTCAGGTAAGTGGTTGGAATTGGAAAATTTCAATCATGAGTTATGTGATGCAAGCTCATAAAGATACATACTACATGTTTTCTGGAACATGTAAACCCTAAAATTGAATTTTCATATATGTATGTTGAATTTGTAGACAGCAGAATGTAGAAAAGGGACAGTGTGATGGTGGAAACCTTAAAGGTAGGAGATAGCAGAACATAACATCACAGGTGATATAAAAACCAAGAGTGGAAAGACCAGGGCTGGAAATCTTAAATAGGGATAGGGTAGGAGGAATAAAAGAGGTGACCTAGAGGATGGCTAACATTAAACTTGAGTATATGAAAAAGCCATATGGATACCAATTACTTTGTTCATGCAGACACATACACACAATAGAGAGAAATAGAAAGAGAGAGAGAGAGAGAGAGAGAGAGAGAGAGAGAGAGAGAGAGAGAGAGAGGAGAATGTTAGAAGTGAGATATCCAGCAGGGATGCATAATGCTGATCCTAAAAATCATGGTTTATTACAAAAAAATTCCAGTGTCATGTGTGAGGCATACCTGTGAGGAGGTCAAGAAGAACCTAGAGGCTCCCAAAACGATAAATGCTCTTTCCAACCTTCTAGTTGTTCCACCAAAACTTGCTGATAAAGTTCTTGACTGAGGACACCATACACCTTGATTGCAAGACCCGGAGAGATCATGCTGGAACAGAGTTAGAGGCTTCTGACTGATGACTAGTTTCCAATAGTGCTTAAAGTTGCTACTCAGGCTTCTAGTGATGAAAAGACAATGATCTTACTCACATGTGAACACTGAAAATGGCAATATTAGTATGTCAGGGAAGATGTGTCCACTAGAGCAATATTGACATGACTCTCATGGAGATAATCAACTATTCCTTAAATGGAAAAGAGACCTACTTCACAGGAAGAAATACATACATGCCAACATGAACTCAGTCAAAAATTCATCGTCAAGGAAGTCTTGGACCCTAAGGAAGAAGTCAGCTAAAATTTTATAAAATTTTATACCTTATGGGTATAGATGCAAATAATGTAGAAGATAACTTCTCATCCATATCTATACCCATAAGGTAATGCAGCTCTCAGCCTTCATCAGAGAAGCTTCTCTACAATTAATGTTGATGAATACAAAAATGGATGGTTGTTAAAAGTCATCAGTCAGAAGCCTCTAACTCTGCTCACGAAAAGGGATATTTCATTGTTCTGTATTAAACAGGACATTTACACTGCCCCTTCTAAGCCTCTGGAAACTTTACAGAAGAAGGAGCTAAAAGAATATATGATATGAAAAGGATTGTAAAGTTAGTGATGTTTCAGAGAGGAAGGGGTGACAGTAATTGTAATATACTATATACATGTAAGTAATTATCAAAGACCAAATTCAAAGTTCTTTTTAAAACAGTATCTGGCATGTGATTTATGGTGATCTTGAACATTTTATAATTCATCTAAATTTTACTAATTTCAATTATATAAATATCTTAATTTAATAAGTCTCTTTTACCATTTTGAAAATATAGCTAGTCAGTGATGGCACACACCTTTATTCCCAGCACTTTGCAGGCAGAGACACAGGCAGATCTCTGTGAGCTCAATTGCATCCTGGTCTACAGAATGAGTTCCAGGACAGGCTCCAAAGCTACAGAGAAACTCTGTCTTGTAAACCCAAAAACAAAGAAAGAAAGAAAAAAGAAAAAGAATATATAACAATTCTTTAATTGCCTACTTCATTAATACAGATATTATTCTATTTCTTGCATTTTTATAATGCAGAACTAGAAAACTACTCAGTCGGTAGAGCATGAGACTCTTAATCTCAGGGTCGTGGGTTCGAGCCCCACGTTGGGCGCCATTTGTAGTAATAGGAGTGGCGGCGGGGCTGCGTCCCCAACACCCCAGCCGCCTGCCCGGCTAGCTTTTGCCCTGAAATAATTACATGAACACTGTATTCATTTAAACACTGCTTGGCTCATTTCTACCTAGCAACTTCTAGGCTAACTCTCGCACCTGGACTAGCCCATTTCTTATCATCTGTATAGCACCGGTCTTACTGGGAAGATTCTAGCCTAAGTCCATCCTGGGTCGGAGCTTCATAGCGTGCATCTTCCCTGGAGCAGCTGTCGAGTCTGACTTCACTTCCTCTTCCTCCCAGCGTTTTGTTCTGTTTACTCCTCCCACCTATCTCCTAACCAATGAGATGGGCCAGGGCAGTTCCTTTATTAGCCAATGACCTTCCTCCATCATTTCCCCTTTTTCGGTTTAAACAAAAAAAAAGAGGAACGATTTGACTTTAACATAGCAAAATTACATATAACGAAACAGTTATCAAGTAAAAGTTACAATAATCTTTATCATAACTAAGGAAAACTATAACTATAACTAACTATTCTTAACTCCATCAAAGACTCCAGAAAGATACAATACTACCTAAGCAAACAAGAAAAAAGCAACTTTCAAAACTCTAGAAATGACAGAGACATCTCGCTGCCTGGACAGTCACCCAAAGTTCCTCTGTACCGTTGGGGCATCCATCTTCAGCCTTCAGGCCCATGGTATCCAGCAGACATTTCCATAAAGCAGGAAAATCAAAGTCAGTTCAGTCACTATCTGTTGTGTCCTGCAGAATGTCTCGCAGACTCTTTCATGAATCAGGAACCCCGAAAGATCATCTCACCTTAGGCAAGTTCAGTAGTCCTCTCTCTGCGGGTTCTCTGTGTCCAGTTTATGCAATAGTCCAGGCAAGAGCAGTTTCTTGCCCAAATGGCTATCAAGCTCCATAACAAGCCTCTTCGATGCCCATCTTCCTCTTGAAGTAGATTGGTGCTGCCAGGAGCAGAGTGTCTCATTGTCATGAAAAGTCCTAAGTTATTAAAACATTGAATGTCCTATTCTGTAATCTTTGAAAGACATGAAGAATGTCTATCTAAAATATATCTCTATATATCTAGAAAAATCAACTAACATGACTACAAGCTTTACTATTATCGATGATTATCCATTAAAAACATATATTTCTTAATTATACAGTACATATTTAAATGAACTACACAATCACAATACCTTAATCAAAATCAGAAACACTTATACATATAACAAAATTGACCTTAAATCTCTATCAATAAAGCAAAATCTATACTAATGCAAATTATTCATATCTATATCATATCCCCCTTTATATGTAAAAGAACTTATAAACCATATTTGGGAACATGGGCGCAGTTTTTTTTCTCCAAACTGCTTCCTGCTGAATGGGGGCATCGTTAATTAGGTCTTTCATGGTATAACCTGTGTGCTAGTTTCATCTCAGTTGGCAGTTGAGCAAAGCAATTTTCTGAAGATGTTCACAGCAACCCTTCAGGAGGACGTGGTCCATCATACCAAATCGGAATTGAAGAAATCCATAGAGTCTCATCCTCTGTGAAAACAAAAGAAGAATCTCTTTTCCAAAGTATCATATCCTTAGATCCAAATTCTGAAATCATACCCTCATGATATCCGTTCTGGTTCCACTGGGCAGCCCATATAATGAAATGTCTGTCTGTACTTAGCTCCTTCACAGTCAAAAATTTTAAAGAAAACACAATAATACAAAGAATCCAGACTCTCTGTGAATTTTCGATTTTTACGCGGCTTATTTTTACTCTATCACTTTACTTTATTCTGTCTCTTTAAAGACTTTACCTTTTTTTATTTTTTTTGCAGTTTTCTTAAGCAATTATTACATGATTTTCTTTTTTTAATTTTTTTTATTAATTTATTTATTTATTAAAGATTTCTGTCTCTTCCCCCCCACCGCCTCCCATTTCCCTCCCCCTCCCCCAATTAAGTCTCCCCCCAGCCCGAAAAGCAATCAGGGTTCCCTGTCCTGTGGGAAGTCCAAGGAACCCCCACCTCCATCCACGTCTAGTAAGTTGAGCATCCAAACTGCCTAGGCTCCCACAAAGCCAGTGCGTGCAGTAGGATCAGAAACCCATTGCCATTGTTCTTGAGTTCTCAGTAGTCCTCATTGTCCGCTATGTTCAGAGAGTCCGGATTTATCCCAGGCTTTTCCAGACCCAGGCCAGCTGGCCTTGGTGAGTTCCCAATAGAACATCCCCATTGTCTCAGTGTGTGGGTGCACCCCTCGCGGTCCTGGGTTCCATGCTCGTGCTGTCTCTCCTTCTGCTCCTGATTTGGACCTTGAGATTTTAGTCCTGTGCTCCAATTTGGGTCTCTGTCTCTGTCTCTTTTCATCGCTTGCTGAAGGTTAATATTCAGGAGGATGCCTATATGTTTTTCTTTGGGTTCTCCTTATTTAGCTTCTCTAGGATCACTAATTATAAGCTCAATGTCCTTGGTTTATGGCTAGAAACCAAATATGAGTGAGTACATCCCATGTTCCTCTTTTTGGGTCTGGCTTACCTCACTCAGGATAGTGTTTTCTATTTCCATGGACCCAGCAATACCACTCTTGGGAATATACCCAAGAGAGGCCTTATCATACAACAAAAGTATATGCTCTACAATGTTCATAGCAGCATTGTTTGTGATAGCCAGAACCTGGAAACAACCTAGATGCCCTTCAATGGAAGAATGGATGAAGAAAGTATGGAATTTATACATATTAGAGTACTACTCAGCAATAAAAAACAAGGACTTCTTGAATTTTACCTTTTTTTTAAACCATTAACTTTATTCCCTATATTCTTTTTCTTCTCTCTCCCAAGCCTACGTACATTCATCCAACAGTGTGACTCATTTAGTGGTCTGAATCTGTCCTATTGTGAATCTGCAATTTTTTACTATCCAGGAGCACTTTTGATTTGCGCCTTTAAATCACTAGGCGCTTAAGAATCTAAGCTGTGACATTCCTAGGTTAACTTTTTGCTTTTTGAGCGCATATCTTTGACCTGGAATAACCCTGTAGACCAGGCTGTCTTTGAACTCTCAGAGATCCGCCTGTCTCTGCCTGCCAGGCATTGGGATTAAAGGTGTTTGCTACTACACCTTGAACTCACAGAGATCTGTTCGCCTCTGCCTTTTAGGCACTGGGATGAAAGGTGTGTGCTACCACACCTTGAAGTCACAGAGGTTTACTTTAAGAATTTTAACTTTTAGTCTGCATATATTTTTAACACAGTTTAAACCATTTAGAAATTTTCTTTGTCTTTGAATCTCTCTTTACTGTATATCACTCTTTTTCTGACCACATGAGTCTTTAATTTATCAAGCAATATCAGTAGGACTAAAGCCGTGGCTTTGACGGCTGGATCCTTAGCTTTCCAGCCTCATGGCTGAGGTACTGGCTGTAGCCATGTTTATAGCCACAACTGGCATTTCAAGGTCCCTGCCAGCCAGCGAGCTACAACAGACAACACTCAAGTCCTCTCTCGGTAGCCGGCCCTCCTGCCTCAAACAGTCAGAGTTTGCCATGGCAGGATGGCCCAGAAAGTCGACATTTTTAAACGGCACAGCTTTTTTCCTGCTACGGATCTTCTGTTGACCGATTTTATCTCATGTTTTTCTGCCTTATATGTCCCAATAACCTCTTTCCTAACTTAGAAAATATCATACTCCTTCTTTAAACTTAAGTGAAATCACCATGCTAATAACTGTATCATTTTCTTTCTTAATAATATATGTGTTCTTTTGTCTCATATACCATATTCAGGAGATATTCTATAGTTTATTAAAATCTTTTATTTGTGTTTATAAGATGACAATACTTTCAGCCATTTTTGTACTCACCATTTCTGACTAGCTCCCGGGACAAATTATACTAAAGGTCAAACCACTCACCCAGGACTCCTGTAATAATAGTGAACGCATTAAGTATACCTTTTCCTCAAGCAAAATCATAACTTTAACTGTAAGTTTACTTGAAATTATTTAGAATTTTCTTAAAGTTGTACAGCAAATAAGAATTTAAGAAAAGGAAATTAAATCTCAATAAAAATATTAATAATATTCTTTGG
This sequence comes from Microtus pennsylvanicus, assembly GCF_037038515.1. Classification (NCBI taxonomy): domain Eukaryota; kingdom Metazoa; phylum Chordata; class Mammalia; order Rodentia; family Cricetidae; genus Microtus; species Microtus pennsylvanicus. The sequence continues at coordinate 51,548,931 of NC_134601.1, forward strand.
GATTTTACTTGTTTCCAACTCCTTCCCCACAGCCTCATGTGAGAATTTTACTTTTAGTACTATATTATTGCCAGGGATGACAAAAAATACTAAATCTCTCCCTGGGAAGTTCTTAATCTATAGCTATAGTTTCATAGCAGGACATTGAGGCCAAAACCTCTCTTATGCTTTTCTTCAGCCCAATACCAAGATAGCGTTATTAGGCAAAGTTTGGGCAAGAAGATTAGTGTTCTAACCTAACCACAACTTAGGTTCCACTTACAAAGCAAAGACAACAAAATACATCATTTTGTCTAGTTCACATTCTATAGAATACATCTTATACTAAACTGTATCAGTTCCAATAAATTCAGGGATATTGGATTGTCACAAAATATGATACATAGCCACTGTGAAATGCTGTTTGAAAACAGCAAAAGGGAAAACATTAAGTAATTAAAATAATTGGAAACAAAATGATAAATTTAAATGACTATGGACATTTCAAAATCTACAAAGGAAATTAGGAAAAATTTTTAAGATGAATAGAATAAAATAAAAAATATATGAGATACAGGTAAACTAGAAAGTAACCCTTTTGTAACACCATTGGTTTTTGTTAACCCATCTCTTTCCAAATCCCTGAACTCCACCCCATATTTCTGTAAATAATTCCTCTAAATATTTCAACATCCAGGGCACCCTCTTCCTTTTTAATAGCACATAATTTTTATTATTCCTCCCTCCCCCCACACTTTTAAAAAATCTTTTATCTCATCTCATGGATCCCTTTCTTGTTTTCAATTTATGTGCACATATAAAAAATAGAAGCCAGGATCCACATATGGGAAAGAACATGTGGTGTTTATATTTCTGAGCCTGACTGAGTTACTTCATATAATATAATATTCTCCAGTTCCATCCATTTTCCCCCAAACTTCATTTTTCTTTATAGCTAAATATGATTTCATTGTATATTTATACTGTATATTTATTGTATATGTATGTGTCCCTTAATAAAAATATAAACTGGTTTTATTTCTTTCTTATGAACAGAACTGCAAAAAAATCACAGATATACAACTCTCTGTATGAAAAGTTAAAAATTTCCAGGTATATGCCCAGAAGTGAAATACCTGCATCATAAGGAAGTACTATTTCTAGCTTTTGAGAAACAACCATATTGATTTCTATAGTTACTGTACCACCTTAAATTCTCATCAGCAGGGAATAAGCATTATCTTTTCTCCACATTAATACACAGATTTTGTTTCCTGGATGCTAGCTTTTCTGACCACAGTGAGATGGAATCTCAAATTGCTTTTAATTTGCATTTGCATGAATCTAAGGATTATGAGCAATTTTTACATTTTTATCAGCCATTTTCATTTCTTCTTAGGAAAATTGTTCACTTTCACAGCCCAGTTTTCAAATAGACTAATTCTTTTCTTTTTACAAATTTTTCAAATTCTTTGTATATTGCACATATTAATCCCATTTGGACCCTCAGCAATAACTAATTCCTATTCTCTAGGCTTGTTGCAGAATATTTGTTTAATTACTTAAAGATGTGATGTATTTGTTTAACTATATAAAGATGTATTGCGTTTAACTATGTATAGATTTGTTGCATTTGTTTAATTATGTAAAGATGTATTGGTGTTTACCTTGCCTCCCTAAGGCACCCAATTGATATAATACAAAGATGAATAAATTATAGTGACAGAGACAGTATAGACAGGATTTTTAGAAAGTGAAAGTAAGTAGGGGGAGGATTTTGGGCTCAGAGGAATAAAAACGAGAGACACCATGAAGACACCAAGTAAATGCCAGGGAAATGACAGGGAGTGACTGGGGAGTTGCCAGGGAGACATCAGGGAGACACCAGGGAGATACCAGGGAGACACCAGGGAGATACCAGGGAGACACCAGGGGTCACTCAGAGAGACACAGAGAAAGCAGGAAAGTAGAACATACAGAATAAAAGAAAGGTTAAAAGCCCTGAGGCAAAATGTGGATGAATAGAAACAGGTTCAATTCAGTTAGAAGAGCTAGTGGGATGAGCCTAATATAAGGCTGAACATTCAGAATTAAAAGGTCTCCATGTTTTGATTTTGGAGCTTTTGAAGGCGCAAAGAAAATTCTTAAGTCATAGGCTGACTCTTCACTGGATTGAGAGTTTCATTTCCTGTACAGGTTTTCTTAAGTCTTATATGTTTTTAATTTATATGTATTAGTATGGGCCTGGAATTTCTATTCTTAATTCCGTATATTCATGTATTACATATATTAACTTGCATAAATTGAGGTATCTTTGTATATCTGGAACGAAGGCATCTTGACCATGGTGAATGATCCAATTGATATGTTCCTCTATTTTTTTTGGTCAAAAATCAAATTTAATTATTTATTCTGGAGCAATATTTTAGAGTTTCAGTTAACGCAAAGTGCCTACCACATTCTTGAAACACCCAAGAGCTGAGAAGGAGATGAACTTACAAGGTATTCCAAGTCTTTCTCTTAATTGAATATAGAATTTTTCATATAATCTTCACCAATTTTGATTTTCCCTCTGGTCTCCGAGCTTCTCCTCCTCCCAACCCATTCAAACCACATCTTCTCTTTCTTTAATTAACAGACATATAAAGTAATGATAAAATAAAATAAAGAGAAACAAAAAACAAAAGAAACAGAAAAAGTACCAAAGGAAAAGCACAAGGAACACACATATACATAGTGATATACATATTCACACAGAGATATCCCATAAAACAAGTATTTTATTAAGCTTTATCCCATCTAAATTCAACAGAAGATATTGACCTTTAATTTTCCTTCTGTTGTGTCTTTATCTGTTTTTTGATATTAGCAAAACACTGGTTTTGTAAAAGAAAATAAAAGAATTCCTTCCTTTAGTACTTATGCAACATCTTTGAATAAGATTTGTATTTGTGCTTTAAAGTTTGGTTCCAATTATTTCAATGTGAACTCATTTACACCTGGATGCTTTTAGTTGATAGTAACTTTATTACTGTGATTATAGGTATGCTTAAGTTATGTATTTCATTTTAGTTCAACTTTGGCAAGTCAAATGCATGTAGAAATTTGTTTCTTTTATATATTTGTACTTATGTACATGTTGTAAAAGTATATCCTTATAATTATCTGAATTTTGGTGTTACCTGTTGCAATGTTTCTTTTCTACATATCATTTTCTTAATTTGGGACTCAATTATTTATTCTGCTAAGGGCTTGCAAAGATTATTTTTTAAATAACTATCTCTTTCCTTTGCATTTTTAACCATTTCTATTTTAATTACTCTGTCTTAATCTCAATTATTTCTTTATAACTATAATTTTGGGTTTGTCTTGTTCATGCTTTTATAATGTTCTAAGGTGCACCATTAAGTTAATTATTTAAAAGCTTTTTTATTCTTTTAAACCTTGTCACTTATAGATATAAATTTCCCTCTTAAGTTTGTTTTAATTGTAGTCCATAGGTGTTGGTAAAATTTTTCTTCATTTTTCACTGAAAGATACTTTCCTTTCCTCCTTGATTTCTTCAGTGGTCCATTTAACATTTAGTGGTAAGTTCTTTAATCTTTATGAGTTTTGCTGTTAATAAAATACTTTATCCCATTATGGGTAAGGTAGAATACAAGAAGTTGTTTGATTTTCTTATATTTGTTGAGAATATTTGTATCAATATTTTATCTATTTTATGGAAAGTAACACTGACTCCTAAGGATACTGCATACTCTGCAGTGTTTTGATAGAATCATATCTCACACCCGTGAAACCCATTTTATCTAAGATGACATTTCACTATAATATTTATTCATTTCTTTCTTGTCAGGATGATTTGTCTTTTTTTAAAACAGCTTTCCTTTTATTTCTTTCACCATTTATGAGTAAAATAAATTAGTTTGAATCTATCCTTATTACATACAAGATATAATGCACAAAGAAAAGCAAGCTGCTATCAATGATAATGTCAAAGGACATTTCATTTTATTTTCTTTCTTTTTATTATATTATTATTATTATTACATTATTATATTATTATTATTATTACAAATTTTTACCTCCTCCCATTTCCCTCCCCCTTTCCCCTCCCCCTTACTCTCCAGTCCAAAGAGCAGTCAGTGTTCCCTACCCTGTGGTAAGTCCAAGGACCTCCCCACTCCATCCAGCTCTAGGAAGGTGAGGATCCAAACAGATTAGGTTCCCACAAAGCCAGTACATGGAATAGAATCAAACCCCAGTGCCATTGTCCTTGGCTTCTCAGTCAGCGCTCATTGTCAGCCACATTCAGAGTCCGGTTTGATCACATGCTCCATCAGTCCCAGTCCAGCTGGCCTTGGTGAGTTCTCATTAGATCAGCTCCACCGTCACAGTGGGTGGATGCACCCCTCATGGTCCTGACTTCCTTGCTTATGGTCTCCATCCTTCTGTTCCTCATTTGAACCTTGGGAGCTCAGTCCAGTGCTCCAGTGTGGTTCTCTGTCTCTATCTTGATCCATCGCCAAATGAAGGTTCTATGGTGATATGCAATATATTCATCAGAGTGGCTACAGTATAGGGCCAGTTCAGGTGCCCTCTCCTCAGCTGCTCAAGGAACAAGCTGGGGACATCTCCTTGGACACCTGGGAACCCCTCTTAGAGTCCAGTCTTGGTAGACGGAAATGTTGGATTTATCGAACACTACACTTTTGGGGGTAGTATGTAAGTTTACAATTCTTAGCATTTGATTTGCAAAATCTGATCAACCTATGATTTAGGCCATATTTCAAATTGTAATGTCATCTTCTAAAGCATTTGTTTATTTATTTACTCACGTACTTACTTGTCTTTGTGGTGTGTGTATGTGTGTTTATGTGTGCAAAAGCAAACGTGGAAATTTCAAGACAATCTGTGGAAATCATTTCATCATTTCTGTTCTTCCAACATGTAGTAGTAGGGATAGAACTCACATTGGCAGTGTTAGGAGCAAGGATATTTACCATATAGGCATCTCACTGGTCTGTTATGCCTTTTTGAACAATTGTTCCCTTAGTCACTATTTTTTTTTTTTTTTTTTTTGGTTTTTCGAGACAGGGTTTCTCTGTGGTTTTGGTTCCTGTCCCGGAACTAGCTCTTGTAGACCTGGCTGGTCTCAGACTCACAGAGATCTGCCTGCTTCTGCCTCCCGAGTGCTGGGATTAAAGGCGTGTGCCACCACCACCTGGCTTCCCTTAGTCACTATTAAATGACTTTCTTGATAACTTGTTTGAAAGTCCATTTTGCCTGTTAGTATAATTGTGGCGACTTGTGTTTTCTATTTTGGTTTGTATATATTTTTAAAAATCTTTTTACCCTAAGGCTGTATCTAACTTTGTAGTTGAGGTTTGTTTCTTGGAGACAGGAAATAATTGGGCAATTTTTTAAAAATAGATTCTGTTTGTCTGTGCCTTTCGATTGAAAAATTGAGACCTTCTGTATTCAGAGTTATGGAAACTGTGTTTTAATTGCTGTCATTTTGTTGATTTTGCATTTATTGGCATTTTTTAATCTTTATCTGTTTAGCATTTTTCTAGAATGTTTTATTTCACCTGTATCCTCTTGGATGTGCATATCAACTGATTCAACCTGAAATATTCTTTCAAGTATCCTCTGTAATGTCAGATTAGTGGTTAAAATTTCCTCTTGACAATTTCCTCTTGAGAAGTTTTCCACTTTAAATCTATTATTATAGATAGTCTGAGTGGGTCTTTTAGTTTGGCTTGGCAGCTGTGGGCTTTTAGGGTTTGCAATACTTCATCCCATGTCATTCTGGTTTTGAAAGTTGCTATGGAAAGATCAACTATTATTCTGGTGGACTTTAATTTATATCAAGAAACTTGGAATTTTTCTCATGAAGTTTTCAATATATTTGCTTTATAAAAACAAAGTCAATTTTAACCAATATGGTGACACTGACAGCTTCTTCTCTGCTCCTATCTGTAGTAAGGAGGGGGAACAGGCTGCATCCAGCCCAGCTCCTGGCCGCCTGGTTAGTTTACACCCGAAATAATCACACAGAAACTATATTTATTTAAACACTGCCTGGCCCATTATCTCTAGCTTATTATTGGCTAACTCTCAAATATTAATTTAACCCATCTCCATTAATGTGTATTGCCACTTGACTGTGGCTTACTGGCATGAGTCTAACCAGCATCCATCTTGGGCAGGAGAAACATGGTGTCTGCCACACTTTCCTTCTTCCCAGCATTCTGTTCTGTCTACTCTGCCCACCTAAGGGCTGCCCTATCAAAAGGCCAAGGCAGTTTTCTTTATTCAACCAATGAAAGCAACATATAGAAAGAAGACCCTACTACACCATTTCCCCTTTTTCTGTTTAAACAAAAAGGAAGGCTTTAACTTTAACATAGTAAAATTACATATAAAAAACAGTTAAAAAGCAAGAATTATACTTACAATATTTATATTTATTTTGTCTTTTATCATAACTAAGGAAAACTATAACTATGACTATCCATTCTTCAATTCCATCAAAGACTCCAGAAGGATATATTACCTACGTAAGCAAGAAGTACATTGCAAGCAACTACCAAAACTCTAAAAATGGCAGAGACATTTTGTGGCCAGGACCCAAAGTTTTTCTGTACCTTTGGGGCATCCATCTTCAGCCTACAGGCCCATAGTATCCAGCACACTTTTTCATGAAGCAGGAAATTTCAAAGACGGTTCAGTCACTTTCTTCTGTGTCCTGCAGAATGTCTCGCAGACTCTTTCATGAATCAGGAACCTCAAAGGAACATTTCACCTTTAGGCAAATTCAGCAGTCCTCTTTGTGGGTTCTTCCTGTCCAGTTTATGCAACAGTCCAGGCAAGAACATTTTCTTGCCAAAATGGCTAACCAACTCATAAGGAGCCAGCCTCTTTGATGCTCATATTCCTCTTGAAGTAGATTGGTGCTGCCAGTAGACATGTCTCATTGTCATGAAAATTCCAAAGTTATTAAAACATTAAATGCCATATTCTGTAGTCTTTAAAAGATATGAAGAATGCCTATCCAACTGAAATATATCTCTATATATCTAGAAAATCTAACTAGCATGATTACAGGCTTGACTATTATTGATGATTATCCATTAACAACCCATATTTCCTAATTATACATTACATTTTTAAAATGAACAACACAATCACAATACCTTAATCAAGAGCAGAAATACATATACATATAATAAAATTAATCTTAAATTTATATCAATAAAGCAAAATTTATGCCAATGTAAATTATTTATATCTATATCATATCCCCCTTTAAATATAAAAGAACATTTATAAACAACATTTGGGAACATGGGCACAGTTATTTCTCTCCAAACTGCTTCCTGCTGTATGGGGGCACTGTTATTCAGGTTTTTCATGGTATAACCTGTGTGCTAGTTTCCTTTCAGTCAGCAGTTGAGCAAAGTAATTTTTTGAGGGTGTTCACAGCAACCTTTCAGGAGGGCATGGTCTATCATATCATATTGGTCTAGAAGGAATCCACAGGGTCTCATCTTCTGTGAAAACAAAAGAAGACCCTCTTTTCCAAAACATCATATCCTTAGACCCAAATTTTGAAGTCAAGATACCTTTAGAACATATATGCTAGTTTAGCTTAGTAGCCCATTTAGTGAAATGCCTCTTTGCATTTAGCTCCTTCACAGTCAAAAATTCAAAGAAAACACAATATACAAAATCCAGGCTCTGTGAATTTTCCATTTTTACATGGCTTATTTTTGTTTATTTCTTTTACTCTATAGCTATGTGTACTCTGTCTCTTTAATGACTTTACCCCTTTTTAAGGCATTAATTTTATTTTAAAGTATTAACTTTATTCTCTACATTCTTTTTCTTTTCTCTCCCAAGCCTACATACACCCATCCAACACTCTGACCTATTTAGAGGTCTTTTATGTCTGAATCTGTCCTATTGTGAATCTGTAATTCTTTACTGTTCAGGATTACTTCTTAAAATGCTAAGCACTTTTTTTAAAAAAACTTAAATTGTGCCATGTACAAGTAATATGGTACCACCTGTTTCCTGACCAGTCTGAACTTTCACTGTACTGTTATTATGATTATTACAATATTCCTGCCTGAGATCAGCACAGTTCAGCATGGCAGAGCCACTCCTGCCTCAGAGTCATTTGGTGCCCCTGAGCTGTGTGCAGCGAGTCCACATTGCCATCAAGCAAGCCATAGCATTTTACTCACAAAACCCCATTCAAATGCTCTGTCTCCTGCAGGAGCCAGAGGTCACACTGGCAGCACAGCCCAAAAACTGGTATTTCAAAACCGCCACTTTCTATTAGACCTGATCCCACTGCCTACTCAATCAGGAAGAGCTGAGCCATGGGCATGGTCTCAGCTACTTTTTTCCTGATTCCAAGTGGGCACACAAACATCCAGGCACAGAAATGCTCCATAGCTGGAGATTGCACCATCAGCAGGGCCCAGGAAGCTGTTTTTAAAAATGGTGTGACTTTTTTTTTTTAATGTTATAGCTGCTAAGTCAGGAAATTCTCTCTGTGTCGCCCAACAAACAGCAAAAAGCTGTGTTAAACTCTCTCTCCTTTTTAAGCCCTCTCAGGTTTTTGAGTGGATTTAGTACACCATGTTGGAGCACCACTCTGTAGTAAGGAGGGGGAGCGGGCTGCATTCGGCCTGGCTCCTAGCCACCTGGCTAGCGTACACCCGAAATAATTACACAGAAACTATATTCATTTAAACACTGCCCAGCCCATTATCTCTAGCCTGTTATGGACTAACTCTTACTTACTAATTTAACCCATCTCCATTAATATATATTGCCACTTGACTGTGGCTTACCAGCATGAATCTAACCAGCATCCATCTTGGACAGGAGAAGCATGGTGTCTACCACACTTTCCTTCTTCCCAGCATTCTGTTCTGTTTACTCTACCCACCTAAGGACTGCCCTATCAAAAGGCTAAGGCAGTTTTCTTTATTCAACTAATGAAAGCAACATGTATAAGACCCTCCTGCACCACCTATCCATTTAGTGTTCCATGCCTGTTGTAAAATGATAGAGCTCTATTTCCTTAAACTTGGGCAACTATCTGGTATTTCTCAGCACTTGAAAGAGGGTCATGCGCTCAAGGTTGTACATAGTGAGCCTGAGCTATATGAGAATCTGTCTCTAAAACTAAGAAAATAAATACAGACCACCATTTACCCCACTTTTGATGTTAAAATAATGTATATTGCTATGAGCTGTGACACAGCCATAGCAATTTACAAATGATAACTCTTCTTTGAATTTGTATTCAAGGTATTTATTGTCTGTTAAATATATTATTTATTCTTTTTTTTTGAGACAAGGTTTCTCTGTAGCTTTAGAGCCTGTCCTGGAACTAGCTCTTATAGACCAGGCTGGCCTCGAACTCAGAGAGATCTGCCTGCCTCTGCCTCCCGAGTGCTGGGATTAAAGGTGTGCGCCACCACCGCCTGGCACATATTATTTATTCTACAAAAATTAATAGTCCACCTCCCCTAAACATGTTGTCCAAAGTTGGTTTGAATCTGTTCTCGTCTTTCAATATGTCTCCCCTAAAAATTGTAATTTCCTCAGAAGTTGCATGAAGTTTACTGTATACATTGCTCCTGGAATGATGCCCATTATGTTGACACATCCTTAGATAACATTTGCTGAGTGTATGTACAATTATAAGCTCAGTCAAGGGGACCGCTCTGCTCTAGAAAAACTTCCCCTAGCAACTCAAAGGTTTTCTGAGTGTTTAAATGCTCCTTTTGTTTCCATAAACGTCTACACTCTACCTTGAAAAACAATACAGCTTCCTACATAGTGTAAAATGATAAAGTCAACATGCTTAACTCTTGTCTTAAAGCCTAAAAAATACCTTTTAAAAGGTGTGTTTATCTAAGAATATTTCAATTTTAATAAGTGATAGTTGTTCCTCTTTGTTATTCATTAATTACTTTAAAATAATTTTCTGGTTCCTCAGTGCTTACTTTACTAAGGTAAGTTGGTCTGGGGATTTTTAAACATAGTTCTCACTTTATAAATAAGGAAGCTGAAGCTGAGATGAAATTAATACATTTCTTATAATCACATAATAAAGAACAACTGGGATATGTGAGTGCTGATCTACTAGTGTAGATAGATGACCAATAATTTAAGCATTTAGCATAATATACTTGAGCTGTAGTTTACTTTTGTATAAGTCTCATTTCTGAAGATCAGAATAGAGTTCATTCAGAAAGTTACAGAGTCATATTATGTTTAGGAGCCAGAGGAACATTCTTTGTAAGTTGACAATTTAGTTTTCGCTTATCAATTTAGTACCGTGTTTTAAAGTCTCTTCTCTGTTTTTAACTCCTGGTGGACCTTGTTCAAACCTTTAGGACTAATATTGCCTCTTGAGTATTCATGCACTCTGAGAACTAGAAAATCAGTTGATTTTATTCATTGAATTAAATAACATTTTCCCACTCATGAAATCAAAAATTAGTATATAGACTTAGCAATTGTTCCAAGTAAGATTTCTTCTTAATATAACTATGCTAAAAAAATTGTAAGGAATGACTTAATGCAGATTGAGGTAGAGAAGAAAATAAAAATACAAGAAACTATTTTCTCATAGGTCAAAAATCGAAGGCTTCCTTAATAGCTTCCTTAGTACTTCCTTAATAGCTACTGCCAGGAAGGGTATCACTATCAGATATTTACCATTAGTTATGTCCCCACCTCTCTCAGTTGTGCTTCAAGTCTCTCTATTTCTCTTCTTCAATATAATGTAACATGACTCAAAAGCCTCACATACAAATATTAACCCTGCTAATGATTCTTACAGTTGATTGGTCTTCATAGCTCAAGTTTATATTTTTGGAAAAAGAATTGTCTTTAGGGATGACTGATGGAAGGAAAACTTAGAAGCAATCCTCCAGGATTACTACATACTCTCCAACAACATTAACTGTAGTTTTCTATGTTTGATGTATCATGATCTCTTGTGATGTAAACAAAAATAAAATCAATCTTAACTGGAAATACATTACTATAAAAGTGGCGGCAACATTCTGTTTCCAGGAGGGAAACCATTAATTCATCTCTAGGTCAGACTGTAGTTGGATAAAGACATTTAAATTTTAAAAAAGCATCCAATCAATACATAATCCAATGAATTAATTGCACAAATCTCAAAAGAAAAATTGCATATTGCCAACAATTATGAAACAAATATAGGACCAAATAGTCCCTCTGAATGTGGCTGAGAGTTGCATGGCTGGGGCAGACTGAGGGGCCACTGGCAGTGGCACCAGGATTTATCCCTACTGCATGTACTGGCTTTTTGGGATCCTATTCTCTTTGGATGTATACCTTGCTAAGCCTAGATATAGTAAGGAGTTCCTTGGACCTTCCTTAAACAATGTGCCTTTCCCTCTCTGAGGATTAAATGGGGGTGGGGAGGGAGGGTGTACAGATAGAATGGGAGGTGAGAAGGGAGTAGGAACTTGGATTGGTATTTTTTAAAAAAAAAATATATATATAATAAATTTAAAAAAAAGAAAGAGGAAGAGGAGGCCAGAGTTGGGAGATGTAGCATTGCCTCTGTTTCCTTTTAGCTAGACTCTCCAAAGTGGACCACTTCTATACTGTAAAATCCAGTGATTACACAGAATCACTTGGTTGCCCTGGTCTTTGGGAGGATTCAAAATAAAACACCTTTCAGAAATTCCCAGAAAATACTCAAATGGTAAAGCTGTCATTGATATACAGATGAGGACAACACTAGAATTTCATTTTGTCCCTGTCAGAGTGGCGATAAAAGAAACAAACAATAAATGGTAACAAGAGTGTAGAGGAAAAGCAGCAGTTATACAGTGTTGATGGTAATGCAAACTAGTGAAGCCACTGTTTCCACTGGTATAGAGATGCCTCAGTAAGGTGACTATATAGCTACAATAGAATACCATGGCTAGCAGAGGGCATTGACATTTGATAACCGCTGAAAGAGGGAGAGTCAATTTTCTTTAATGATAAAACCTCTGGTAGATTTATTGCACTCTAGGAAAGTGTAAACTCTACTTGATGGAAAAAGAGTCAATAGGTTGACAAAATATTAATTACTATTAATTATACATTTGGTGAAATACTGTAAAGAAATTGAGAATATTGAAAAGGAAGTTAGGAATAAATATAAGAGACTTAAATGCCTGGCTTCATCCATCTCATGTGAACCAAGTGTCTTTGCAGAGGGTTGTAAATGAAATGACGATCATCCTCACTGAAGATTTATGTTGGAAAGATCCTTTTGAATGATGACTATGGCCATGCACAAGAACAGGGTGTTTTGTATTTCATATGCCAGCAAAAGGACTAATCAAATAACCTACCCTTTTTATTAAAAAAAAATAATCTAGGTATCTAATCCATAGATACCTACTTAAAGGAACTGAGTCAGGTACTAAGGGAGATACTTTCATACCTAGGATCAACACTGTGTTGTTTACATGTGTCAGATATGGAGATAAAGAATCACCATATAATGATTAAATATATAAAGAAAAAGTGTTATATACAAAATGAAATTTCTTAAGTCAAATAAAAATTAAATTGTCACATGCAACAAAATATATCAAATTTCAGCTTATCATGTTAAATGAAATAAATCAGACTTAAAGATAATATTACATTTTCTTTTTTGCTGTTTTTTTGAGTTTTTTTGTTTTTTTCTCTGATAATTTTTTATTACTTTATGAATAATAGGAATAAAACTCCCCTCTTCCCACTTCCCTAACATTACCACTCCCCCTCCCCATCTGACCTCCAGTCCTAAAAGAGGGCAGAGTACCCTGCCCTGTGGGAAGTCCAAGGTCCTCCCCCCTCCACCCAGGCTTAGGAAGGTGTGCATCTAAATAGACTAGGATTCCAAAAAGCCAGTACATGCAGTAGAGAAAAACACTAATGTCATTATCATTAGCTTCTCAGCCTGCCCCAATTGTCAGCCAAATTCAGAAGGTCCAGTTTGATTCCATGCTCGGTCAGTCCCAGTCCAGCTGGCTTTGATGAGCTCCTATTAGTTCAGGCACACTGTCTCAGTGGGTACATCAACCCATTGTGGTCCTGACTACTTTGGTCATATTCTCCCTTCATCTGCTCTTCAACTGGACATTGGGAGCTCATTCCAGTACTCTCATGTGGGTCTCTGTCTCTATCTCCATCTGAGGCTGGATGAAGGTTCTATGGTGATAGTCTGACTATGTGACAAGGCAAGTTCAGGTACCCTCTCCTCCATTGCCCAGGGTGCTAGCTGGAGACATCCCTCTGGATATCTGGGAAAGCCTCCAGAGTAAAGCTTCTTGTCAACCCCACAATGCCTCCCTTAATTAAGATATCTTCTTCCATGCTCCCATATCTGCCCTTCCTCCATCTCAACCATCCCACTCCCCCAAGCTCTCCTCAACCCTCCGCTTCTCCCTTCTCTCCTCCCCTTCCCCAATCTCACACCCAACCCCATGCTCCTAACTATTTCCTGGTGATCTTTTCTGCTTCCAATTTTTAGGAGAATCTATATATGTTTTACTTTGGGTTCACCTTATTACTTAGGTTCTCTAAAATCACGAACTATAGGCTCAATGTCCTTTGTTTATGGCTAAAATCCACTAATGAGTGAGTACATACCACAGTCATATTTTTGGGTCTGGGTTATCTCACTCAGGATAGTGTTTTCTGTCTCCATCCATTTGCATGAAAATTCAAGATGTCATTGTTTTTTACCGCTGAGTAGTACTCTAATGTGTTGATGCGCCACATTTTCTTTATCCATTATTCTATTGAGGAGCATCTAGGTTGTTTCCAGGTTCTGGCTATTACAAATAATGCTACTATGAACATAGTTGAACAAATGCTTTTGAGTATGATTGGGCCTCTCTTGGGTATATTCCCAAGAGTAGTATTGCTGGATCCTGAGGTATTTGATTCCCAAGTTTTGGAGAAACCACCACACCGATTTCCAAAGTGGTTGCACAAGTTTGCATTCCCACCAGCAATGGATGAGTGTTCCTCTTACTCCACATCCTCTTCAGCATAGGTTATCATTGGTGTTTTTGATTTTAGCCATTCTGACAGGTGTAAGATTGTATCTCAAAGTGGTTTTGATTTGCACTTCCCTGATAGCTAAGGAAGTTGAACATGTCCTTAAGTATCTTTTGCCATTTGAACATCTTCTGTTGAGAATTCTCTGTTCAGTTCGGTACCCCATTTTTATTTAATTGGGTTATTTAGAATTTTAATGTCTAGTTTCTTGAGTTCTTTACATATTTTGCAGATCAGACCTTTGACTGATGCAGGGTTGGTCAAGATTCAGTAGGTTGTCTTTTTGTCTTAATTAAAGTGTTCTTTGCTTTACAGAAGCTTCTCAGTTTCAGGAGGTCCAATTTAATCATTGTTGCTCTAATTGTCTGTGCTACTGGGGTTATATGTAGGAAGTGGTCTCCTGTGCCCATGTGCTGTATACTACTTCCCACTTTCTCTTCTATCAGATTCAGTGTGATCAGATTGATATTGAGGTCTTTAACCCATTTGGACTTGAGTTTTGTGCATGGTGATAGATATGGATCTCTTTTGATTCTTCTACAGGTTGACATCCAGTTATGCCAGCACAATTTGTTAAAGATGTTTTCTTTCTTCCATTGTATAATTTTAGATTCTTTGTCAAAAATCAGGTGTTCATAGATTTGTGGATAGGTCTTCAATTCTATTCTATTGGTTAACGTCTCTTTCTTATGCCAATACCAAGCTGTTTTCATTACTGTGGCTCTGTAATAAAGTTTAATGTCAGGGATGGCAATGATTCCGGGGAAGTACCTTTATTGTATAGGATTGTTTAGGCTATCATTTTTTTCATATAAAGTTGATTATTATTCTCTCAAGGTCTGTGAAGAATTTTGTTGGGATTTTGATGGGATTGCATTGAATCTATAGATTGCCTTTGGTAGAATTTCCATTTTTACTATGTTGATCCTACCAATCCAAGATCATGGGAGATGCTTCCATTTTCTGATATCCTCTTCAATTTCTTTCTTCAAAGACTTAAAGTTCTTGTCAAATAGATCTTTCACTTCCTTGGTTACTTCCTTGGTTACTTCCAAGATACTTTATGTTATTTGTGGCTGTTGTGAAAGGTGATGTTTCTCTGATTTCCCTCTTCGCTTCTTTATCCTTTGTGTATAGAAGGGCTACTGATTTTTTTGAGTTGATCTTGTAACATGCCACATTACTGAAGGTATTTATCAGCTGTAGAAGTTTTCTGGTAGAGGTTTTGGGGTCATTTATGTACACTATCTTATCATCTGCAAATAATGAAAGTTTGACTTCTTTTCCAATTCGAATCCCCTTGATCTCCTTATATTGTTTTATTGCTATTGCTAGAACTTCAAGCACAATGTTGAAGAGATATGGAGACAGTGGACAGCCTTGTCCTTTTCCTAATTTTAGTGGAATTGCTTGAGTTTTTCTCCATTTGATTTGATGTAGGTTGTTGGCTTGCTGTATATTGCTTTTATTATATTTAGTTATGATCATTGTATCCTTAATCTCTCTATGACCTTTATCATAAGGGGTGTTGAATTCTGTCAAATGCTTTATCTGCATCTAGTGAAATGATCATTTTTTTTCTTTCAGTTTATGTATATGATGGATTACATTGATAGATTTTTCTTATGTTGAAGTAGCCTTGCATCTCTGGGATGAAGCCTACTTGATCATAATGGATGATTTTATTGATGTGTTTTTAGATTCAGTTTGCAAGTATTTTATTGAGAATTTTTGCATCAGTGTTCATGAGTGATATTGTTCTGTAATTATCTTTCTTGTTTGAGTCTTTGTGTGGTTTTGGTATCAGGGTAACTGTAGCTTCATAAAAAGAGTTTGGCAATGACTCTATTTCTATTATGTAGAACACATTAAGGAGTATAGTTATTAGTTCTTCTTTAAAGGTCTGGTGGAATTTTGCACAAAAAGCATCTAGTCCTGGGCTTTTTCGTTGGAAGGTTTTTGATGCAGCTTCTATTTCCTCATGACTTATAAGTCTATTTAAATTGTTTACCTGGTCTTGATTTAATTTTGGTTTATACTATTTATCTAAAAAAAATGTCCATTTCTTTTACATTTTCCAATTTTGTGGCATACAGTCTTTTGTAGTAAGACCTAATGATTCCATGAATTTCCTCAGTGTCCATTGTTATGTCCCCCTTATCATTTCTCATCTTGTTCATTTGAGTGTTCTTTCTGTCTTTTGATTAGTATTGATAGGGGTTTGTCAATCATGTTGATTTTCTCAAAGAACCAGCACTTTGTTTCGTTGATTCTTTGTATGGTTTTCTATGTTTCTATTTTGTTGATTTCAGCTTTCAGTTTCATTATTTCCAGTCTTCTACTCCTCCTGGGTGAGTGTGCTTCTTTTTTTTCTAGAGCTTTCAGCTGTGCTGTTAAGTCTCTAATGTGAGCTTTCTCTGTTTTCTTTATGTGGGCACTAAGCCCTACTTTCATAGTGCCCCAAAGGTTTGGGTATGTTGTGTCTTCATTTTTATTTAATTCAAGGAAGGCTTTAATTTCTTTATCTCTTCCTTGACCCAGGGTTGGTTCGGTAGTTGACTGTTCAGTTTCCATGAGATTGTAGGCTTTCTGGGGGTAGAATTGTTGTTAAATTCTAGCTTTACTCCACGGTGATCCGAAAAGACACAATCGGTTATTCCAATTATTTTGTATCTGTGAATGTTTGCTTTGTTACTGAGTATGTGATCAAGTTTTGAGAAGGTTCTATGAGGTGCTAAGTAGGTATTTTCTATTTCCGGGGGTCGAGTGTTATATAAATGTCTGTTAAGTCCATCTGATTCATTATATCTGTTAGTTCTATTATTTCTCTGTTCAATTTCTGTCTGGTTGACCTGTTCATTGGTAAGAGATAAGTGTTGAAATCTCCTACTATTAGTTTGTGGGGTTTGATGTGTGATTTGAGTTCTAGTAAAGTTTCTTTTACATATGTGGGTGCTTTTATGTTAGGGACATATTGGTGAATTGAGTCCATTGATATTAAGCGATATTAATGACCACTGGTTGTTAACTCCGGTTAATATTTTTATTGGTAGTGTTTGTGTGTTTCCCTTCTTTGAGTTGTGTTGGTGGAGGGTTGCCAGATGTCTGTGCTATTGTGGATGTTGTTGGCTTCCTTGGGTTGAGGTTTTCCTTCTAGTACTTTCAGTAAGGCTGAGTTTGTAGATGCATATTATTTAAATCTGATTTTGTCATGAAATATCTTGTTTTCTCCATCGATGGTGAAAAAAAGCTTTGCTGGGTATAGTAGTCTGGGCTTGCATCCATGGTTTCTTAGTGTCTGCAGCACATCTATCCAAGACCTTCTGGCTTTCATGGTTTCCATAGAGAAGTCAGGTGAAATTCTCATAGGTTTACCTTTATATGTTACTTGAACTTTTTACTTTGCAGTTCTCAATACTCTTTCTTTATTCTGTATGTTTTATGTTTTGATTATTAGATGGTGAGGGGAATTATTTTGATCCAGTCTATTTGGTGTTCTGTAAGCTTCTTGTACCTTCATCGGAATATCCTTCTTTAGGTTTGGAAAGTTTTCTTCTATAATTTTGTTGAATATATTTTATGGGCCTTTGAGCTGAAATTCTTCTCTTTCTTCTACCCCTGGTTTTGTCTTTTCATGGTGTCCCAGATTTTCTGAATGTTTTTTTGTTAAAAATTTGTTGGATTTGCTTTTTTCTTTGATCAATGAGTGTATTTCCTCTACTGTATCCTCAGTGCCTGAGATTCTTTCTTCTATCTCTTGTGTTCTCTTTGTTATACTTGTCTCTGTAGTTCCTGTTTGTTTATCCATATTTTCCATATCCAGCCATCTCTTGGTTTGTGCTTTCTTCATTACCTCCTTTTCAGTTTTCAAATCTTGAACTGTTTTCTTTACCTATTTCATTGCTTTTTCTTGGTTTGCTTGAGTATCTTTGAGGGATTTATTAATTTCTTCTAACTTTTCATTTGCCTTCTCTTCCATTTCTTTAAGGGAGTTTTTTTAACTTCCTGTTTAAGGGTCTCCATCATTTTCATAAGGTTATGTTTAAAGTAGGTTTCTTCGACTTCTTCTGGTTTAGGGTGTTCAAGTCTTCCTGTTGCATGTTCACTGGATTCTGGTGTTATCATGTTGCTTTTCAGGTTGTTGGAGGAATTCTTGCATTGGCACCTCTCATTCTCCTCCTTCAAATGATGCCAGCAGAGTCTTAGCGTCTTGGTCCAATCTTTGCTGTAGCTGACTTTGTACTTGGAAGTTTTTCTTGGTCTGCCCTCTCTTAGGTCCCCTCAGTACTGGAACTGGCTCTCAGGTTCCTTCTGCCCTGAAGCAGGCTGAGTTGGGAGATCCAAGGACTTTTCTGGATACTCTCAGCATAGGAGCAGGGCATCTTGCCTGGCTCCAAGAACCTAGAAGACAAAAAGGTGGGCTTGGGATGCAGGGTGGGGCTGTACAAAGAAGTCCAACAGCTGATGGTGGAGAGTCTTCTGTTTTGTGTTAATTTTATTGGTTAAATAAAGAAACTGCCTTGGCCCTTTAATAGGACAGAAAATTAGGTAGGCGGAGTAGACAGAACAGAATGCTGGGAGAAAAAAGCCGAGTCAGACAGTCGCCATGATTCTCCCACTCCAGACAGACACAGGTTAAGATCTTTCCTGGTAAGCCAGCTCGTGGTGCTACACAGAATATTAGAAATGGGTTAGATCAATATGTAAGAGCTAGCCAATAAGAGGCTGGAACAAATGGGCCAAGCAGTGTTTAAAAAAATACAGTTTCCATGTAATTATTTCAGGGTAAAGCTAGCCGGCCAGCAGCGGGTGGCTGGAAGCGGCTCTCCGCTCCTACATCAAGTAGAAGAGACACTCCCACTGACACCCCAACCTCTCAGCCCTGGAGCAGGTTGAGTTGGCAGATCCAAGGATTTCACAGACGAAAGAGGGTGCTTTGGGGCAGGCTAGAGTATGATAAAGAAAGCCAACAGCTGGGAAACATCCCACTGGATGGCCATAAACGCTTAGGGAGTTGGAGGTGGCATGTACTCAGTTCGCCAGGACCCTCCAGCCTTATGGCCACTCACTCACCTGTCTGGATCCTCTCAGCACAGGAGCAGGGCATCTTGCCTAGCTCTAAGGACATAACAGACCTACATTTTCTTACAGATATAAAAAGTCAATTTTAAAAAGAAACTAATATATACATATATAAGTACATATGTAATATACAAATGGGTATATGATTTAAATAGAGGAATCTGAGAAAGTAATGACAGGGAATAAGATTAATTTATGCTACACATATATGAAAAATCTCTCATTAAGAGCAATAATTTGTACATTGAGTAAAAAACTAAAAACAAAATAGCATTGGTTTTAAGTGTAATTTTGAAATACACATATACATTTTCCTCCTGAAGAAGCATGCTAGCATATACTTTCAACATTTCTCAAGATTGAAGTATCATAATGAACTATGTGCTACTTCTACTTTAATTTTATGTAAATTTTAAAGATGGTATAAAAGAATCTTTTTTCTATTTCAATATTACTATTATGCATTTACCATTCTGTGTGAATGTTACATTTTGGAGAAACTTTAAGCTAGAAACAACAAGACTACTCTATGCAGCTTTGGAAATGGAAATGAGTATCTAAACTTAGTTCAAGCTAATATCTAATCAACTTTGGTTTTGACATTCTTTTTACATTTTTATTGTGTTATGATTACATTCAGTAAAATCACAGATCTTAAATATATACTTTGATTAGCTTTGACAAATGTCTACACCTGAATCTAATATCTTAATCAAGATATAGAGCATTACTATCATTGAAAAAATTTCTCATGTGTCTCTGTCTTTTCTGTGCCCTGAACCTCCCATAGTCAACTACTTTTCTTATTTATATTTCAATATATTTATTTCTCCCATGATAGTGCACCAATAGATATAGAATCACACAGTAATGAATATTTTGAGTCTTATTTTTAAAAGAGAATATAGTGAGTTTGTATGTGTATGTGTGCGCATGTGTGTAGGCATTGTTATAGTTGTAATATCAATAGTACTTCCCTTTTGACTGCGGAGTTATTAATCTGCAATCAATGTAAGAATTTTTTAAAGTATATGTTTTATAACTAAGACATCTATGGATATTTAAAACTTTTGTTTACATTGTGTGTATTCTATATTTCATGGGAAGTTGTCTCAAAAAGAAATTTCTGTATGACAAGAAGACAATTATGACAGTATTATCCACTTTACAGGATATAAAATCATATATACTTCTGTGTATACTTGTAAGAAAATTGTAAACTGAGCTAATTGAGGTTGGAAGGCCCTGCTCTAAATATGGACAATGACTGAGGACAGAAAATCAGGCAGGAGATCTTCTTCTTATCTTTCAATCCCAAACCACAAGTCTTATCTTCAGCTTTATATTAGACCATATGCTGTGGTCTCCTTGTCCTCTCTGCCTTTATTCACAGTGGGTGACACAGATCTTCCCATAGAGCCCTTTCCAAACACTCCCAACACATTGCTCACCAGCAGAATACAAGAGATAGAAGGGGGAATCTCATTCATTGAAGACAAAATAGAAAAAAAAATTGGATACCTTGGTGAAAGAAATGATAAATCTAAAGAAAATCCAGGAAAAACTCTCCAGAGAATCTGAGACACCATGAAAAGTCCAAATCTATGAATAATGGGACTAGACTAAAAAGAAGAAACCCAGGTAAAAAGTGCAGAAAATATTTTCAACAAAACCATAGAATATTTCCCTATCCTAAAAAGGAAGAGCCTCTCAACATAAAAGAAGTATATAGAACACTAAATAGCCTGGATCACAAAATAAATTCCGAATTATCCATAACAATCAAAACACTAAATGTAGGGAAATGTATTACAACAGTGTTGCAGGGATATCGTGACTTATCAGGAAGCCAGGATATACTTATAGCACCAATAGGACAGCTCTGGAGGGTGGAGTTGCAGTAGGACTGCTCAGCCCTGAAGGAAATGTGTCCTGACTTTCGGGAAGCCAGGCTACCTGAAGCTGGGATGTGATGGGAGATTGTCTCCTCTCAGGATATAGGGATGCTGCTTTTCTCCTGGTGAGCAGCTACGACTGAGCTCTGCTCTGTTGCCCTAAGGAACATTCTAACAACAGAGCTATCTGGTTCTTCCCCAACCCAAGATGTTTCTTCTTTTGCTAACACTCTGCTAAAGGGAAACCCCCTTGCAGAAATGTAGCAATCTCCTCCGAAAAGTTGTCAATTTTTCCTGCCTGGCCTTGCTCACCCCTTCTCCCCCTACACCCTTAATGAGAGTAGTAGCAAGGTTCTTTCTGCTCTGCCTTGCTGAGGCCCCCTAAGGAGTGTCTCTTAAAGGTTTTTCAGGTCAGTCCCCTAAGGGATGTCCCAGTCAGATTCTTCTAGTCTGTATCAGCAAATGAAGGTCTTCACCCAAGATGCTGTTGAAGAAGAGATTTATTGGGGAAAGAGGAGTCCACAAAAGTGGCTACATCTGCCATAGAGGGATTAATGGCAGCCTTATTGCAGCCTCTAACTGAAGGGGGCAGAGAGGCTCTTAGGGGTGGAGCTTTCCCAGGGAGAAGGGGGATTGGTTAGTTTTTCCCTGTTCAGAGACTGGTCAGGGGTAGAGATGGCCCTGACTTCATGGCCAAACTGTGTTTTTTGCACTGTTTACTCTTAGCCTTTTGACTCTAATCTTAGGACTAGGGCATATTTCTTTCACTGGCTCTGATTCTAGAGACAAAGTGTGTTTCTTTGATACTAGTTTTAGAGCCAAGGCACATGTCTTTAGTCCTGGATTCAGGGATAAAGATGTTTCTTTACTGGCTCAAGCCTCAAATATAGGGTGTGTTTCTTTTACTGGCTCTGGGTTTAGAGTTAGGGTGTTCAGTGATTGGTTGGTTTTCTGTTCCAGTTGGCCCCTTTACCCTAAACTAAATGTACAGGACAAAGAAAGAATAGTAAAAGCATCCAGGAAACAAAATCAAATAAGATAAAAAGATAGAAGTTTTAGAATAACACCCAACTTTTCAATTGGAGACTCTAAAGACAGACAGGCCTAGAGAGATACTCTACAAAATCTAAGACCCAAAAAATGCCAGCCCAGACTACTGCACTATGCAAAATTTTCAATCACAATAGATGGAGAAAGACATTCCATGTTAAAATCGACTTTAAACAGTATTCATCTGCAAATGTAGCCCTTCAGTCTACAATGATACGAGCCTGCAGGATGTGCTAACGCAACTGTGTCACAAATCTTGTAAGAGTAACTAACCAGTATCTGATTGGATTTAAGGCCCACTCTGGAGGATGGAAACCTTCACCAACAGTGCTTGGGTGGCTAAAACACCTGAGACTAGATAGTCCAGGGAACTAGTATCAAACAAAATACTACTGTTATGCTAAGAAAACAGAATCATAAAATGACCTCCAACTACGTTATGCTGTACTCATAGGTCAATGCCTTGCTGTGGCCTCATAAAAACACACACCCATACAACATGAAGAGAATAAGAGAACACAGAACACTCAACACTAAATAGGGTGTCTCCATCAAATCCCTCCTACCATGGATCAGGGAATCTTGGAAAAGAGGCAGAAAGAGTATAAGATCCAGAGAGGATAGTCAGAGGACACCAAGGAAACAAGGCCTTCTAAACACAACAGGACAAATACATATATGAACTCATAAAGGCTGTAACAGAGTGCACAGGTCCTACACAGGCCTCGGCCAGATGGGGTCCCGGCATTGAGAGGAGCTATGGACATAAATCCGCAGAAGCTATCTACAATTTATAAAAAAAATTGTTTTGTTGAACAGTGTCTCATTGGGGATACAAACTACTTTTAAGAGCAGGCCCTACATCCTGCAGCAGATGATCAAAACAAAGGAACTCCATGGTATCTTTGGAATTTCTTTATCTCATACTATCTCATAACATTTTACCATGTTTTTTTTACCTTTTATTATGTCCTTTGAATAGGTAGATAGATGATAGATAGATAGATAGATAGATAGATAGATAGATAGATAGATAGATAGATGATAGATAGATAGAGCTCCCAGTTTGGGGTTTTTATGAGATCTCTGTGAATAAGAAAAATGTGTTTTTCTGCCTCTATATGTATTTCTTTTGCATTTTCTTTGGCTGTTCTTTTTTTCTCTTTGATTTTTTTTATTCTTCTTTACCCTATTTTATAATTAGTTTTAAGATGCCTATTTTTTTTACCTAAGGACAGAGAGAAAGGATTTGTATTCAGATGGTAGGGGAGTTATGGAGAATCTCAGAGGAGTTGTGGGAAGAAAAACTATAATCAGATTATGTTATATGAAAAAATATTTACAATAAATGAAAAAACAGACAAAATAAATATGGATAGCATCATCCCATGGGCTGTGGTCCTGGATTAAAAGAGAAGAATGTGATACATGCACCAGTATTCATCTTTCTCTCCTTCCTGACTTTGATATATGACCAACTACATCATGGTCCATCTGCCATGCTTTACTATCCGGATTAACTACATTTCTTTTTTAAATGTGAGTCAAAATAAATTCTTTCTTACATTGTTTCTGCCTGGTACCTTATTATGTGATTTAGAAGAGTTACTTATAAAGTAATATATTTATATAATATATATATAAAGTAATATATATAAAGTAATATATATATATATAAAGTAATATAATGTATAGAGCTATACTATTTTATATTACCACCAGAAATATACAAGAGATATAAAAGCTCATCTACTCAATATTTTATATTTATTTTTGAAAGTTTGGCAGTTTGTTGCATATAGTGATAATGATCTTGAATGCTCCAAACAGTGTTTTAATCATTTGAAATTTACTTACTTTAGTGCATATAGTCATATTTATCTTGAATGTTTCTAATTATTATCGTTCCAATTAAAATATGCATATATTTTCAAATTGGGTCTTTTGAAAATATTCATTTGTGCTTCAGTTTATTCTTTATTTAAATAAATTCTTTATATAAAATGGAAATTATATCATCCAATACAGAAGAAAACATACATATTGGTGGAATGAGAATTGTATATTAATAGTATCCATTAGTATCTGTCAATACAAATTGATTTCTAGTATATGCATGGGATACAGGAATGTCTTACCTCATACAGTTTCCAAAATAATATGGTACTAGCAGTAGTAATTCATCCCTAAACCTTAAAAGTTATAGGGAAAGTGTAAACATATTTTAAATAGTATTATTGGATATCTAGAAGGAAAGGATCTACTTAGAGATTCATATCTATTAATGCTTCTGAAGTTTCCTTATACAGACCACAAAATAAAAAAAAATAATAAATATTTAGACAGACAAATTTACTTTATTTTGTAGCTGAGCTACATTACAGAATTTGGTTCCTATTAAGTGTTGTCTAATATTTTTAATTCTGAAACTGGAGAGGTTTTAGAGAAAATAAAACTTTATTTTAAAAATTGAAATTGAAATGAGTTTCTTCTTCTGTACAATATATCCTGACCACAGTTTCTCCTTACTCTACTTACTATCCCTCCCACCTCCCCTCTCCCACAGATCCACTCCCCTCCATTTTCTCTTCAGAAAAATATAGGCCTCTAAGAGAGAACAAAGCAAGATACAATAAGACAAGGAAAAAGCCCTCCCTTCAAAGCTGGAAAAGGCAGCCCAATAGTAGAAAAAGAGTCTCAAGACCAGGAAAAAAGTCAGAGTTATACTCATTTCTACTGTTAGGGGACCCCTAAAACATAAAGCTAACAGCCATAAAATATACTCAGCAGACATGGTACAGATCCATGCAGGCCTCATGCTCACTGCCCCGGTCATGTGAGTCCTGCTTAACTGATTCAGTGGGCCATATTCTCCTGGTGTCCTCTATCCACTCTAACTCCTACAGTATTTATTTCCCCGCTTCCATGGGGTCCGCAAGTTTTGTAGGGGAGAGAGGTGGTAGAGACCTCCAATTTAGACTGTTTTAAATGATTAATCTGCATAATGTCTAGCAGTCGGTCTCTGCAGAAAGTATTAATGTATTAATGGCAGGTTTTAGTAAGAGATAGAACCAGGGCTTTTAAATATATATATATATATATATTCACTAAATAAGAAACTGATGACAGTGATGCTTAGCCAAATCAGAGAAAGGAGGAATCCCAGGAGTCATGGTTCAGAATTACCAATAATGGTTGTTGTTTGGGCAAAGGTTAAAAACAAACAACAGTAATAACTATCCAAGAAATTTGATGTCTGTAAATGGTCACTGGGTAGGAAGATGCTTGAATATTCTCCTAGTTTCTTTTAAAAAACTTTTATATTATAATTTCACTTTTCATTCAAGAATTCAGTTAAAGCTACAGAATGACATGTGTTTCATTCTTTGGCTTTTCATTGTTCTTTCAAGGCACTATTTGAGGAGAATCTTTACAGAAACTGAGGATTAGAAAGCCACCTTTATGATAAGGCACATATAGTTCTTGACTGTGGTGACACTGTGAACAATGATGGAATCAAAATCTTCAGGAACCTTCAGATAAGAATAGTATTCACCCTTTTCTAACATCTTGAAGCATCTTTTGTGATTTTCATCTTACAGTTTTCTAATTGTTTTTCTTCCAGAAATGTGTTGCAATGTTTCTTATTAATAAAACGGCCTTGATTTTTAGAAATGTGTGAAGAAGGAAAAGTAAACCTTTTAAAAATTAAAAACAGAACAAAAACCAAAATAAAGTATTAAGTAAAAGAATCCCAAGAAAATCCACTTTTACTTACAGAAAATTTATTTATGAAGTGAAAACGAGCCACACACTAAGCCATCTATTGGTTTATGTGTACAAATATACAATGACAGGAAGTCAAATATAGCATGGACAAAAGCCAATAAAACTGAATGGAACCCATTTTCCAAAGCTTCTTAAAAGAGGCAATTTTTGTTAGGTTTGGAATAAAAAATATATGAGTTGATGTTATTCTTTTTCTTGGATTTTTTTCACTAGAGTGATAAATGAAGTATTTAAAAATAGTTTTTTGAAGAGAATAAAAGAACCAATATATTTACTAAAAGAGCATGAAGAAAACAAACAAGAATGGAGATGGTGTCATCTTTAAGAAATGGAAACAATTATTAATACTCCATTTTACAAATATAAAGATTTCTAGATCAAACCTCATTTAATTATTATAACTGTCACATAAGAAATATACCATATACTTGGAAACACTGATCTAGAACTGACGTGGAAGGATTCTTTCTAAGAACTAGCTCTCAGAGTATCCAAAGGAAGAAAATCAATCAACAGTACTACCCAACTGTGAAATCTACAAAATACAGCATTGACCACACAGTTAAGACATCCCCACAGGCACAATATTGACAATAAAATTGTGGATATAACCAATTTCAATCTACTTAGATTTAAGATCCACTCAGTAGGAAGGAATTAATGTTTGATGTAATAAACTTAGCTAACTACCTACGACTGCTACTAGTTTCTTGGGGAGAACATGTTACTGCCACTTTTCTAAGCAAGTACAATTTCTAACAATTTCTACAAATTCTAAACACACATTATTATACACACATAAATATAGCACTCGTTACTTATCAAAGATGGCCAACTGGCCAACGTTTGGAGTAAATGGTTGCCAAAACCAAGTGGTACAACTACATCACATCCTCTGCACTTTATGTTCAGGGAATCTTTGAATTATTTTGTTTGTTTTGTTTTCTGTCTTTTTTTTTGAGACATGATTTTTCTGTGTAACAGCCCTAACTGTCCTGGAACTTGCTCTGTAGAACAGGCTGGCCTCAACTCAGAGAGATCGGCTTGCCTTTGCCTCCTGAGTGCTGGGATTAAAGGCAAGTGTCACCACTGACTGTCTTAGGGAAAATTCTTAAAGAAGGAGAAGGAGTACTTTAAGAGCAGGAGGACCAAATCATCTGTTGCAAAATCTCTTCTATATATAACATGGACGGTGCACCTATGAAATCTTAACTATGTTTTCTCTAAACAAGGGCAGCAAATGACAAGACCACTTGAAACAGCAGCATGTGGGGAAATTTCTCATGTCCTCACCCCTTGAAAAAGAGCTACTATGGATTAACGGCTGTCAGTAGAAAGAGAAACATTCTTCTTCAGGGATTAGCCCATGGATAGATTTTCTATTCCAAAATTTTCATACACATATAAGCACTACTAAAGGGACTCATCAGGATGTAAGTAGAGACAATGAACTTGAAAGAGAGAGTGGGGGGGCATGGGAAGAGTTTGTGTTAATTCAATATTTAGTCATTAATTAAATTGTCAAAATCTATAAAAAACAGTTTTAATTTGAGCCTGTCTTTATGGTGAACATTGATCTGTGCAGACTCACAACTCCTCAAAGCACTGAGACAAGTGAGTACTGGATGTTTTGTCTTGAAAAAGACATTTATAAACCACCTTCTAGGGCTCAAGAAGCAGTATGGAAGAGAGTCTAGAGTTTTGTAGGAGCCAGGATGTGGGGGAAATGGCAACAACATTTTTTTTTCTTTTTTTAACGAAAGTAAACTATCTTTTTTTCATCTTACATGCCAAGCCCAGTTCCCACTCCCTCCTCTCCTCCCATTCCCTAGATTTACTCCACAGAGAGGGTAAGGCACACTGCTCCAATGAAGGACCAAGGCCATATCTACTATATCCAGGCAGAACAAGGTATCCATCCAAAGAGAATGGGTTCTAAAAAGCCAGTACAAGCACCAGGGACAAATCCTGGTGCCACTGCCAGTGGCCCCACAGTCTGGCCCAGCCATACAACCATTACACTGAAAGAAACAATAAATAAATGGGACCTCCTGAAAATTAGAAACCTCTGCAAGGCAAAAGACAAAGTCAATAAGACAAAACAGCAGCCTAGCGAATGGTAAAAGATATTCACAAACTCCACATCAGACAGAGGGTTGATCTCCAAAATATGAAAAGAACATAAGAAATTAGACACCAAAAGAACAAATAATCCAATTTTTAAAATGGGGTACAGATCTAAACAGAAAATTCTCAACATAAGAATTTCAAATGGCCAAAATACACTTAGGAAAATGTTCAACATCCTTAGCCATCAGGGAAATGCAAATCCAAAACAAGTCCGAGATAGCATCTTGCATAAGTCAGAATGACTAAGATCAAAAATACCAATGACAGCTTTTGCTGGAGAGGATGTGGAGTAAGAGGAACACTCCTCCATTGCTGGTGGGAATGCAAACTTGTACAACCACTTTGGAAATCAGTATGGCAGTAACTCAGAAAATTGGGAATCAACCTATCACAGGTCCCAGCAATACCACTCTTGGGCATATACCCAACGGATGCTCAATCATACTACCAGGACATTTACTCAACTATGTTCATAGAAGCATTTGTAATAGCCAGAACCTGGAAACAACCTAGATGCCCCTCAACCAAAGAATGGATAAAGAAAATGTGGTACATTTACAAAATAGTGTACTACTCAGTGGTAAAATCAATGACATCTTGAAATCTGCATGCAAGTGGATGGAGCTAGAAAAAAATTCTTCCTGAATGAGGTAACTCAGACCCAGAAAGATGAACATTGTATTTACTCACTTATAAGTGGATACTATCTTTAAAGCAAAGGCTAATGAGCCTTAGTCCACCACCCTAGAGAAGCTAAGTAACATGCTGTTTTCTATGCATTAAACAGCCTTTGCAATCATGTTCCCTGCTCTTGACCTGCACGAAATTGGGTCTTTCAACAAGTAAGCACAGAAAGGGGAGGGGATAATAGGGTCTTGTGTCTCCCTTGCTGACCTTTTAGATACTGATCAATTATGGGTGAGAGGAATAATTACCTTGATTTGTATCCCAGTGGTGAGCTCAATTGGCTTCAATGGTTAGTTCCAAATTCATGGCTACAAGAATGGTCCTCATTAAACCAAAATCGTTAAAAAAATTTGAAAACATTCTGCTTCAGGACCCTGTGGTAATAATGGCTTTGATATAGGCAGAAAAGAGGTAAGAGAAGGTATAGTGTGATAAGAATCAGAATTCCATGTAATCTTGTATGAAATTTTCAAAGAACAAATAAAATTGATGAAAAACTACAAGCAGAATAAAGGTGTGTGATGATTTTAAACACTATATTATGATGGGGGCAAGAGGCACAGTTATATGTGGTTATAGGAGAAGATTTTAAAGTGGGAACCAGAGGAGTCAAGGACACCACAAGAAAACCCACATAACCTGTGCCCATCTGTTGTAGGGTATTTCCCACTTTCTCTTCTATCAGGTTCAGTGTTTTCGGGCTGATAATGAGGTCTTTAATCCATTTGGACTTGAGCTTTGTGCACGGTGATAGATATGGGTCTATTTTCATTCTTCTACAGGTTGACATCCAGTTGTGCCAGCACCATTTGTTGAAGATGCTTTCTTTCTTCCATTGTATACTTTTAGCTCCTTTATCGAAGATGAGGTGTTCATAGGTTTGTGGGGTAAGATCCGGGTCTTCTATACGATTCCATTGGTCGACTTCTCTGTTTTTATGCCAGTACCACCCTGTTTTCATTACTGTAGCTCTGTAATAGAGTTTGAAGTCAGGGATGGTAATGCCTCCAGAAGATCCTTTATTGTATAGGATTGTTTTGGCTATCCTGGGTTTTTTGTTTTTCCATATAAAGTTGATTATTGTCCTCTCCAGATCTGTAAAGAATTTTGATGGGATCTTGATGGGGATTGCATTGAATCTATAAATTGCCTTAGGTAGAATTGCCATTTTTACTATGTTGATCCTCCCAATCCAAGAGCAAGGGATGTCCATCCATTTTTTGGTATCCTCATCAATTTCTTTCTTCAATGCCTTAAAGTTCTTGTCAAATAGATCTTTCACTTCCTTGGTTAGGTTTACCCCAAGATATTTTATGCTGTTTGTGGCTATCGTGAATGGAGAAGCTTCTCTGATTTCCCTCTCTGCTTCCATATCCTTTGTGTATAAGAGGGCGACTGATTTTTTGGAGTTGATCTTGTATCCTGCCACATTACTAAAGCTGTTTATCAGCTGTAAAAGTTCTTTGGTGGAGTTTTGGGGGTCGCTTATGTACACTATCATATCATCTGCGAATAACGAAAGTTTAACTTCTTCCTTTCCAATTCGAATCCCCTTGATCCCATTATGTTGTCTTATTGCTATTGCTAGAACTTCCAGCACTATATTGAAGAGGTATGGCGACAGTGGACAGCCTTGTCGTGTTCCTGAGTTAAGCGGGATGGCTTTGAGTTTCTCTCCGTTTAATTTGATGTTAGCTGTCGGCTTGCTGTATATAGCTTTTATTATATTTAGGTATGACCCTTGTATCCCTAATCTCTCCAAGACTTTTAACATAAATGGATGTTGAATTTTGTCGAATGCTTTTTCAGCATCTAATGAAATGATCATATGGTTTTTTTCTTTCAGTTTATTTATATGCTGGATTACATTGATAGATTTTCGTATGTTGAACCAGCCCTGCATCTCAGGAATGAAGCCTACTTGATCATAGTGGATAATTTTTCGGATGTGTTCTTGGATTCGGTTTGCCAGTATTTTGTTGAGGATTTTTGCATCGATATTCATGAGTGAGATCGGCCTGTAATTCTCTTTCCTGGTTGAGTCTTTGTGTGGTTTTGGTATCAGAGTAACTGTAGCTTCATAAAAGGAATTTGGTAATGACCCTTCTGTTTCTATATTGTGAAATACATTAAGGAGTATAGGTATTAGGTCTTCTTGGAAGTTCTGGTAGAATTCCGCGTTGAAACCATCTGGTCCTGGGCTTTTTTTGGTAGGGAGGTTTTTGATAACCTCTTCTAATTCTTCGCGACTAACAGATCTATTTAGATTGTTCACCTGGTCCTGATTTAACTTTGGTAAATGATATTTATCTAAGAAAGTATCCATTTCCTTTACATTTTCCAGTTTTGTGGCATATAGGCTTTTGTAGTAAGATCTAATGATTCTCTGAATTTCCTCTATGTCTGTGGTTATGTCCCCCTTTTCATTTCTGATCTTATTAATTTGCAAATTCTCTCTCTGCCGTTTGATTAGTTTGGATAGGGGTTTGTCAATCTTATTGATTTTCTCCAGGAACCAGCTTTTTGTTTCATTGATTCTTTGGATTGTTCTCTGTGTTTCTATTTTATTGATTTCAGCCCTCAGTTTGATTATTTCCAGTCTCCTACTCCTCCTAGGTGAGTCTGCTTCTTTTTTTTCTAGAGCTTTCAGGTGGGCTGTTAAGTCTCCAATGTGAGCTTTCTCTGTTTTCTTTAAGTGGGCACTAAGTGCTATGAACTTTCCTCTCAGGACTGCTTTCATAGTGTCCCATAAATTTGAGTATGTTGTTTCTTTATTTTCATTGAATTCCAGGAAGACTTTAATTTCTTTCTTTATTTCTTCCTTAATCCAGGTATGGTTCAGTAGTTGGCTGTTCAGTTTCCATGACTTTGTGGGCTTTCCGGGGGTAGCACGGAACCACAATCCTTAGTTAAGGGACCCACTTTAGGGTGGGCAGGAGAATTGACCCTAGAGGGGCTCCCAGGAGCCCAAGCTGAGGTCCCCAGTTAGTTCCTTGGGCAGCTGAGGATAGGGAACCTGAAATGACCCCATCCTAGCGCAATACTGACGAATATCTTGCATATCATCTTAGAACTTTCATCTGGCGAGGGATGGAGATAGAGACAGAGACCCACACTGGAGCACTGGACTGAGCTCCCAAGGTCCCAATGAGGAGCAGAAGGAGGGAGAACATGAGCAAAGAAGTCGGGACCACGAGGGGTGCACCCACCCACTGAGACAGTGGAGCTGATCTACTGGGAGCTCACCAAGGCCAGCTGGACTATTACCAAAAAAAAGCATGGGATAAAACTGAACTCTCTGATCATGACGAACAATGAGGGCTGATGAGACGCCAAGGACAATGGCACGCAGTTTTGATCCTACGCAATCTGCTGGCTTGGTGGGAGCCTAGCCAGTCTGGATGTTCACCTTCCTAGATATGGACGGAGGGGGGAGGACCTAGGACTTACCACAGGGCAGGGAACCCTGACTGCTCTTTGGACTGGAGAGAGAGGGGGAGAGGAGTGGGGGGAAGGGGAGAGGGGTGGGAGGAGGGGGAGAAGAGTGGGAGGAGAGGGAGAAGAGTGGGAGGAGGGGGAGGGAAAGGGGAGGCTGGGAGGAGGTGGAAATTTGTTTTTTTTTTCTTTATTCTTCTTTTATCAATAAAAAAATGTTAAAAAAAAAAAAGAAAACCCACATAATCAACTAACCTGCACTCATAAGAGTTTGCAGAGACTAAACCAACACCCAGGGAGCCTGCATGGGAATGACCTAAGCTTTGTTTATTGTTTGCTTATTTTTCCCATTTGAGTTTTTTCATTTAACATTTATTTAGTCTTTACTTTTGTGTCTTTAGTTATTTTTTTCTAAGTCCCCCTCGCCTCTCTCTGAGGAAGTTTCCTGCACCACCATCTCCTGATATCAGTAGTTTGTTTGTTTGTTTTTCTGTCTATATTGATGTTTCCCAAAATACTTGTTAGGGACCTGATGTGTTTTCATTTCTATTAATTGCAGGTTGATAATTATTCATAGAAATTTAGTTTCTATTACTCATAGAAACTAAAGGACAAAATAAAATGAGAACAGTCGCTAGTGAGACTGTGGGCAAAGCAGAACCCTTAGCCACTGTTGGTAGGAACCCATACTGGTAGAGCTACTTTGGAAATCAGTATGGATAGAGATTTCTTATAAATCTAAGAATGGGACTTCAGTATTGTCATTGCTGCCCTAAATGAACAAATCATCCAACTGTTTTCTAAACATTTATGTTCATACCAGTACAACTCTCAGCCTGAGGTTGAGAAACTCCTTTTTGCACAGGGTGACAGTTAATGCAGATAGGTGAATTTTACCAAAGTTCTAAGAATAAGTGATTGACTTATCATCTGCACCCATCTCTTCCCCACACCCAAAATCCTGGAAACATCACAGAAGAGAGGGCGCAAAGAACGCAAGCTCCAGAAATGGGGAAAAGTGTCATGGCATGAGCCCATTCAGACAAGTCATTGCTGCTGCAATCATGAACACCCAGCTGCTATGGGAACTGCATGAGATTGGACACTGCAGCTTCCCATGGTAGATAGTTAGTGGCCATGAGGTCCAATCCCTTCCTGAGACACTAATGATTATTAACTATTGCTGGATGGGGGGGGGTTGCAATTTTCTCTAAGGGTAGAGTCCCTGGAAAACTAGGAAGTGGAGGTTTAGAGGGAAAGGAATGGGAACTCCAGAAGGCAGAAAAAGGTGTTTGCAATCACAAGACATTGCATATATGTATGAAATTTTAAAAAATAAACAAGTCTAAAATATAGTATATAAAATGTATTTTGTTTACTATGGTGGGTTGAATACATCACATAAATAATTTCATTGTATCATTTCTTTGTTGTGAGCCTAATTTAAACATTGAACTATGTACACCTGAATGGAAAGTCACGTGGTACTCCAAACATATGTACAGCTTTTTTCTAAATCAATTAAAAATAAAGCATAAATTTTGGAATGCCTCAAAAAAAATAAAATAAAATGGAGTTAAAATTATACTGGTTCAGGAGACTGGAAATAGTAGGTTCTTTTCTGGTAAACATGACCTTATCAACTTTTGTAGAATATTGCATTAGCTATGTAAAAATCTGTTACATGTATTTGTGCTGTATTTGTTTTATTATATAAAGATGTGATGCTGTTTTGCCTTGCCTACCTAAGGCACCTGATTGGTCTAATAAAAAGCTAACTAGCCAGTAGCAAGGCAGTAGAGGGAAGGGTGGGGTTGACCTGCAAAGAAAATAGGGAGGAGGAATCTAGACTCAAGACAACAAGAGAAAAGAGAATGAGTGAGAAAGAAAGGGTCACTCCTGGGGTCAGTGAGCCAGGCAGGTGCCAGTCAGTCAGACATGGAAAAAGCAGAAAAAGTAGGACATAGAGAATGAAAGAAATGTAAAGAACCCTGAGGCAAAATGTAGTTGAAGAGAAACAGGTTAAATTAAGTTTTAAGAGCTAGTGGTACAAGCATAGCTAAGGCCGAGTTTTTATAGTTACTATTAAGTCTCCCTGTCATGATTTGGGTATTGACTGTCCAAGAGAAAATCCTGCTAAAACCAGGCAGATATAACCTGGATAGACTGACAATATCAGGCATGGTTTCCTACATTATTGAATAGGTTCAAGTAAACAGTAGTTGATTATCCCCAAGATATAATTGCCACTATTATAGAGGTGGGGTATCTTTCCTGACAGATTATTATTGTACACCATAGGATTTAGAGCTGGGTATGGACTATTTGTTTTTTCTCCCTCGGAAGTTTTCACAGCACCTCTGAATTCAATGAGAGCTTGTCCTAGAAGGGTTTAAAAATTTGTGATGCTTCAAATTGAAGCACAAAAATATTCTTCCTTGGTATTACACTGTGACTGTAAAAATTCATGTATTTCATGTGCTTTTACTGCCATTTTAAAAAATATAATCTGTTTTTAAATATATCTTGCATTTCTTTAAATGGCATAGATTCTTAGAGAGACATACTATTTGGAATAAACTAGACACTAAAACTTACACCCATAAGTTGTGCACGATAGATATAATTGGGAAATAAATGGTCTAAGGTGGTATAAGTTACATATAGTAATTGGTCTAAAACCTGGGATGCTTAAAATGTGACTCATGCATTATAGAACTATAGGGATACTCACTGTTAGATGACGGCTCTTTTAAGATGCTGGGGATAGGAGACACAAACAGTGATATTACTATGGTAGAACTTTAGACAAGAAAAGTATACATACTTTATAATATTTTAATATTCATAAACATTAAATAGGGTCATAGGTTATCCAAAGTAAGATAATCCAATACATTATCCTGAGGGTTCATTGTTCAACTATATTGATAATTAGTAGATTTAACTTTTTAATGTCTTAAAGCTTAAGCCAATTTCTTTCAATAGAACAATGGCATTCTTAATCTTTCATTCAATTTTCTCTTCAGAAAATTTTCAATAAAATGAACAAAATATTCTGAACGCCTGGTAATGACTGTTAATCTAGCTACCTAACACATACCCAAACTCAGCTAGATGACCCCTCCCACCCAAAACAGAAGTATAAAGGCAAAAATTACTAAGAGTTAAGCTTGCCTTCAAGGTCATTAACTGATAAGCCTTAAAGTAAACAAGATGTGAAACATAATGTAGACAAGGTTTCTACTGTAAAAAAATGACAAATGTGGCAGAAGGAAAAATAGGTCTAGATGGCATGTAAGATTCTCTCTCCTAATTTCTCAATGCTAAAGGAAGGGAGAAAGAGTCATGAGTTTTGGGTTGAACACTGTTCTGTGCTAAATTACCTAACCTGGACTTCTGGGCTGATGCCTGAGTGTGGAAAATTGTAAAATAAACGGTCTCTAATGCTACTAATATAAAGTGAGGGTGTTAATTTCACAGAAAGGAATTTGTGGTTTTTCTTTCAAATTAAAGTATTATAAATATTAAAAACCACAAGCTCAATAGTAAATAACATTTTCATGTCCTGATTTTGGCTGTCGGCAAATGACAATCATTCAAATAAAATAAAGATAATAAGATATCAGTAAGGTATTTACTCCAAAATGTATAATTGTGGAAAAGGTTGTGATTTTGGTAATCAAGTTCAATTGTATATTCTCTTAGTCCCTTTCTCTACTCTGTGCCGCAGTACAAGATCTTCTATATGATTCTTGTTCTTGTTCTTTTTGGGTCCCTTTGCTTTCAAAGCTATGGAAAACTGTTGCATGAATACTGTGTAGTTAGGATATTGAGTAGGGGGTGGGGTGGGGTGGGGTGTGTGTACCAGGGACTGACACAGAGTTGATGATCAACTGTCGTTAGGCTTTGTCTGAATTTCTTCACACACATAGACAGGGAAAAAAATACCAGAAATTGGCCAGATTACTTGATACTGCTCCTACTAATCCTTTGATGACAGTACCTTAAATACAAATGGGCCATTATCCCACATTATTCTTCTTATCATTGTATCTTTATTAATAACAGTATGATTTTACAAGAAGGTGAATAGCTACTACTTATCATCATCAATCTAGATAGTCTTGTTCAATTTAATTCAAAAGTTATTTCTTTCAACATATGGCAAGAGAAAAACTGAGTGAGTATAATTCATTACATAAAAGTTGAAATTTCTGAAGGAATAGCAGGGCAAAATGAATTGACCTCTATCACAAAAGATGATTGCCATATAATAGGAGATATAAAATATTAGAAAGGAATACCAATATTATCATATATCCACAGACCAAATATTAGTATTAATATAATTAGATCCATTTATGGCAGTTCTTATTCTATCACAAAGTCACCATGTATGTGGAAACCACATAATTCAATCATTTATTCGATGAATTTGTGTAATTTTTTACTTTTTATAAAAGTATAGAAGTAGGGGCTAATACTGATGAATATCTTGCATATCACCATAGAAACTTCATCTGGCAATGGATGGAGATAAGAGACAGAGGCCCACATTGGAGCATTGGGCTGAGCTCCCAAAGTCCAAATTAGGAACAGAAGGAGGGAGAACATGAAAAAGGAAGTCAGGACTGAGAGGGGTGTGCCCACCCACTCAGATGGTGGGGCTGATCTAATGGGAGCTCACCAAATCCAGCTGGAATGGGACTGATGGAGCATGTGATCAAACCGGACTCTCTGAACATGGCAGACAATGAGGGCTGACTGAGCAGCCAAGGACAATGACACTGGGTTTTGATCCTACTGCATGTACTGGCTTTGAGGGCGCCTAGTCTGTTTGGATGCTCACTTTGCTAGACCTAGATGGAGTGGGGAGAGGACCTTGGACTTCCCACAGGGCAGGGAACCCTGACTGCTCTTTGGACTAGAGAGGAACAGGGAGTGGGGGGATGGGGAGGGAAATGGGAGGAGGTGGAAATTTTTAATAAAAAAAATCAAAAAATAAATTAAAAAATAGAATTAGGGGCTAGCATTACAACAAAGAGTAACATAGAGTCACTTACTTTTCTTATGCAGTCTTCAAATACACACATACACAGATTTATTTATACACATATTTATACACATATGAGAGAGCATGTCTCATGGCCACTGTATATCATACACTCCCTAAATTTTTGAAATCCATTATTTCACTTATGGCATATACATCATACCTATTTTCAAAATGAACAAATTGATTGAGAAAGGAGTTGTAGTCTCCCAAATATCATGGCAAGTTACACAATTCATATTCTAATTTTCATCTTTGTATCTGTGAAATCAAAATTTCCGTAACAATGCTTAAATTCTGATCACTTTTCTGCTTCACTACTGAGGCCAGAAAAGTTTCCCCTCCTTAAAAATGTATACATTTATAGATTTAGTTCTACACACTAAGATATATATTGTTAAGCAGATCTAGCTGCTAGAATATTAGGCAATTTTTAGATAATATAGGCCAACACTAGCAATATTCTCAAATGGCAGATGGTGTTACAAAGAAAGTCAGACACACTGAGATTCAGCATAAGGAAAAGAAAATAACAGTGTATCAGTATGGTCTAAGGTAAGCACCCCCCATTGGAATTCTCAATGCTTTATTTATAAACTTTAACTGTCGTTTTGTTACTTCACCTAGCTTGAGATTAACTTTCTATATATATTCTATAAACCAAACAGAGATCACTGTGAAAGCACTGTGAAAGGAGTAAGTTTATCAACCTGTTTGTCAATAACATAAGCTTAGGAAAAGTTAGGGGGAAAAAAATCTGTCTAAGCCTCTGTTTCTGTTGTTAGCCTTTTATGAAACAGCTTGTTCTTTCCCCAACATTTTCCTCTCAACTGTTTCAGGGCATGCCAAGGGAGAGGAAGTGACAGTAAGGGGAGGCAAAATTTGATGGTTTATGCATGTTGATGAGGTGACAGATGGAATGCACCTGGGCGTTTCTTTCATTATTTCTCATATTAGAGAAATTTGTAAGTTATAGTTCTGGAAATGGCATTTGTGGAATCTCAGGGCAGACCCAGTATTGAGACAATGGCATACTAGTGCTATGCAAAAGCAAAGCAGAAATTTGGGGTCTACCTCATTATTCACACTTATTAGCTGGCATCTGTTAAGCTGTCATTTCCTGATTATCGCATTTTAATTAATTGACATTTTTCTATCCTCAATACAGGGATCCATTACAAAACAGGCGAATTCAATCATGAATTTGCATTTTGATCACAATTTTAAGGAATGTTTTTCGATTTTTGTCATGTGTCTTGTAAAGGAAAGCTAAGCTAATATTTGTCAATCAAAATGAATGTCGGAGGAACAAAAGAACATCCACTGCTGGCAGGGATGTAATCCGAATGCTTGCTAATGCTGAGGGAAAGCTAGACCTGAAACAAATGAGGGAGAGGCTAAAACTGCACATCTTCTGTTTCAGTGGGCAGACACAAATTTCAGCTTACACATAAAGAGAAACAGAAGAATATATTTAAAGAATATTTTCATGGCAATCACATCCTGCTCTCTTCCCCCCCCTTTCCCCACACCCTTCTTCCTATTATTGAATTGGGTGGGGAGTTTCACATATTTCTACCATACAGAATAAGCAAGGAACTTAGTAGTGACAAAGCTATATCCAGCGTAATCTAAACATTGTACATTTGTTCAAACACAATTATCATATAATAAGTAATTATTCCTCTATTGTAAAACTATTTGTTCAGAATTTCACAACATACAAATGCTAAAAATCTCGAGAGTGAGTTCTATATGGAGTATTCTGTCATATATATCATGGTTTGCTGTTTGGTGTCTTCAGTGAAATGAATGAAATAAAAAGGAGGAATTATTTTTCACTTTTGATGTTTGTATGTCTTTTTCTATTTCTCTTACATCAAGTGAAGCATCTGGAGTTCAACAATTTTTTTAAAATAGAAAAAGAAAATGAAAGCAATTTATTTCCTATGGAACTGTGCATCTTATCCATTGAACTTCATGATTTAGAGGGAAAGTGTTAATATGCTTTCATTTTTTTTTGTATTTTCATAACGCAAAATATTTGAGTAAAGCAAATATACAAATCAGTTAGTCAATGTATTATATGAGGTTTTGCAGACATATTTAATAAATTCTAAAGGTCAGCTGTGTATGAAGAAGCACTATTATACTTTAGAAATTATGTAATTTTAAAGGTTACTCACATGTTACAGTTAATTATAATTAATTTTTATCTAACATTAAACATTCTTGATTTCATGTTGACAAATTGTAGTCATGCACCAGCAAAAAAATATTTTATTCAGTCATGGACTATGCATATATGACAGGAAACCCACATGTTTTTCTTACCTTCTGGGGTTCCAGTTCTAGTTAACATGCTATTGTCAAATCACCTAACAATGCATATATGCACATCTCAAAACATAAGTCCATTGCTTATTTTCTACTCAAATAATTGAATAGTCATCTATATTTTTGTTTTATTTTTTATTAAATCCTTGTATAACAAGTGAATCATGGATGTATATTTATGTATTAAGAAAAAAGTGCTACTAAACATACTAATATAAATGCAGTCACTTAGAATAAAGTCAACTAATGCTCAACATGATTGTATACAATTTCAGAATAGTTTTCTGTTCAGTAGCATCTGAGTTATACATGTACCAAGATTTTTGGAAACAGAGCAAAATATGAAAAGATGGAGATGAATTTCTATCATTATAAATTGATTGCCCCCCGTTATACTTCAGCAGTGATCCATTATCATGAATTTCTTATGTTACCTGTCACTTTAGTGATAAGGTATTTCTGCATTGAATATAAGGTAGCAGAGTTGTTTAAGAGGACTCAAATCTGGTGAAAATAGCTTGATTATCAAGAGTCTGGATCTTTTGAAACCCTTGGTGATATTCATTATTCTTCAGAAAAACAAATCAATGACTTTTTTTTGGACATTTTAAAGCACCTTATCCAAATTTTAAAAAGAATATTAACCTTAAATAGATCAGAAAGAAACTGGAAAGCAGAGTAGCAATCCATTTCTATCTAACTATCAGGTAGTGTGAACATCCCAGCATCTAATTTTTGCATGTATATTCATCAAATTAACAACTGACAAAGTGCTGAAAGCATTATTAAATACAAACTATCTTTGAAAAATATTTTTGGCTTTAGGTTTAAAACAAGTGTCTACCAACATTTCACATTCATGGCATGCAATTATATTTATAAGCAATAGCAGCAAGACTATTCAAATTTGAAGCTTTATAGACACAAGATCTAAGAAAAGAGACCCACTCAGTATAAAATGTGATCAAATAAGTTTTACACTGAACAACTTGTAGATGGATTTCTAAAAGTTTGTAATAACAAATTAAATTATTATGTTATTTTGGTATTAAGATCATAATTACTTTAAAAATGTGCCAGTGCAAGAGCAGCAGCCCCTAGAGATACAAGCACCACCTGAACCAATCAGAAAAATAGGTGAGTGACTGGTCTCCCAGGTACACTGTCCAAATCTCTAGGTCCTAAAACCTTTTAGCACATTCCCTGCCCTTCCCTTTCCAATCTCACTCCCAGCAGCAAGCCCAGGTAAGAGTCCAGCTGACAGGCTACTCCTCCAGCACTTTTCCCACCCATTGGATACTGTAACATACAAGACCCACTCAATTGTCAAAACTCACTACATTCATCACCTTCTCCCTGGCCAAACATCCCCTGCAAGAATGCCCCTAGAGACACAAGTACCACATGAACCAATATGAAGAGGAGCAGCCCTTAGAGACAGAAACAACACCTGTGCAAATTAGAAGAAAAGATTGGTAGACAGCAATGTAAGAATACACTCAATAACATCAAGGGCAATATGGCACCACCAGAGCCCAGTGGTTCTACAACAGCAAGACCTGAACATCCCAACACAGATGAAGCAGAAGAAAACAACCAAAGCCTGGCAGTGGTGGTGCATGCCTTTAATCCCAGAACTCAGGAGTCTGGCAGAGGCAGGCGGACCTCTGTGAGTTCGAGGCCAATCTGGTCTACAAGAGTAAATGCCAGGACAGGCTCCAAAGCTACACAGAAGAACCCCCTCTCAAAAAACAAAAATAAATGACTTAATAAAGATGCTAAAGGCCCTTAAAGAGAAAATGAGAAATTTCCTGAAAGAAATCAAGGAAAAGACAAACAAAAAATTGGAAGAAATCAACAAATCCCTTAGAAAAAGTAAATGAAGCCAAGTAAAAACAAACAACAGGTAAAGGAAACAGTTCAAGACTTGAAAACTGAAATAGAGGCAATACGAGAAACACAAATGGAGGGAATTCCTGAAATGGAAAATCTGGGTAAATGATCAGGATGCAAGCATAACCAACAGAATACAAGCGATGAAAGAGAGAATCTCAGGCATTGAGGATTATGATATAGTAAATATATTCATTTGTCAAAGAAAATCTTACATTCAACAAATTCCTAGCACAAAACATCCAGGAAATCTGGCACCCATTAAAAGAACAAATCTAAGAATATAGGAATAGAAAATACTTGAAGAAGTCTAGGTCAAAAACACAGAAAATATATTCAACAAAGTCATAGAAGAAAACTTTCCCCACCTTAAACAACATGCCTATGAAGATACAAGAAGCTTACAGAACACCTAATAAACTGGACCAAAAAAGAAGTCCTCATCATACATAAGAATCAAAAGACTAAACATACAAAACAAAGAAAGAATACTAAGAGCTGCAAAAGGAAAAGGCAAAGTAATATATAAAGGCAGACCAATCCGAATAACACCTGAATTCTCAATGGAGACTCTGAAAGCCTAAAGTTCTGAGACAGATGTGCTGCAAACACTAAGACACCATGGATGCCAAGCCAGACAACTATACACACCAAAACTTTAAATCATCACAGATGGAGAAAACAAGATATTCCATAAAAAACACATTTAAACAATACATATCCACAAATCTAGTCCTACAGAAAACACTAGAAGGAAAACTCCAACCTAAGAAAGTCAGCTCTACCCATAAAAGCACAGGCAATAGTAAATCCCGCACCAGCAAGTCCTAAAGAAGGGAAACATACACACACTACCTCCAAAAGAATAACAGGAATTAATAATCACTGGTCATCAATATCACTTAGTATCAATGAATTCAACTCATATATATAAAGATACAGGATAATAGAACAGATACAAAAACAGTAACCATCCTTCTGCCGCATACAAGAAACACACTCAACTTCAAATTACCTCAGAGTAAAGGGTTAGGAAATAACTTTCCAAGAAATAGATCTAGGAAGAAAGCTAAACAAAATAGACCTCAAATTAAAGGTAATCAAAAGAAATGAAGAAAGATATTTCATATTCACCACAGGAGAAATTCATCAAGATGAAGTCTCAATTCTGAAAAATCTATGCCCCAAATACAAGGGCACCCACATTGGTAAAGAAACATTACTAAAGCTTAAATTGCACAGCAACCCCCACAACTAATTGTGGGAGACTTCAACATACCACTCATTCCAATGGACAGGCCTGCCAGACAGAAATTTAACAGAGAAATAAGGAAACTAACAGATGTTATGACTCAAATGGGCTTAACAGACATCTATAGAAAAATTCTACCCAAACACAAAAGAATATACCTTCTTCTTAGCACCTCATGGAACCTTCTTTAAAACTGACCTCATACTCAATACCAAAGCAAATCTCAACAGATACAAAAAAAAATAATTAGATTAACCACCTGTATATTATCAGATCACCAGGGCTTAAAGTTAGAAATCAACAGCAATTTAAATTACAGGAAGCCCACAAACCCATGGAAACTGAATACTACTCAACTGAAACACCCCTGGGTCAAAAAAGAAATAAGAAAGAAATTAAAGACTTCCCACAATTCAATGAAAATGAATATATAACACACCCAAATTTATGTGACTTTATAAAAGAAGTGCTAAGAGGAAATGTTGAAATAGGAGCGGCGGGCTGCGTCCCCGGCACCCAGCTGCCCGCACGGCTAGCTTTACCTGAAATAATTACATGGAAACTGTATTCTTTTTCTTTCTTTCTTTCTTTCTTTCTTTCTTTCTTTCTTTCTTTCTTTCTTTTTTTTTTTTTTTTGGTTTTTCGAGACAGGGTTTCTCTGTGGCTTTGGAGCCTGTCCTGGAACTAGCTCTGTAGACCAGGGTGGTCTCGAACTCACGGAGATCTGCCTCTGCCTCCCGAGTGCTGGGATTAAAGGCGTGCACCACCA
This sequence comes from Microtus pennsylvanicus, assembly GCF_037038515.1. Lineage (NCBI taxonomy): Eukaryota > Metazoa > Chordata > Mammalia > Rodentia > Cricetidae > Microtus > Microtus pennsylvanicus. Next base: position 51,592,403 of record NC_134601.1, read on the forward strand.
TCACCCGGCTGGAAACTGTATTCTTTTAAACACCGCTTGGCCCATTTCTATCTAGCCTCTTCTAGGCTAGCTCTTGCACCTGGACTAGCCCATTTCTAATAATCTGCTATAGCCCAAGAGCTGGCTTACAAGGAATGATCTTAACCTGTGTCTGCCTGGAGTGGGAGAATCATGGCCACTCCTGATTCAGCTTATTTCTCCCAGCCTTCTCTTCTGTTTACTCCTCCCACCTATGTTTTAACCTATGAGGGCCAAGCAGTTTCTCTATTGCTTAGCCAATGAAATCAACAGATTGATATATGACATATATCACACATATAGAAAAATTCTACCCAAACACAAAAGAATATACCTTCTTCTTAGCACCTCATGGAACCTTCTTTAAGGACATATATCCACATCAAGGAAAGTTCAGAGCACTAAATGCCTACATAAAGAACATGGAGAAATCTCAAACTAGCAAATTTACAGTATGCCTGAATGCTCTAGAATAAAAAGAAGCATACTAACCCAGGAAGAGTAGATGACAAGAAATAATCAAACTAAGGGTTAAAATAAAAAAAAATCTGGAGCAAAAAGAAAAATACAAAGAATCAATGAGTCAAAGAGTTGGTTCTTTGAGAGAATCACAAGATAGACAAACTCTTATCCAAACTAACTAAAAGGCATAGAGAAAAAAATCCAAAATTAACAAAATCATAAAAGAAAGGGGGCACATACTAATAGACACTGAGGAAATCCAGAGAATCATCAGGTCATACTTCAAAAACCTGTACACCACCAGTCATTCTTCTAGCTATTCCAGTTGAAGAAGCAACATTTGTTGAAGATGCTGGGTTTTTTGCTCCATTGTGTACTGTTGGCCTCCTTGTCAATATTTGGGTGGCTGTACAGGTGTGAGTTCACATGTGGCTCCTCAGTTCTTTTCCACTGATCACTGAGTCTATATTAAATTTTAAAATCCCTATTTATTCTCCACTTTATTATAAGAAATCATTAGAGAAAATTAACACAAAGCATGTAGGTACACAACAGAATATAATTAGGCAGATTAAGAAATTAGAATGAATCAGTTGAAAAATGATCAGTCTTGGGCGTGGGAATATAGTTCAGTTGGCATAGCACTAGTCTAGACTCTACAAAGCTCCATACTGGTTTAATTATTACAGTTCTGAGGTATAACCTAAAATCTGAGATGATGATACCTGCAGAAGTTTTATATTTCTTTTTAATTTTCATGGTTGTTAGGGATAACTTGGATATTTTATATTTTCAGAAGACATTTAATATTATGTTTCAATATCAGTGAAATCTTTCAGTGGAATTTAGATATTGTGTTGAAATTGTACATTGCTTTTTGTAAAATAATCTATTTCTTCATACAGATGATGATTTGATGATTCTTTAACTGCCATTTTTTCAACATGCCTCTATGACCATGACTAAACAATAAAGCAATCATGCTTTAAGTATTATTAATACCCCCTTCAGCTTCTTAAAGTATCTAGAACAAAATTATCTTCAAAAAACTAAGATCAATTTCAATAGGTGATAGCCTTTCTTCATTTTTTTTTTTGGAATTGTATGGTAACAATCACTCTTGAAAACTTCTGCTTGGCTTCCAGGATAAGGCTTATCTTTGTTGTATACAAAACAGAAGTACACATATGTTCCTGGAGGCTGCTCATTCGTTCCTGGCCACTTAGTCCCAAAATAACCACATAGAAACTATATTATTTGCAATACTGTTTGACCAATATCTTAAGCATATTTCTTGCTAGCTCTTATATCCTAAACTAATCCATCTCCATTAATCTGTGCATCATCATGAGGTTGTGGCCTACTGGCAAAGTTCCGGTGAGCTCTGGTGAGACTGTTTCCTGCAGCAGCTACATGGCTTTTCTCTGACTCTGCCAATGCTCGCTCTCTCTCTCTCTTTCTCTCTCTCTCTCTCTCTCTCTCTCTCTCTCTCTCTCTCTCTCTCTCTCTCCATCTCTGTCTGAATTTCCTTCCTGGCTTTACAATGGGATTACAATGCAGCTAGAATATTAATGACATTAGGAAATTTGCAGAAAAAATGGAGAGAAATGGAAAAAAAAGATACTGAATGAGATATTCTAGGCTCAGAAAAACAAGTGTCACATTTCCCTCATACTAGAAGATATTTTGACCTAATACTTTAGTTTTCTGTGCTTGCTTTGGAGTGTCTCTGAGGTTTGAGAATCTAAAAGGGGAGGCAGTTAGGAAGAATACTTTATGTCAGGAAACAGTATCACATGGATTAAATGAATATATAAAGGATGGAATATTGAAAGCAGAAAGCTTAAAACAAGAAAGTGGTGGGGTAAAATAAAATAAAGGGGCTGTGAAAAAAATAACTCAGGAATGATCCATCAGATAATTCAACAAAAAATACAAGAGAGATTTTGAAGGCAGATACCCGTGTAGATAATATGTGTTCTAGAAAAACCCCAGTGCCAAGTGTTGAATACTCCATAGAAGTGGGATAGTCCACAGATAGACCCCACACATGTGATCTCTAAACAATATAGGCTCCTGCCCTTCCTCTAGTTGTTAGAATTAGTTGATTAGACTCTACTGCTACAGACAACATACAACTCATTTGGATGATGAGAACAAACTGGAACTAGAATAGATGATTGCTTCCTGCTTGCTCTCCTGATACCTAAAGATGCTATGCATGCAGCTGTGGGTAAAGGCATTTACATTCAACACCATGAGCTATAATACGAACTGAACTGGCAAGATGTGCCCATGTTCATAGTAACATGACTATCATGAGGGTAACAAACTGTTCCGTAATTAGATTTGGGGGTTGCTCTACATTAAAGACTTCATGCCTAGTACTATGAATTTGGTCCAAAATTCTCTAGAAGGCAGCAATAGAATGTCTGAGACTGAAATTTAAAAAGGATCTAAAATAGTTGTATACATGAAGACATGTACCATGAATCATTCCCCTAAGTATATATTTACGTATAAAGGCTACTTTAAGTCTTAAACAGACATCCCTCTCCTTGCAATGAACAGAAATAAATGGAAAAGTTCAGCTTCAGATGGTACTGAAAAGAAATAATGCTGTAGGACTTAGCTCTAGACAAGAGACAGGGTATTTACAACCTTACCTTAATATTCATGTAACATTTAAGAAGATGGGAGGAAAAATTTCTAAGTCACAAGATAGGAAGAGGAACTCTAAAATACCATCTTGTAAGTAGTACATAATATGGGAACCACAAGCTCATAGCAGCCATACATATTCATACTGAGTCCACAGAAATCAGTAGATCTTACTAATAACCTATTGATGGAAAAAATGACCAAGGGGCCTTACCACACACTGCTCATCTTTTGGCAACCTACAGATTCTGAGATTAGTTTCATACCCACTGATTAGTTCACCAGGTTCTGATGGGTAGTTACAAACAGAGAATCTCATATTGACCCTGATTATTGGGACACTAAATAAAACCCAAACTAATAAATAGGGAAGTCGGTATATAAGGAACAGTGGGAACTGGTAGGTCTGGGAGAAATATGTCAGATGGGCTGAAAATGTACAATGTGCATATCTAAAGATATGAAAGAACAAAATTACTAATAAAAAATGTTCAACATCATAACAATGCTATATATTGACTAGATATAGTCCACCCTAATAATCCTATATTCATTTCTTCTATTGACTCTTGCAAACATCATTTTTAATTATATGGCAATAGGCATGTGCATTTCTAACCTGCATCTGCTCTTGCCTTTACAGACTATTCTTCAGGCCCATGTAAATGATAAAGTTATGTACTTATTCTTACTTTTAATAAGTCAATGAATTCTCATTGTCTACAGAAAATATAATTTCTTAAGCAGGGTAAAGAAAGTCTTTCATGAAATGTGTTAACCTCCTTGTCTAACCTCATCTCTAGTAATTTACAACACACATTGTATGTTGATAGCTATACACTAATTTGCCAAACTTGCTCACTGTGACAAGCGTTGCAATTGCTATAAAGTGAGATATAGTGGTAGAAACTCACCATATTCACTCTTTCATCATATTATGGCAACCCTACCTCCTCTGAAGAACCATATTTAATTTCTTTGCATTCCATAATATCAACTCTTAAAAATCTAGGATTAAGTAAATTATTTGCTGATTTGTTCCTGGTTAATGCTTTTAAACTGACATAAAAGAAAGTTTAGACAGATATTTAAACAACCTGGGAGCAAAAGAAAAAAAAGCCGGGCGGTGGTGGCGCACACCTTTAATCCCAGCACTAGGGAGGCAGAGGCAGGAGGATCTCTGTGAGTTCGAGACCAGCCTGGTCTACAAGAGCTAGTTCCAGGACAGTCTCCAAAACCACAGAGAAACCCTGTCTCAAAAATACACAACAAAAAACCTGGGAGCACTGGATAATTGCTTGTCAAAATGATATTCAGCTACAAACCACATTTAGTGTTTGGAAAACCTAGGTACTTTAGCCTCCTATTGGATATTATAACAGAAGATAATCATTTTATAAATTAGACAAATAAAATATAAATACTATAATTAAATATAAGAAGATAATAATTTTATAACTTTAGAGAATTTTTCATATGGTCAGTTGACCATGTCATTCATTTTTTAGGTCCATATTGAGGCAGCATGCTATAGCAGAGTGTACACAAGCGAAAATCTGATTACCTTATAGTCAAATAGAAAAGAGAAACAGGAAAAAAAAACGGCTAGACTTCCTCTATTTCCTTCAAAGTGATACCATTAAATTAATAATATAAAGATCTTTTACAATGTCTTGAAGCAGAACATGTTAGATGGGGGGAACATGATTCAAATAATCCCAAACTAGCTCCGAATAGGGTATACTAAGTTTTTTCTTTATTAAAAGGCAAACTCAGGGATCACAACAAAGAAACATGAAGGGGTCCAACATCCAGGTATGGTGCACAGAAAGAAGAGGCTGAGTGGGTGTTTCCATAGGATTTTTGGTACCCAAAGGCCACACGCTACCTGGTGCAGCATCCCAAAGGCCATTAGCTAAAGGATGCTCACCTTTAACATTTTTCACTACTTCTAAACATTGTAAGTAGAGACATTAATGCCTTGGAGGGCATTCCAGATCCAAATTATAACACGAGATTAACCCTTTCGCTTTGCCCCTTGACTACATAGAAGTTCGTTTTTCCCATCAGTAAAATGGAAAAAAAACAATGTTTATAATTAAGTGGTAGTCATAAAAAGTGGTTTGCAAGATTATTGTTTTAAATCATTAGCTATTTCACAATAGTACTTGGAATGCAGTAGACATGTTCAATTCTTTTACTATATGTAATAACATTCTTGGAAAGTTTGAAGTGTGTTTTGGGGAAGTACAACAGATATTTAAACTATTTTTCTGATGTAGGATTCCCCTCTGTATGCTGTGAATACCATTAGTTAATAAAGAAGCTGCTTTGGGCCTGCTGCAGTGCAGAATTGATTAAGCCAGGTATTTCAAGCAGATAAAGGAGGAAAGAATGCAGAGTCAGGAAGAAGACATGTAACTGCCACAGGAGACAGGTGCCAGATGCCAGACAGAAACTTACCAGTAGGCCACAACCATGTGGCTAAACATAGATTGGTAGAAGTGGATTGGTTTACAATTTAAGAGCTAGTTAGAAATATGCATAAGCTAATAAGCCAAGCAGTGTTTTAATTAATACAGTTTCTGTGTGCTTATTTGAGGTCTGGGTGGCCAGGAAACAAACAGTCTCCACTTACATTTTCCATTTTAGAGAATAATGCATTTTAATATTAAATGATTGGGGTGTTTGGCTTGTAAACTATCAATCAATGAACATGAATTTAGTGTGTGCCTGACACTGCACTAGTACATGCTTGTATAAAAAGCCTGAATGGAAGAGAAGTTAAAGCCTGAAGCAAGTGTCCCATGTCCCTTGCTGCTAGTTTACATGATAGCCACCTCCCACTTTTCCAATTCAACATTTCATACTTTCAATAATCTTCTGTATTCACTTCAAAAATACTGCCAGTCAAAAGACAAATGATCGTTTCCAATTTCTGGTTACTTACCCTAAGCAATAATGTTGAGAAAGGGTCTAGGAACCTTACCCAATTAACTCAAGATGACTGATAATAGATGGTCGTCATTATAATGAATACCCTCTTACTGAATAACACATGGATTTGAAGCCAACAGAGAATGCAAAATTGATGAGTTCACAGAGGTACATATAACAAAATTGCGAGAAAGACTGTCCACTTTCTGCTACCTCTCTAAAACTCTCCTAAGTCCTCAAAAGGTAAAAGCAGAACTGTTGCAAAATCATTAATGTCACTCATAAGTCTGAGAGAAATGTCTTCATTCACTTTTAAGCATAAAATTTCCACGTTGAAGATAAAGGAGTCAAGTATTTAAGGAAAGAAAAAATAATCTATCAGCTGACAGAGCTGATGTGGTTGTGATTTCCCTTATCTTTACAGAAAAACCTCTGCAGTTGCAGTTGACCATTTGGTTCTTTAACCAGCCCAGTTGCTCTCAAAGGAATATTGTTCTGTCCTAAGAAACTGCCTGGTGTGCACTCTATTTTGGAGGTACACTTATTGCTGCTTCTGAAATGCCATTTTGCCTTTGGAATCGCTTATAGGAAGCAGCATTCACAAGGTGAAAAGATTTGTGAAAGCCTGAAAATTTCTCTGCAGGAACTCCAATTCTCAAAAATCTAAAAGAGAACACAGGCTGGGCCATAGTTAGTCCTACCACAGTGAGAGACTTGAAATGCCATTCATGGCAACTGTGATGCAGCTACAACAATGAGAATATAATTATTATTAACATTAGTTACCATACATTGTGTTAAGTGTTTTGAACTCAGTATCCCTATCTTTACCATAGGCTCTTTAAATGTAGAAACTAAAGCTCAGAGAATTTATGCACTGTAGTCATGATTACACAGGCAATATATTATTTAATGCAGATTTGAACCATATTAGCTGTTGTTCCAGTTATCCTTAAAATAAGTAACTTATGTTATGCAATGCTATGGTGGGAAAAAGTCTCTTTTGATAATTTTTTCATGTGAAGTATTTCATCCATAGACATTTATTGCTTTCAGGCTTTCAGTGCAGAATAGCAAGATGATGGAATTCTGAAAATACATTAATAATTGACCTATGCCTACTAGATATCATGTACTTTCCATTTTTTCTCATTTTTAAGACTGTCTGTCATGTTACCTGGTACCATTGGCATTTAGTATGTGTGAATAAGAAAGGTGGATGAGGGTCATGGATCTAGAATCTGATTTCTTATATTCCTAAGAATCTTCAAGCATTCTTTGGTGTCTTAGCAACTTAGAACATTTTGATACTGATGTTCTTATTAACCTAGATTTTCTTAATAATTATCTTGGCATAAATTACATCCAAGTTATCATAAAATAAAAACTACCATATAAGTTATTCTGAAAAATAGGCAAGAGTAATTATTTAAAATGATTTTATATTAGTGTGACATTATAACTTCTTATTGCACTACCGATTCAATCAATTATTTTTAATAAAACCCAAGAAAATGTTATTTGTCAGAATATAGTTGGAAATGTATACATATTTTATATAATAGTTTAGGGTTGGGATATGAATATCAGTTTCTTATGTATGCAAATGTCTTCCTCTTTTCTTGAATTTACAGTAACTTGTTATCGAAGGTACTTACTGACACAATGGTTCTTTGTTACAAACGATCACTAAATTCAGGGGCTTTAACATAGATACTTTATTTAATTCATCAAGCTAAAGTTTGAAAACAGAGATGGGTTAACATACTTGATTGTTCATTATACATTGTTTGGTGATAGGTAAATGTGACAAGGCTAAATGCCATTTATTATACAGTAGTATAAGCTAGTAATATTGCTAGATTGAAAGAAGAGTAGTAAGTGAATAAACAACCCTGTAAACAACATTTTCAAATATCTGCTAAGATTGAGCCTTCTCCTCTGCCATCAGTTAAATAATGACAAAGCCAAGGGAAGAATGTACAAAGAACACAGAATATATAAGAAGTCTTAGTACAGATTACTACAAATGTGATCTCTACCAATCAATCATTTATCTATCATCTATCCATCTATCGATCAATAAATCAATAATTCTCTCAATCTATCTGTCTGTCTGTCTGTACTTATATCCATCCTTCTTCCTGTCTTTCTGTCTATATATAGTCTTGTCATGATTATTATATTATATTATTATATCATTCTATATGCAAAATACTCTTTTTCCAAACCCATGTCTCTAAAGTTTTATGCAGTTTTGTGAATACTTCAAAATCTCATGTTCTCTTTCAGAAAGAAACAGTGTGTTAAACATGAAGCAATTATCACTGTGAATGCAGCCTTACCATACAAAATGAGTGGTATTTGTTGCTGAACTATAATCCAATTACATGTAGCTTTTACCCTCAACCTCTGAAACAGGGTTGTTTTTCTATCTTTCTTGGTCATTTTTTAAGAAAACATTTAGAAACATCAGTTCTAAAGAACTCTTTAGCTAAATTCCAAAACTTTGAAGGTCTGGAAGCTTTTGATAATTTTATAGTCCCATCTTTTTAAAAATCTTAGTTGTTCCTTAGATGGTTAGACTTTCATATAGATACAAGTCATATCTCCTCCATTGACTAATGACTGAAACCATTATTCTTCTGAAAGTGGTCTTCTAGTTCTGGAGACTTCATTAGTATTCTTTGGGCTGCCAACCCTCCAATCTAATGTTCTTAACATTTATAAAAATATTTTTTTCTAGCTGAGAGAGTTTACATGTTGTTATAAAGTTCTATATAGTCTACAAACATTCTTTTGTTTTAAGTACTAAGAATACAGGCCTTTCAGCTCCCAACCTTTAAACTTTAACCTTTTTCTTCCAGTTGTTGCACTTTACCACACACAGAAAATAGGATGTAGTTATTTTCAGTATTGTTTCTAGCAGTACCATTTTACACACAGTCCTGTGTACAAACACACACACACACACACACACACACACACACACACAGGTTGTATGCCTTCTATATCCTAGGTCACTGCCTATTACATCACAGTTTTTCCCACTACATAACATGTTCTCCTTACTCACAAACATCTTGGCTGCATCTATTTCTATACTTTCTTTAGTAACTCACATATATTTATGCTTTAATTACAACATCAGTTTGATTCTAAATTCAAATTCTTGTATTTGTCATCCAATACTGTAACATTGCTGCATAACCAAACAACCTCTTCTCGGTAGTTTTAACTACTAGGCATTTGTTAATCTCACAAAAAAAGAAACATTTAGTAATGATTTAGAAATTAATTTTTTGGGCCATTATTCAGACTTTACTTGGCCTCACTAGCACATTTGGAGGCTGACTGGCTGCTATCCAGGGTACAAGTCATGACTAAGCCATGTATCTCACCTTATACAGCAGCTAGCTTGACATTTCTTTTATGAGGGCACACACACACACAAAGCAGTATGAGAGATAGAAATTCCATGTACAGTTCCGAGGAGCTGACTTCTTTCTATTTTCCTTTATAATTTCTTAAAATTTAGTTTTTGAAAATTTCAAACTATTTTTGAATGTTTTATTGGCAAAATTATTTTCTTAGCCAAACTCAGAATTGATGCAGGAAGGTACTGCCAAAACTGTCAACATAAGAAGACAGGAAAAATTGCAGTCATTAATTCAGTAAATGTGGCATACTTGTAATGTAACTGTCTCAATTATGAATACTTATTTTCTTTCAAATAAAATTATAGATGTTTTGAAAAATGAATTATGGCAATTTTAGTTTTTAGCAATGATTTAGCATTTATCTTCTGAAATAGAAGATAAGAAGGACAGAAAAATAGTTCAAGAAGATGACAAACTATACAAGAGTTTTCAGAGTCCAACAGAAACATAATATAATAAAGAAACTAGTGAACTCAGAAAACAATGGGGTGGCCTTGAAATTGACATAGCCCAGCTAAAAGCACTATTCTTCCATTACAACATAGCACACAAACAAATTGTCAGGCATTCAGTAATTTTTCTCAAATGAGAACTGAAATCTAGATTTTGATGTAACATGCTTTAAAAACTGTGGCTAAAAATTTCATAAAATATAAATCTACTACTAACAATATTTTTATTATATATAATCACAGAAGAAGAATCTACAATTTAAGTCAGGATCAGTCCTGTAGCTTGACAGATTATAGAGTTTACTTTAGGCATTTGTCCACAACTTATTTTAGGAGGATTTTTGTGTGGTTATGAGAATAAAACACAGGGTCTCATACTTGCTATGTAAATGTTTTACTGCTCATGTGTGTGTACAGAGAAGCAAATGCTTCCTAATTTGAAATTCAACATGTCATAAATTGTTTTAATCTGGCAATAAACTCCTAGGAATTAGCATATAATCAATGACTTTTTAGCTTTCTAGTAATACTACATAGGTATTCAGATATTTTCTTAATTTCATGATGGCCATACCAAAAAATGGCAATTTGGTCAAAAACCTGTTTGTAAATGGTTTAGGCTCAATATAAAGCTCATAAATCTATCAAGCACCAAATAGATAGCTGCAAATAGCCGGTGACTATGAAATTCTTAGGTACATTCTCCTTTGTAATGTATGAGAAAAAAGGTATGTGAAAATAGTACAGAGTAGTGAATTGAAATTAAACAAATTTAATCATCACTACTTAGACTTTAGAAATCACTCCACGCTGCCATACATTAAATACATAAGAACAAATATATTTTTGGACCCCAAAATAGCAAGTTATTTTAGCAATTTGTTGCAGAAATGATACAAACAATACAATTTTTATCTTATGGCGAGTTTGCCTTTAAAAAGGGAAGTTCCAGCCGGGCGGTGGTGGCGCACGCCTTTAATCCCAGCACTCGGGAGGCAGAGGCAGGCGGATCTCTGGGAGTTCGAGGCCAGCCTGGTCTACAAGAGCTAGTTCCAGGACAGGAACCAAAAGCTACAGAGAAACCCTGTCTCGAAAAATAAAAAAAAAAAAAAAAAAAAAAAAGGGAAGTTCCATGTCAGAATACATTTACAACAGAGTGAAGAGGATAGTAATGTACAATGACTTACTGTCCCAGTGTTCTAGAAATGGAAGTGGTTCCCTAGAAGTAGAGCTTTTGGTGTCAAAACAAGCAAAGAAACTAAAACATTGTGAGCATTCTAGAGGAAATTGAAAACAACATTAAGAAAATAAATAATAAAAAGGATTTTCAACACACATATCCTAAAGAAGAGCGTAGAAAAGGCATTTTAAGTTTTTCTGTGTATGTTTAAAGGATGTTGCCATTGTTTATGTGTATGATTATGGGTTTATAAGGACAAGTAGGTAAACATGTAGGTAGACATAGTTTGTTTTAATGTAAAAAAATTATATTTGCTACCCAAAGACTGAATTGAATAGATCAGGGGATAGTCTTTGATGAGAATCCTCAAGTACTGGGGTAACTTCATAATGATTCTTTAATAATGCAAATACTCTGACAGGTGCAAGATGATATCTCAAAGTTGTTTTGATTTGCATTTCCCTAATCGCTAAGGAAGGTTGAGCATGACCCTAAGTGTCTTTTGGCCATTTGAACTTCTTCTGTTGAGAATTCTCTCTTCAGATCAGTGCCCCATTTTTTAGTTGGGTTAATTAGCATTTTAAAGTCTAGTTTCTTGAGTTCTTTATATATTTTGGAGATCAGACATTTGTCTGTGCGGGTTTGGTGAAGATGTCTCCCAGTCAGTGGGTTACCATTTTGTCTTAGTGACAGTGTCCTTTGATTTACAGAAGCTTTTCAGTTTCAGTCGGTCCCATTTATTCAATATTACCCTTAATGTCTGTGCTGCTGGGGTTATACATAGGAAGTGATCTCCTGTGGCCATATGTTGTAGGATACTTCCCACTTTCTCTTCTATCAGGTTCAGTGTGCTCAGATTGATATTGAGGTCTTTGATCCATTTGGACTTGAGTTTTGTGCATGGTGATAGATATGGGTCTATTTTCATTCTTCTACAGATTGACATCCAGTTGTGCCAGCACCATTTGTTAAAGATGCTTTCTTTCTTCCATTGTATACTTTTAGCTCCTTTATCGAAAATGAGGTGTTCATAGGTTTGTGGGTTAAAATCCGGTTCTTCTATATGATTCCATTGGTCGACTTCTCTATTTTTTTGTGAGTACCACACTGTTTTCATTGCTGTAGCTCTGTAATAGAGTTTGAAGTCAGGGATGGTAATGCCTCCAGAAGTTCCTTTATTGTATAAGATTGTTTTGGCTATCCTGGGTTTTTTGTTTTTCCATATAAAGTTGATTATTTTCCTCTCAAGATATGTGAAGAATTTTGATGGGACCTTGATGGGGATTGCATTGAATCTATAAATTGCCTTTGGTAGAAGTGCCATTTTTACTATGTTGATCCTCCCAATCGAAGAGCAAGGGAAATCCTTCCATTTTCAGGTATCCTCTTTAATTTCTTTCTTCAATGCCTTAAAGTTCTTGTCATCTTACACCTGTCAGAACGGCTAAAATCAAAAACACCAATGATAGCCTTTGCTGGAGAGGTTGTGGAGGAAGGGGTACCCTCATCCATTGCTGGTGGGAATGCAAACTTGTGCAACCACTTTGGAAAGCAGTGTGGCGGTTTCTCAGGAAATTCAGGATCAACCTACCCCTGGACCCAGCAATGCCACTCTTGGGAATATACCCAAGAGATGCCCTAACATACAACAAAAGTATATGCTCAACTATGTTCATAGCAGCATTATTTGTAATAGCCAGAACCTGGAAACAACCTAGATGTCCTTCAATGGAAGAATGGATGAAGAAAGTGTGGAATATATACACATTAGAGTACTACTCAGCGGTAAAAAACAATGACTTCTCGAATTTTGCATGCAAATGGATGGAAATAGAAAACACAATCCTGAGTGAGGTAACCCAGACCCAAAAAGATGAACACGGGATGTACTCACTCATCATTGGTTTCTAGCCATAAATAAGTGTCAGTGAGTCTATAATTTGATATCCTAAAGAAGCTAAATAAGAAGGTGAACACAAAGAAAAACATATAGCTATCCTCCTGGTTATGGGAAGTAGACAAGATTGCCGGGCAAAAAATTGGGATCTTGGGGTTGGGGTCGGAGGTGGTTAGGGGGAGATGGGGAGAGATAAGTGAGAAGGGGAGGATGGGAGGAACTTGGGGAAACGGGATGATTGGGATAAAGGAAGGTTGGATAGGGGAGCAGGGAAGCACATATCTTAATTAAGGGAACCATCTTAGGGTTGGCAAGAGACTTGGACCTAGAGGGGCTCCCAGGTGCCCAGGGCAATGTCCCCAGTTAGTTCTTAGGGCATCTGAGGATAGGGAATGACCCTAACCTATAGCCACACTGATGAATATCTTGCATATCACCATAGAATATTCATCTGGAGATGGATGGAGATAGAGACAGAGACCCACACTGGAGCACCGGACTGAGCTCCCCATGTCCCAATAAGGAGCAGAGGGAAGGAGAACATGAGCAAGAAAGTCAGGACCACGAGGGGTGCACCCACCCACTGAGACAGTGGGGCTGATCTATTGGGAGCTCACCAAGGCCAGCTGGACTGTGACTGAAAAAGCATGGGATAAAACTGGACTCTCTGAACATGGCGAACAATGAGGGCTGATGAGAAGCCAAGGACAATGGCACTGGGTTTTGATCCTACTTCATGTTCTGGCTTTGTGGGAGCCTAGCCAGTTTGGATGTTCACCTTCCTAGACCAGGATGGAAGGGGGAGGACTTTGGACTTTCCACAGGGCAGGGAACCCTGACTGCTCTTCAGATTGGAGAGGGAGGGGGAGAAGAGTGAGGGGATGGAGAGAGGAATGGGAGGAGGGGGAAGGAAATAGGAGGCTGGGAGGAGGCGGAAATTTTTTTCAATAAAAAAATAAAAAAAATAATGCAAATATTGCTTTAGTAATTACTATTAAACATCCATGTAAAAAAGACTTAAATTTTTGATGTAGATAAAATATCAGCTCTTTATTGTCAAATTGGTTTGTGCATAATTCCATTAAGAGAAGATTTTTATTTAGCTTAATAGCAAGTACACATTTAAATGTCTTATATTTACTATCAAAAAAGAGTAGGAAATTTTGTAAAGGGAAGTAGTGAAACTAATATCAATCTGGGGTTAGTGTAGCAACTGATGTAAGCTGTCAAGCCACTTTCGAAGCAGCCTTGGATAAAAGACCAGCCATGGATGAAGAAAGACCATTTTAGAAGAGAATGAGAAACAGTCACAGAGGATAGTGAAATAATTCAAGCATTAAATTAATTCTTACATGTTTACCAAAGGGATGACGAGAAATATGCCACCTCTTCTACTTCTCAAAGAGTGTTTAAGCTACTAGAGCGATTGAAATGTCAACTACCCAGATAGCATCAGTGGCCATTTAAACCTGAATTTTGCCTGAACCAATTTCTATATCATTCACCTAAAGAAGAAAAATCTTAAGCCTTATCTTTAACCTCTTGCATTTGGGTCAAATAGCACCAGGAAGTGGTAATGTGGAAGCCTTAGTCACATTTCAAAATACTTCCATCTGCCAGATACTACCAGTTTTATTACCCACAGGACAGAGCAGCCCTTCAGGAGATTGAATGAAAAAGAATTGGCTAAACACCAGATCTCTAGGCAGTAATACAAATCTCAATTTTGTTTTCAAAATTCTTGCTTAAATAATACAGTCTATGTGAATTTGCTAATTTACAATACTCCCCCATTCTTATTTCCTTATTTGATGTTAAGGTAAGTTTGTTTTTAGATTACTAATTGCATGAGAGTAAGCTACAGTAAGATACACAAATAAGGTTGCAAAGACCAACAGAAGCTAAACTTATTGAGCTCTGAGTAAATGCAATTCTGTACATAACTCTCATGGAGCAACAGAGAAAAAATAGGTACACAACCTGATTTCTGAAGCTTACACTTTCTGCAGCAAGACAAAACAAAAGATTCCAATTTGACAAGTATCAGTGCAACACGCACTAAAGACTTAAAAATTTTAACAGGTTCGCCATAGAGTGGAAATGCATCAAAGTTTACAGGTGAAGAAATGAGAAGTGTCCACTTGATGATGCTTATATGTCTTTTTGCTTTACATCTTCTTGATTTGCCTATTTTAAGTAACATCTTGTTTTAATCTCCAAATCTCCCGTTTTGATGATACATCATGTGTTCATCCCAATTATTGGTGTAATAGGTATCAGAATCCTCATTTTGTCTCTTCTTTTGAGTGTGAACTTGAATAGGAATTACATATTAAGAGACTGGGTGAAATCAGATGCTTCCTTCCAAAAACCCTTTGTGAATATTGTCATTTTCAGATCCTCATTCGTCTTTATGCACACACCCTTAACTCTCCGCACCTCATGCTTTCTGCTCTGTCATCCTTATCTGTATTGGCATGAATAAACGCAGGCAAATATTAAAGAATATATACAAATTTAATGATTAAATAAAACTTACAGAACCGAGGTTCCCACATAGCACAGGAGGTAGGAAAGAAAGGGAGGAGCCGCCTCCTGTGCGCCCATTTATGGGTACGCATTCGCCCGAGGCAAACCCAACCCCTAAAGGGGCTGGCTTAACACTACATCTCCCCCTTTTGTCTAAATAAGACAGAACTAAACCAAATATAAGTATAAACAACAATAACAAATGATAAATATAACAAACAATATTGAGAACAAAAGTTTTGCTAGACATTCTATCTCAAGGAGTCTAAATAATGTAGAGAGTAACTACAATTAAATAATCTTCAACTCCATCAAAGATCTGAGAAGGGAATAAATATTACTTAACAAATGAGAGATATCCAAAATGTGCAACAAATGACAAAGACAACTGACTACCTGGGCAATCACCCAAAGTCTCGTTTGCAATGTTGAGTCAACCAACTTTGGCTAAGGCCTAGCATAACTGACATAACATTATCAAATGCAAGGAACTTTATTAGAATTATCCTACTCTGTCTTGGCAAGATAAGACAATCCTGTTTCCTATCTTAGTCAGTAGTTGAGGTATGGGCTTTTCTTAACCCAAAGGCCAGTTCTGCCAAGAAGATAAGCTCCCAGTGGAGTGTCTTTGGTGCTCAACATTCTCTCGGGAGTAGAGTTGCATTGCCAGGAGTCATTGTGTCTCGTTGGCACAGAATTCTAGGTTAGATTAAAGGCCATTTTCTACAGCTCTTAAAAGAGGCTGAAGATTATACTATCTATACTAAAAATAATCTCTATGTATCTAAAAGACCTGATTAACCTAAAAATATATATGACAAACATATAATTCTCAATACCTATCTAATTTGAAAACTAAGAGAATAAACAACTGTGCAAAATATGAAGACAATGATCTTCACCTGTAAACAATGCCATTACATATCAAATGTAAACAATGTTATTACATAAATGGTATCAGAGGTAGAAATTTACATTGTGATATGATAGATGTATCCATAAAATATAAGCATACTCTTATACAAAAATAGAGGTAGGAACACTCACATTCAATATTCAATATATCAATATACAAGAAACAGTACCAATATAATTTTCTAAAAACAGTAAGTCACAAATACCAATCATCCCATCAAACCAGTTAATCCCCCCTTTTTTTAATATACCCCTAATTCCATACAATATCTCCCCATCCCCTCAACCCTAAACCAACCACTAAAAGATGTCCCTAACCCTGTGGGCAAATTCTGTTGGGAGAGGGGACGTTGTCCTCTTAGATTGCTTCTAGCTGTCATGGGGGCGACATTATTCTTAGGGGCCCCTGTGAAAGCAAATGACGGTAAAATTCCCAAATTAACCTTTGACCTAAGAAAATTATAACTAGTCTCTGAGCGTTTTGAGAAGGTCCGGCCAGAGTGTTGTCAAAAATGTGCATCATTCGAAATTGTCTCCTGCAGTTGGTACCAAAAATCAGGTCTAATATTAGCGCTTAAAAAAAATTCATGACGTCATAAAAACCAGATTGAGTTGGTGTTGTGGGGCCCCATCTTCATCCTGGAAACTTCAAAGATTACTGCAGGAAAATATGTTGCTTGTTATGGGAAATTTAAACATTAACAACAAGGACATATACTGACATATAAAGAAAGACACAGATATGAGGAAAGGCAAAGAAAGTTTATCAAGTATAAAATTATTCTTTTTTTTTTAATTTTTTTTTATTTTTTTTTAATTTATTTATTTATTAAAGATTTCTGTCTCTTCCCCGCCACCGCCTCCCATTTCCCTCCCCCTCCCCCAATTAAGTCTCCCCCCAGCCCGAAAAGCAATCAGGGTTCCCTGTCCTGTGGGAAGTCCAAGGACCCCCCACCTCCATAGAGCTGGTTTTGGAGTTGGACTATGGCTCAGTCCCTCTTCAATTCCAAGCCTGTTGATAAGAGATATTTCAGAGTTTCTGTCTCAGGTCAGGAGCCATGAAATGGGACAGAATAAGAATAATTTTATGCAAACCTATGAACACCTGATTTTCGATAAAAGTGCATAAAATTATTCTTATTCTGTCCCATTTCATGGCTCCTGACCTGAGACAGAAACTCTGAAATATCTCTTATCAACAGGCTTGGAATGGAAGAGGGACTGAGCCATAGTCCAACTCCAAAACCAGCTCTACACATTTATAAAGAAGTGTTCAATAAAACATATATATATATATATATATATATAATCAATACTTACAGTATATATAGAATTTTATTGTTGACACTTAGTGGGTCGTAACTATTTTCCATCCATCAGTAATTAAATATTCAGGGTCCCTTAAATTCTTTGAAGATGAGTATTTTCCTGTGAAGATAAGAAAAGAACCCTGCCCCCAACCGATCTGTAAACCTAACCCTCAGTATGCTCGCCATCTTTGTGAATGAATTGTTATTTATCTTTTCCAAGTGACTTCTCTTCTTCAAACCGAACCTTTATTAATTTTGACGGTATCCATAATTTTTCTTCACCTGTGGAGATAAGAGGAAAACCCCTTCCCCAACGCAGCACATCTCCTGGCTTCCATTGTGAGGTCAGTACATCCTTGAAATAAACTGGTTGATTTAGTTCAGCAGACTTTTCCATTATCCAATGTCTTTCTGCAGCCGTCATTCCCTTCTCATTAGCCTTGAGAAAATTCAAGGTTAACAAAGCATTATGTAACCTATTTCTGGGGGTGTTTTCCACCCCTTTCTGTTTGCTCAACATATCCTTTATAGTTCGATTTGATCTTTCTATGACTGCTTGACCTGTAGGATTGTATGGTATACCTGTAACATGCTTGATATTGTAATAATCAAAAAACCGTTTCATTTTCCTAGAGACATAAGCAGGACCATTATCTGTCTTTATTTGTGTAGGTATACCCATGATAGCCATGACTTCTAATAAATGAGTGATTACTGAATCAGCTTTTTCTGAACTTAAAGCAGTTGCCCACTGAAAGCCTGAATAAGTGTCAGTAGTGTGATGAACATACTTCAGTTTGCAAAATTCTGCAAAGTGGAACACATCCATCTGCCAGATTTCATTCCTATGGGTGCCCTTCGGATTAGGCCCTGCTGGCAGTGGCGTTTGGTTATACAAAGAGCAGGTAGGGCATTTCTTCACAATCTCCTTAGCTTGTTGCCATGTAATAGAAAACTCTTTCTTCAAACCTTTGCTATTAACATGATGTTTTTTATGAAATTCAGAGGCTTGTAGCACACTACCAATCAATAATTGATCAATTTCTGCATTACCTTGTGCTAGAGGACCTGGCAGACCCATATGGGATCGGATGTGTGTTATGTACATAGGGCAAAGCCTGTTCCTGATCAAATCTTGAACCTGGATAAACAATGAGATTAGTTCTGTATCATCAGGTATAAATTCAGCAGTTTCAATATGTAAAATAACTCTTTCTGCATATTGTGAATCAGTAACTATATTAATAGGTTCTTTAAAATCCCTTAGTACCATAAGAATGGCATATAATTCTGCCTTCTGGACAGAATCATAAGGACTTTGTTCCACCTTACCCAAGTCTTCTGATTTGTAACCTGCCTTCCCTGATTTATTGGCATCAGTATAGAATGTACGGGCTCCAGTTATTGGAGCATCACGGACGATTCGAGGAAGGATCCAAGAAGTTCTCTTTATGAAGTTAAGCCGCTTGCTTTTTGGATAGTTGTTATTAATGTCTCCCAAAAAATTAGCACAAGCTCTTTGCCATGGTTCATTATCTTCCCATAACTTCTTTAGTTCATCAGCAGTGAAAGGCACTATAATTTCTGCTGGGTCTATGCCTGCTAGTTGACGAAGTCTCAGCTTGCCTTTTATAATTAACTCAGAGACTTTTTCCACATAAGCTTTCAGTTTCTTACTTGCTTTATGTGATAAAAAGATCCATTCCAAGATAATATCATCTCTCTGCATTAAAATTCCTGTAGGAGAAATTTTTGATGGTAATATGACGAGAATACAATCAAGCTCTGGATTCACCCTGTCCACATGTACCTGTTGTAATTTTTCCTCAATCATTGTTAGTTCCTTTTCTGCTTCAGCTGTTAATTCTCTGGGACTGTTTAAATCTTTATTACCATCCAAGGTTTTGTTCAAATGAATTATTAGATCAGGTGTTATCCCAATAGCTGGTCGTAGACTAGAAATGTCTCCTAACAGTCTTTGAAAGTCATTAAGAGTCCATAGGCGGTCTCTCCAAATTTGTGCCTTTTGTGTCTTAATTTTTTGCAAACCTATTCTATAACCTAAATAATTAACAGAATCTCCCTTCTGGATGTTTTCAGGAGCAATTTGCAATCCCCATTTGGGTAAAAGTATCTGTATTTCTTCAAACAGTTTGTTCAAGGTATCTATGTTTGAATCGGAAAACAAAATATCGTCCATGTAATGGTATACTATAGATTTGGGAAATTTCTTGCATATTATTTGCAATGGTTGGTTCACAAAATATTGGCACAGGGAGGGGCTATTTAACATACCCTGGGGGAGGACGGCCCAATGGTACCTCCTCGAAGGTTGAGAATTGCTGTAAGTAGGCACTGTGAAGGCAAATTTTTCTCTATCTTCTTTTTGCAAAGGTATAGTGAAAAATCAATCCTTTAAATCAATAACTATGAGAGGCCATCCTTTTGGTAATAAAGAGGGCAAAGGAATTCCAGATTGCAGAGGGCCCATAGGTTGAATAACCTTGTTGATAGCCCTGAGATCTGTCACCATTCTCCATTTACCTGATTTTTTCTTAACCACAAATACAGGAGAATTCCAAGGGCTGGTACATTCTTCTATATGTCCAGCATCTAGTTGTTCTTGTACCAGCTGTTCTAAAACCTGTAACTTTTCCTCAGCTAAAGACCATTGCTTTGTCCATATTGGTTTCTCAGTCAACCATTTTAGAGGCAAGGCTGTTGGTATCTCTGAAGGGACATCAATTGCTTGTTCTTGCACAGCCCTAATGGCTGGTTTTCCCCGTTTGTAATATCTTTTAATATTATTCCCAGAAATATAGGCTCTAGAAGTAGCAGGAATGTTAATTTGGGTATTCCATTGTTGTAATAGGTCACAACCCCATAAATTCATTGCAATATTGGCTACATATGGCCTTAATTTTCCCATTTGTCCCTCTAGCCCTATACATTCAACCCATCTCGTGCTCTGCCTTACTCGAGATAGGGTTCCAATTCCCAGGAGCTGAACATTTACATTCTGAAGAGGCCAATACGGATGCCAAGATTCTGGGGTAATGATACTTACATCAGCACCTGTGTCCAGCAGGCCAGTAATAAAAATGCCATTTACACACACTCTCAGTTTAGGTCTTTGATTATTCAAAGAAGTTTGCCAAAACACATGTAACTCATCTTTCTGATTACTATTGCTTGTAACAGTAGGCATGTGGCTTCCTAATTGTCCTGATGAGGCATGTTCTCTGCAGAAACTGGAAATGACTGAACCATGTTTGCCATGGGGGTCTGTGAGGCCCCCCCTCTCACGTTTCCCATCTGTATCAGATTGCCTTGTCTATCTCTTGTAGACCTGCATTCATTTGTCCAGTGTCTGCCTTTTCCACATCTTCTACATAAACCTGAAGGCTGAGTCCTTCTATTTCTGTTATTTCTAGAAGATGCATTATTATTATTTCTGAAAATCCGTTGTTAACAATTCCTTTTCATATGACCCATTTTGCCACAATTAAAACATTTGGTATTCTGGTGTCTCCTTTTACCATTGGAAATTGCTTCTTCTACCCATGCTTCAGTGCCATAGTCAAATGTGTCAACATTCAGTGTATGCAAGACCCATTCTTCCAAGGGCGCTGATCTGAACTTTAAAGGCCCCAAGATCTTTTTGCATTCCACATTTGCATTTTCGTATGCCAAAGTCTCAATCATTATACGTCTTGCTTCTGGGTCAGATATCCCTATTTGTACAGCCTTAGTTAGTCTTTGTAAAAAGTCACTAAAGGGTTCTCTCTGACCCTGTTTAACTCTGACAAATGATTCCCATTTTCTGTCCTGGGTCTTGTACCCTGTCCCATGCCCTTAAGGCTGCTGTAGTACACATGGAGAGTGTGTTTTCATCCAAATTATCTTGTTCTTGAGGGTCAGAAAAGAGCCCTTCACCTAGAATTTTATCTAGGGAAATGTCAATTCCCTTCGCCTTTTCCTGTTATTCTAAAAGTCTAGCCTCTTGCCTGAATAAGCATTTCCATTTCAATTGTGGTCCACTCTCAAAGACCGCGGAGCTCAGCTGGAGCCAGTCCGAGGGGGTTGCTCTGCTTGTTGTGGCCCAAGATTTTAGCATCTCTTTAACAATAGAGGCATGCATCCCAAAAGTCATGACAGCCTGTTTAATTTCTTTGAGATCATTCACACGGACAGGCTCCCATATATCTTCCTTGATGACCCTAGGGTTTCTGGAACCAATCACCTTTCCAGTTGTTATTACTGGAAAGGCATGTAGAGCTGTAGGTAGAGCTTTGTGGAAATTGTCCCGGAGGTATTTATCCACAGAAGTAGTTAAAATTTGCCTTTCTACCCTTTGCTGTTCTTCATCAGAATTTAGAAATTCCTCAATCTTTTCAATTTTATTCACCATTGCCTTCTGCATTGTCTGAATATCTTGTCCAGAATTATGTTCCAAAGCCTTCATTGAGGATTCTAAAGTATGAAATTTGTCCATTAGAGATAACTTGTCATCTTTGGACATAATTTTTATGGCATAAACCGTGTCTTCTTGTATTGATAATCTTTCTGCCAATCTGTCATAAGCTTTAGACAAAATTCGATTGTCACATTCAGCAGTTTTGATTCTCTCAGTTAATGTTTCAGTTCCTACAGAAAGGGACTGCTGGAACTTATGATCTAATTCAGCTGTTCCTTCTTCCATAGTAATGAATTTCTCCTTAACATCAGCCTGTACCTTTTCTAAATTTTGCTCAGTTAACCGAGTCATGTTAAACAAAGATCTGTTTTCTTCCTGGAGAACTTCAAATTGATTCTTGAGAAGATTGTTGTCATTCTCAATAGTTTTTAAACGTTCAACCTCTACCTTAAGAGATTTTATCATTTTCCTATTATCAAACCACATAGTGTTAAGGAAAATTAAGAATCCCAGAAATATCCATAGATGTGGGGTGATAGACACCTCTTGTAAAATCTCCCACATGGTACACTCAAAAAAGCTGTTGAAATCTGAAACAGTCACGTTCTCAGACATTTTATTTATAAAAGAAAAAATTCTTTTACCTGCAATGACCGGTTCCTGCCAGTGGTGGCAAAAGAGTCCCCTTGAGTCCACGTGGCCTAAGTCTGAAATAAATGACTCAAAAACAAAATTGGAGCAGACACCAGGCTGATTAATAACAATTGGTCAGGAAAAGGAACAGAGAGAAAGCCGCCAAAGTGAACAAATCAAAGGGACTGGCGTGTTTGAGCCGGCTCACAGGGCCGCCGTCACGTGACCTGGGCACCGGTGGAGGTGGGAGGGGAACAAAGACTGCAGAGGCGCTTGTGCTACTGTCAGGCAGGGCAGGGCCGGGGAGTGTTAATACTCCAGTCCCATTTGACTTTTTAGCAGGCACCAGGAAAGATCGAGTTGCTCAGAATCTCAGCTGTGTCCCCAGCCATAGTCGGACCAGCTGAAAGGGTACAGTCTGCACGCCCAGGGAGACCGCCTCTGGGAGCAGTGGCCCCAAGAGACTCTGATTTGGGGCGGGTCTCCGCAAAGCCCCACGGGGTGGTCGCCAAATGTATCAGCGTGAATAAACACAGGCAAATATTAAAGAATATACACAAATTTAATGATTAAATAAAACTTACAAAACAGAGGTTCCCGCATATCACAGGAGGTAGGGAAGAACTGGAGGAGCCTCCTCCCGCGCCCATTTATGGGTACGCATTCGCCCGAGGCAAACCCGCCCCCTAAAGGGGCTGGCTTAACCCTACACTTATCTATTCTCTCATACCATTATTACAATCACTACTACAAATTTCAACTGTGGACATTAGAAATTCAATATTTGCATTGTTGATTCATCCACCAATCCAATTTCAAAATTCTTTGACTCTGAACTAACAATTGAGAAGGTTGGTACACTAAATCTCATGGCTGTTTATTAGGTGGATATAAACTGATTATAAGATTTTTTTTTACTTCAGAAAACCTAAAAATGCAGCATACTCACACACCAAAACTTTATCTTATTGCTGAAGTAAAACCATGATATAATTCCTACCTAACAGACTTCCTTTAAGCTCCTGGAAATTTTATATATATTGACTCCACAATGTTTTCTGCCAAATAAACAACATACACCTGGCCTTGCTTTCTTTTTACCTAAAGTACAAGTGAAAATATCTTTTTTATATTATTGTTTTATATATATTTTGACAACATGGAAACAAGGAAATATATTTGTACCATATGGTTTCCCCTAAAACCTGGATCAAAACCATTACTCAATAAATGTATTGTGAAAAAACATGAAGTAATTATCACAGCGGATATTTCTGGCTCTTTGACAACATTTTCTCCTTTCAATTCTCAGAGTTACAAATAGTACATCTAAAAGGACTCTCTGGTACAGCACTGTTCTAATGACTCAACTTCTCAGGTGAACCAATTTGTTTTCAATACTCCATAAATTATTCTTAATCTTTGCACATCTGTGCGATTTACTATTAATTTTGTGTCTTGATTTGTAAGGTTCACACTTATACAAGTGTTTATTGTTTATTCTGCCCTCAATACGTGACAGCTCCTAGCCTTGGGATTCATACTATAAGCAGTTTTTTTTTTCCATGTAGCAATGCACATTGCTTATGGGGCACTATAATTTACTGATGGATGAGCATGTTTTCTTTCTCTTTGAAAGAAAGGTAAAGGAATTATATGAAATTCTTGTACAGCAACATAAAAAGGAGTGTTTAAAAGAGAATGTCACATTCAGCACCCAGGCTTTTTCAAAATATGGACATGTTCATGTCGTGAAATTGCTTATGTTTAAACATTTAAGTGTTTTAAATTATTCTACAACGTAAGTAGGGCTTTGTGAAGGACATCTTTTTTTACTCACCATGAAATTGCTTTTCCAGGCCAGGTTGTTCATGACGTGACAACCTCTAACCAGTTTCCCTTCATTACTCCTTGGTAGAAAAGCTTCTGGCAATGTCAGCCTTGTTGCTTTCAATACAATTGCTCTTTTGAGGACGTAGACAAATTATGGACAAACCAAGAAATAACATTAGATTTATACTAATAATTTTATAGTATAAATTGTATATAATAGTGCCCAGATACTATATATATATATATATATATATATATATATATATATATATAATGATATTCAGATATTATACATAACTTTATGTTATAATGACTATAAAGTAGAGTTTACAATTATGAAAGAGGATGGTTTCCATTAGCTATCTCAGACATTCAACTGGGAAGCCAAAGGGGCTGAATGTTTGAGTAGGATGAAGTTAAATAGATAAAGCTATATAAAGATAGTTACTGGGCTAAAAACACAGAAGATTGTAATTATTTTTGCTGAGCAATGTGCAGGAGTCAAAACTAGATAATGTCTGCAGTAAAATAACATCTAAAACCTGAATTATTCTACGATGTTAGATGTAATTGTTTTTCTGGCAATAAATCATAATCATGCCAAACTATGCCCAAAGAAATCATGTCATGCACTAAAATTTCAATCTCAACTGTAAATTGGGTATTAATATACTAAATTATTGGACAATGACTATAGAAAAATGACCATTATAGAATTTTAAAATCTTGTGAGAACCAGGAACTAACAAAAAATTGTATGCAAACTTTATTACTTAAAAAGTATATAATTGAGAATAAACACTCAAAATATGCTTAAAAATAAAATACATGCAAAGGAATAATGAAGTAGAACATTGGAATTACTCTATAAAATTATTTATTTGGAAGCTCTGAAGCAAAAAGAAATGAATGTAAGTAAAGACTTTCAGCCATGCAATTTGTCTACTTCTCCAAACATATGTGAGTCTGCTATATTTGCTACATGAACCCTTGCTTACTTTAAAGGACCTTTGAGTTAGCACACAGGACTTGATTCTATAAGAATAATAAAATTGTTACTGGCACTAAAATTAAATGCTGTGATAATTGTATTTCAAAGAAATCTTATATATCTGTCCTCTTATCTCAAGCACGTTTTTTTCCCACTTATGAAAGTCAGACAAAGAGAAGCTCTATTACTTTGATGTCCATTCTCAAAACGATGCCCTATCTAGTGAATTGTCTTTGAACGAGTATCAATTATACTGGTGCTATCATAAAAATAAAGTAATAAAACCAAAAATTTAGAAATTAAGAACATATGATCAGAGTGGGAAAAGATAATTGGGCAGAGCGATGTTGAGGCATAATCACTAAAAGGATAGAGACTGGTAAAACGCTTGACGCTATAGACTAAAACACAATTGTGAATTCCCAAATATGAGTGAAATAAAACAGCACCTTTGGATATCATAGGAATAATGAAAGTAAAATACAAGGGAGAAATATTGACCCCAACAGCAAAAAAAGAACATTATACCTAATCAAAAAAGCAACAATATAAATACGGATAGCTTATATTAATGTCATTTTTTTGTTTTTGTGATAAAATTCCCTGATGATAGCAGTTTCAAGGGATGAAGGGCTTATATTAGGATAAGGTTCTAAAGTGGATTCTGTCTGCCTTTGTGTAGAAGTCATGGCCATTGAAGCTTTAGGCTGAACAGCTGCATTGTATCATTAGTTAGGAAGAGAAAGTTGGACAGACAGTGGGGCCAGGATATAATATCTCAAAGGCCATTCCAGTAACATATTTCTCCCAACAAGGCCCTACATGCTAAAGTTTTCATAACCTCCCCAAACAGTACCACCATCTGGGACACTCTAAGAGTTCAAACACCTGAGACTCAGAATGACATTTTCCATATAAATCACAGCTCTTATTTAGAAAAAGAATGTGATGATGTTGCCAGAGTTCAAAAATAATAAATTTTTTAAGCCTAAACATATACTCAATCAAAAAGAATTTTTTTCTTATGTGTGGGAAGTTAAACTTCTACTTTTGACTTAGGTGGAATAGCACATATCAAGAAAATGTTTGATAAGGCTAAAATTAGAGGTACAACAGATAAAAGTATTCTGATAATTGACAAAGATAGGTGATAAGACTCTTAAATGAATGCAACTCAGAGAAAAGAGAAAAGGCAAATAACACTAGTGTCAATAAAACCAAGGTGACTGGATTCTATTCAATGTTCTTGATATAATAAATGCAACTCCACAAAGAACAGAGCTTCCAAGTTTCTATTCATGTTTAAAAAATATTCAGTAAAAATCAACAAGAATGGTATTAAACCCAAGAGAAAAATCCAACAATAGAAATAGATTTGGTTGTAATCAACTCATTGAAGTTATAAAATGGAAACAAACAATTATGATAGACTTTTTTCTTAGCATATAGAAACATCAGAAAATTTCAGAGATGATTACACAGTTAAAATAAAGAAATTAGCATCCTGGGAATAAACAATAAAATAGTTGATATTAACAACTAGATATTTTTAATTAGCATTTTTGACAAAATGGAATAGAAAAAATACTTGTCTGGAAGACAGATTAGTTTTAGAAGGCACAAAATAAAGTATAGGGAGAAAAGTTATTTTAGTAACATTTGCAACTATGCTCCTCAGAGATATTGGACTGTAGTTTTTTTTTTATTTTTATTTGGTTTAAGTATTCTATATAAGACTGGCTTCCTAGAGTGAGAATGGGAGCAATATTTCACTTTTATTTTTTGTCTATCATATATTATTTTTTAAAAAATTGAAACATAATTCTGTCACTTTCTCCTCTTTCCTCTTATTCCCTTTAAGTTACCCTCCCTTGACCTCCTCCAATATCTCCCACTCTCAACTTGATAGCCAATTTTCCTTTGATTATTATTGTGACATGTGGTAGTGTGTGTGTGTGTGTGTGTGTGTGTGTGTGTGTGTGTGTGTGTATTCACAAATATATACAAAGATAAGCTGCTGGATTTTTTTGTTATTGTTTCTGTGTATATGGTTTCAGGACTATTCTGCATAACACAGCCAATAAGGGATTTCACTCCTGCGCATACTCCTGGCTTTTATGTTGTTGGTGTTATTCCATAGGCATTTCTAAATGATGATGTTTCACAGCAGACTTTCTGATAATTTTGATTCTTACATTTTCTGTTTTGTTTTTTCTATTTTAAAGGATTCAAGATGTACTAGTTGTAATTCCTCTTTGAAAGTGTGGGAGAATTCTGCTATAAATCCATCTGGCCCTGGGTTTTTGTTTTAAGGTTAGAAGAATTTTTATTACTATCTTCATCTCTGGCTTTGTTATTAGTCTGTTTAGGATGTTGGTCTACTCTTAGTTTACTTTTAGTGGTTTGAGTGAATTGAATTCATCCATTTCCTTTAGATTTTCCCATCTAATGGAATACAGGCTTTAGCATATGCATTTAATGCCAGCACTTTGTTTTTTGAGTTCTTTGTATATTCTGTCTTTTGAGGCCATTGATACTTAGAGTGATAACTGGAATGTGTACATAGCTTGCTGTCATTTTGTTCTTATATATTTGCTATTTTGTGTTATTAGTTGTGGTTTATCAATAGGCCAAGAAGTTTTTGTGTGGTTATTTTGGGTCTGGGTTGCCAGGAAACAAATGAGCAATTTTCCTCAACAGATTGGCGCAGGAGACAGACATATTGGATCCTTTCTGATAAACCACAAGCCTTGTGGCAAAATATAAAATAATAGAAAAGGGTTAATTTAAGATGTAAGAGCTAGCTAGAAACATACTTAAGCTCTTGGCCAAACAGTATCACGAGTAAAATATATATATATATATATATATATATATATATATATATATATATATATACTTCACCCAACAGAAAGTAGCAAACAGCTTGAACAGAATTACATCCAAATTACCAAAGAATGCTTATAAATGTTTATTTGCATTTAAAGGGGGATATGATATAGAGATGAATACCTTGCATTTGTATGGGTCTTGGTCTACTGATACAAATTTAAGTTCATATTTGTTATATGTATATGTCTGATCTTTATTAACGCATTGTAATTTGTGCAGCTCATTTAAAAATGTTATGTATAATTAAATACAGATAAATAGATCATCATCTATAATAGTCAAGCTTGTAGACATGTTAATTAGATTCTGGATGTACAGAGATATATTTCAGAAGGATAGTTATTCTTCAAATCTTTCAAAGACTAACAGAATATGGCATTTAAAATGTTTTTAAAACTTAGGACTTTTCATAGAAATGAGATATATGTTTCTGACAGCACCAATTACTTCAAGAGGAAGATAGGCATTGCAGAGGCTCATTATGGAGTTTGCTAGCCATTTGGACAAGAAACTGTTCTTGCCTGGACTGCTTGATGGTATAATGTATGAACTGGACATGTAGAACCCACAGGAAAATGGTTTCTGATATGGCCCTTCAGGGTCCCCATGTCATGAAAGAGTCTGCTAGATATTCTGCAGGACACAGAAGAAAGTGACTGCCAAAATGCCAATATAGGTGGAAATGTCTTTAATATTTCCTGATTCATGGAAATATCCACCAGATATTATGGGCCTGTAGGCTGAAGATGGATGCCCCAATGGTACAGAAGAACTTTGGGTGACTGTCTAGGCAGCAAGATGTCTCTGTCAATTCTGGAGTTTTGGAAATTTTTTACAATGCACTTCCTGTTTACTTAGGTAGTATTATATTCTTCTGGATATTTTGATGAGTAGAAAGTTATAATATAGTTTTCCCTAATTATGATAAGAGATAAAGTAGAAATAAATATTGTAACTGTGATTCTTGCTCAATACCTGTTTTGTTATGTGTAATTTTAATCTGTTAAAATTACTACCTTCCTTTTTATTTAGACAGAAAAGGTGATGTGGGACTCCCCTTTGTATGCTATGATATGTTTTATTGCCATTGGTTAAAAAAGTAGATATTTTTGTTCAATGGCTTTACAGAATATAGCCAGGCTAGAAAAGGTGTATGTAGAGAGTAGGCAGAGTCAATAAGAAGCCACATAGCTGACACAGGAGGCTCCGACCCTAGATGGAACCTTACCAGTAGGCCACAACCACATGGCGATATACAGATTAATAGAAATGGGTTACTTTAAGTTATAAAAGCTAGACAATAAGAAGCATGAGCTAATGGGCCAAGCAGTGTGGTAATAATACTGTTTCTGTGTCATTATTTGGGGTCTGGACAGCCAGGAAACAAACAAATGGCCTCTGTCAACATTTTGTTTTTCATTGCATTATACCATTATTTATTTTCTTTCTAGAGTTCTTAGATATGTATGTTTATAATGTCTGTTATATTTTATGTGCAAGTGTACTATAGGCAAAGGAGAAAATATAGATCTGAAAAATATTTATTAGCAGTTTTATAAACACACTTTAGAAAAACACACTTAAACTTGCATGTGTTTAGTATTCTAATTTATAAGATGCAAAGAAATTTGTGACATCGTCTAAAGGAAATGTTTTTTAAAGACCTGTTACTATTCAAAGAATAATAGTATGTGTGACAACCTTTTTTTGCTGACATGATGGACGAATACAATAGTTATTCAAAGAAATGAAAGCAAATGATTATAAAATCACAATTGGATATAAATTTTAAACATCCAATATTCTATCAGGCAAAAATAACTCCCTGATAAACTAAACTTAAAAACATAATTAACAGAAGTTTCATATTAAAACCATCTTGAAAAGGAAATATTTATGAGGAAAATTATGCAGAGTAGAAGTACAGTAATGCAAAAGAATGAGGAATTCCTGAAAGAACAAATTCATGTACATATTGGTAATTAAAATAACATTAATTATTAAATACATGGTTTAATATATAAGTGAAATAAAAAAACCTAGGCAACAAGATGAAAATATTTGTAGAGGGTGAAATATTAAAGTGAAAATGAAGTGGAAGTATTAACAGACCATTGCATTATTTAAGAATTAGCAAATTTACTCATTCACATATTTCACATTAATGAGAAAAGAATTCATGTTATAATGTTTAGAGTAACTATTAAAAAGCAGAAAAACTATTAACTACTAAGATTATAAAAATAAATAGAATGATAGCAATGGAGATAAGAAGACTGTACACAAGATAAGTATATTAAATGACAATGACTAAAGATTTTAGTTACAGACAAATGTTGTCAGACTGAAAATGAAAATACAATACAAATGCTGCTTCCTAGAGATAAACTAACTATGAAGAAATTTAAAAGAATACTGTGGTGACTAAGAGTTGAGTCAACAGCCTTGTGGCAGGATACTCCACTCTCTAGGCCCTCCACAGTGGGACGAAACCCTGGGCATCTTCCCCAACTCCCTCAGCTTTTCTAGCCAACCAGCAGGAGAGTTTCCTGCAGGTAGACTCCCCTAATACCCAGTCCCATCCACCTGACCCTCCAAGCTATTAGCCTCTCCCTGCCCCCAAACCTACCTACTTTCCTGTAACCTTGGTGCAACACTGAAATACAGCTTGCTCCAATACTGAGGGGAATAAGAGATTGCTCTAATACTGAGGGGACAAAGAGCTTGCTATAACACTGAGGGGACCAAGAGAGAACAACTGAGCAACCCAGGAGAAAAGACCAAGAGAACAAGCTTAGAGAGACCTCAGAGGCTTCCTGAAATACATACATTGACAGTGCAGAGCAGACCAAGAAAATTTCCAAACACATAGACAGCCACTTCAAGGATTGGATCAAGACAAAAAGACACTGTCAGCCTCGATTGAAGGAAGAGATGGGTACGTGCCAATGTAGGAGTTCACCGAACAACCTTAAAAGGAACATGGTAACACCAGAACCCAGTGGTCACATGACAGGAAGACTCGATCATCCTAACACAGAAGAAGCAGAAGAAAATGACGTTAAATGGACCTTTATGAAAATGATGGAGACTTTTAAAGACAAAATGAAAAGCTTTCATAAAGAAATGAAGGAAAAGATAAAAATTTGGAAGAAATTAATAAATCAATCAAAGAAAACCAAGAAAAAACAATCAAACAAGCGAAAGAAACAGTTCAAGACTTGAAGACGGAAATAGAGGACACAAACCAAGGGAATTCTGTGCAGTAAGGAGGAGCGGGACGTGTCCTGCCACCCAGCTAGCTTAACACCCAAAATAATCAGACAGAAACTGTATTAATTAAATTACTGCCTGGCCCATTATCTCCAGCCTCTTATTGGCTAATTCTCACATCTTACTTTAAACCATTTCTAGTAAATTGTGTATTACCATGAGGTTGTGGCTTACTGGGAAAGATTCTAACCAATGTCAGCCTCTGGCAGGAGCTTCATGATGACTGTCACTCTGCCCTTCTTCCCAGAATCCAGTTCTGTCTTCCCTGCCTATCTAAATTCTGCCCTATCAAAAGGCCAAGGCAGTTTCTTTATTCAACCAACGAAAGCAACATAAATACAGAAGGACCTCTTCTGCCAATTCTGGATATGGAAAATCTGGGTAAATGAACAGGAACTAGAGAAACAAGTATAACCGATAGAATGCAAGAGATAGAAGAAAGAATCTCAGATGTTGAAGATAATATAGAGCAAATAGACTCATTGGTAAAAGAAAAAATTAAATACAACAAATTCTTAACACAAAACATCCAAGAAATCTGGGACAGCATGAAAAGACCACCCACTGAGACGGTGGGGATGATCTAATGGGAGCACACCAAGGCCAGCTGGACTGGGACTGATGGATCATGTGATCAAACCGGACTCTCTGAATGTAGCTGACAATGAGGGCTGACTGAGAAGCCAAGGACAATGACACTGAGTTTTGATTCTACTTCATGGACTGGCTTTGTGGAAGCCTAGTCTGTTTGGAGGCACACCATCCTAGACATGGATGGAGGGGGCGGTCCTTGGACTTCCCACAGGGCAGCAAACCCTGACTTCTCTTAGGACTGGAGAGGGAGGGGGAGTTGTGGGAATGAGAAGGAAATGGGAGGAGTGGAGAAGGTGGAAATTTTTTTTCAGTTTTTTTTATTGAGAAAAGGAAAAAAAAAACAAGTTTCCGCCTCCTCCCAGCCTCCAATTTCCCTCCCCCTCCTCCCACCCTTTTCCCACTCCTCCTACCTTTCTCCCCCTCTCCCTCCTCCTCTCCCCCTCCCTCTCCAGTCCAAAGAGCAGTCAGGGTTCCCTGCCCTGTGGGAAGTCCAAGGTCCTCCTCCCTCCGTCCATATCTAGGAAGGTGAACATCCAAACTGGCTAGGCTCCCACAAAGCCAGCACATTAAGTAGGATCAAAACCCTGTGCCATTGTCCTTGGCTTCTCATCAGCCCTCACTGTTCGCCATGTTCAGAGAGTCCGGTTTTATCCCATACATTTTCAGTCACAGTCCAGCTGGCCTTGGTGAGCTCCCAATAGATCAGCTCCACTGTCTCAGTGGGTGGGTGCACCCCTCGTGGTCCCGACTTCTTTGCTCATGTTCTCCCTCCTTCTGCTCCTCATTGGGACCTTGGGAGCTCAGTCCAGTGCTCCAGTGTGGGTCTCTGTCTCTATCTCCATCCATCACCAGATGAAGGTTCTATGGTGATATGCAAGATATTCGTCAGTATTGCTATAGGATAGGGTCATTTCAGGTTCCCTATCCTCAGCTGCCCAAGGAACTAACTGGGGACATCACCTTGGGCTCCTGGGAGCCACTCTAGGTTCAAGTCTCTTGCCAACCCTAAAAGACACTGACCTAATAAAAAGAATCTCAAATGGCCAAAAGATACTTAAGGAAATGTTCAACATCCTTAGCTATCAGTGAAATTCAAATCAAAATAATTCTGAGATAGCAGATATTCACCTGTCAGATATCTAAGATCAAAATAACCAATGATAGTTTATGCTGGAAAGGATTTAGAGTAAAGGGAACACTCATTCATTGCTGGTGGGAATACAAACTTCTACAACCACTTTGGAAATCAGTATGGCAGTTTCTAAGAAATTTGGGAATCAACTTACCCCAGGATCCAGCAATACCACTCTTAGGCATATACCCAAAAGTTGTTCAATCACAGCACAAAGGCATTTGTTCAACTATGTTCATAGCAGCATTATTTGTAATAGCCAGAACCTGGAAACAACCTAGATGGCCCTCAACCAAAGATTGGATAAAGAAAATGTGGCACATTTACACATTAGATTACTACTAGTGGTAAAAAAAAAACAAAGCAAAACAAAAACCAATGACATCTTAAATTTTGCCTGCAAATGGATGGAATTATAAAACACTATCCTTAGTGCAGTAACCCAGAACCAAAAGGATGAATATGGCATGTGCTCACTCATAAGTGGATACTCACTATAAACAGGATATTGAGCCTAAAAATCATGATCCTAGAGAATCTAAGTAATAAGGTGAACCCTAAGAAAAACATATATAGATCCACCTGGAAATTGGAAACAGACAAGATCACCTGGCAAAGTTGAGAGCATAGGTGTGGGGGAAGAAGGGAGGGTGGAAGGGGAAAAGAAAGGAAGAAGGGGAGGGGTGAGGACAACTTGAAAGAATGGGATAGTTGAGATGGAGGAAGGAGAGTTATGAGAGCTAGGAAAGATATATCATGATTGATGGAGCCATTATAGGGTTAACAAGAAGTCTGGCGTTAGAGAAATTCACAGAAATCCACAAGGATGACCCCAGCTAAGACCCTAAGCAATAGAGGAGAGGGGGCCCAATCTTAACTTGCCCTGTAGTCAGACTCATGAATATTTTAAATATCACCATAGAACCTTCATCCAGCAACTGATGTAAACAGAAGCAGAGACCTGCAGTGGAGCACTGGACTGAGCTCCCAAAGTCCAGTTTAAGAGGGGAAGGAACGAGAATATGAGCAAAGAGGTCAAGGCCATGATGGGTACACCCACTGAAACAGTTTACCTGAGCTAATAAGAGCTTACCAACTTCAGCCAGACAGTGTAGGAACAGCATAGAAACAAACTAGTTCCTCTGAATGTGGGTGACAGTTACATGGCTGGGTCAGACTGAGGGGCCACTGGTAGTAGCACCAGGATTTATCCCTACTGCATGTCCTGGCTTTTGGGGAACCTCCTCTCTTTGGATGGATTCCTTGCTCAGCATATAGTAGGGAGGACCTTGGAACTTCTCCACAGCAATTTGCCTTACCCTCTCTGAGGATTGGATAGAGGTTGGATGCAAGGGTATGTGGAGAGAATGGAAAAATGGGAGGGAGTAGGAACTTGGATTAGTGTGTGTAATGAAAGGAAAGAGTTTGTTTTCTTTTTAAAAAATAAATTATGAAATAAAAAGATGAGGAAAAAAGAATTATAAAACTTAAAAGATGGTGAAAAATACATTATTTTTACAACTAGTCCAGAGAAAGTTCATTAATTTCATTAATATCACAAACACTGACATAATAAAATAAAAAAGAATATGATAACGTGACAATCAATCTTCATCTTGGCATAATTATGAGTCGATATGAAACAACAATTCTAAGTAAACATGTCTTCAATACATAGTTTGTCATATATATATATATGTGTGTGTGTGTGTTATTCATTTTCAGAAAAGAAATATACAATCATGTTAATTTCATTTAAATGAAAAAACCTGGAGAGTTCTTAAGGAATGGCATTTAGCTTGAGCTATTACTGTGTGATGTTCTAAAATTGGAGATTTTTTTTGTTTGACCCATCTGTAAGAAAGAACTTTAAACTATTATGCTTTTCCAGGTATTGTGATATGTGCCTTTAATCACAGTACTAAAGAGGCAGAGGCAGGTGGATCTCTGTGAGTATGAGGCCAGACTGGTTTATATAAGAATTTCCATGACAGCTAAGGCTGCATATGGAGACCTTGTCTCAAAAACACAGCAACAAAAGAAATTAAAATTTCTGGGCTAAATAAATGGTTCAGTGAATAAAGTTCCTTGCCACCAATCCTACTGGCTTAAGCCTGATCCCAGAGGAGCAAATTGTGGAGATACACAATCAACTCCAAGTTGATATGATCTCCATATGTGTGCCACAATGTGCACCAGTTATTACATGCACAAATGCAATAAAAATAATAAAAAATCTTCAGCATTATATCAATAAAAGGATAAAGGAGAATATACCTAGAACCATTAGTTATATGTATTCTTCTAAAGGGCATCCATTAAGGACTGCTTCTTATGGTTATACATTGTCCAGCCATTTTAGTCTGCCATGTGTATATGAGCAGCATGACCTTTCATTAGGCTGTAAATGCTATCAAATAAAGGATAACTTAAAATTGTTAGTAAGGCAGAACACAAAATAGTGTCCTCTGGATATATATGAGACCTTGATGGCATCTGCTACAAGAATTAAGAAAAGTAACCCAATTGACATTTATAGACATTGAACTGAATTCTGTAGCACACATATTATTTCCAAGTGCAAAATGAACATTTACTAAAGTAGCCCATATGCTAGGCAATAAAGCAAGTCCCAACAAATTTTAAATAACCAAACACATAATGAACATGTTCACTGACCATAGTGAAATGCAACTAGAATTTAATAAGGAAATGATAGAGAAATCCAAAAATGTTATATTATCCTCCAAAACAACCGATGCTCTAATTCTTAGATAAATAAATTATGTTTCTTTCTGG
This sequence comes from Microtus pennsylvanicus, assembly GCF_037038515.1. NCBI lineage: Eukaryota > Metazoa > Chordata > Mammalia > Rodentia > Cricetidae > Microtus > Microtus pennsylvanicus. The sequence continues at coordinate 51,628,768 of NC_134601.1, forward strand.
GTAGAAAAACGTATCATGAAACACAAAAATCTGTCAGAGAATAGGGGCAGTGATAAAGACAATAGAATATGTGGAGGGTTTAGAAGTCAAGGGAAGCATGAGCACCGTAGATGGAAAGCATCCGTGTAGTTAAACAAAACTGGAAACAAAATATTGGTGATAATATACCTGAAGGAAATTCACACTTCCAGGTATCTGTGAAGAATTAAGCTGAGGAACTAGCACAGAACATGCTAATTGTACAGAAGGCAAAGCTTGGAGCTGTGGCCTAATACAAAAGACATAATCACGCATATACTTGTGTCCTATGACTCTTTCCCACGGGAGGTATAAATAGATTGTTATTAAAAACTGTAATTTTACTGGCATTGATATTAAAAGCTACTGAATGACTATATCCTTTAATAGTATATACAAAACTGGTCTACCACCAATTATAGAAAATACATCATTCTGTTTAGTATATACTATAACAGCACATTGTTATCTAGCCCCTAGTAACAGCTTGTTACAAGAGACCTAGCTCATTCTGCCCATCCTTGTGGTTCCAGGAGGTGCCAGAATGGACTGCAGTGGTTAATTCAATATTCTGAATATTTGTCATACACAAATAGGGCTATAAATCATCTAAAAAATTTAGTAAAAATTGAAGTCATATAATGTAGATCAAGAATTCAAAAAATATATACTAATATTTGCTTTCAGGTAATTTCAGTTTATATCTCTTTAATGATTCATAAATCTCATTGTGGTGTTACAGGTGGAGTCTTGGGATCATCTATAGATGTTCCCAGAGTAAGTCTTCAGAAGCACATGTACAAAAGTATGCAGTCATGCTCTACCAAAACATTCATATCTTTAGAAAAGAAGAGCTTCTGGTGCTTGGTGTGACGAGTGTAGGTAGGTATGTATTTCCCATAGCAAAACCTGAGGATTCCAGAGCTTTGATCCCAATTCAGGGTAGCTATATTCTCTGGTAATACTCATTTCCCACGAGTGTCCTCTATTTCAGTAACTTAATATACCTCTCCAAGGTGCCATACAATATTGCATCCTCCCAAACATTATCAAGATAGTTAATTTTATTTAGATTATGCAATATGTAACTTTTACACAATAAGAAATCCCTCCCAGAAACAAAGGCTAGACTCCTTTGTTCTGTGATATTGTTTCTAATTTTTACTTTTTTCTAGACGTTCTTTTCTAGAAACAGTTTCATTCACACATCATAACTATTGAGCTTTGGTATATTCTTTAAGGATGAGCCAGCATAACCATTTAGATCAGTGATTCTCACACTTCAATATGCATGATAATTACCTAGATGTTTTCTTTTTTTTCTTTTTTTTTTCATACAAGTATCCACTTCCTCCCAGCCTCCCATTTCCCTCCCCCCCTACCACCCTTCTGCCCCTCCCCCAAACTCCTCTCCCCCTCCCTCTCCAGCCATAGAGCAGTCAGGGTTCCCTGCCCTGTGGAAAGTCCAAGGTCTGCCCCCCTCTGTCCATGTCTAGGAAGGTGAACATCCAAACTGGCTAGGCTCCCACAAAGCCAGAACATGAAGTAGGGTCAAAACCCCATGCCAATGTCCTTGGCTTCTCATCAGCCCTCATTGCTTGCCATGTTCAGAGAGTCCGGTTTTATCCCATGCTTTTTCAGTCACAGTCCAGCTGGCCTTGGTGAGCTCCCAATAGATCAGCCCCCTTGTCTCAGAGATATTTTCTTAATATGCAGAAAAGAGTAAAGATTCCTCTTAACAAGTCAGATTCAGCAATACCTAGTTTAGTAATTATTGCATTTCTGAGAAGAGATATTTATTACTACTAGCATATATTTAGTACTATTCAGTAGCAATTTATTAATTGTTGCATTCTGATAATAAATTTTTATTATGTTTATTGATAAAGAAAGAATAAAAGTAGTCAAATGTGTCTCAAATAATCATATATATATATATATATATATATATGAGTCATATATTTGTAAACTAGACTTCACTCCATAATTAAAAAGCATCTTTTTATTCTCTGATCACAACCAAATTTAAAATAACTGGCCTCTAATAAAGGGCAGTCATTGTATTAATTCAGATAAACATTTGAAAAGGATAATAAAGCAATAGCTGAACATGCAGAAGTGCACTGTCCAGACGAACTCGTCTATCTTGTAGATAGCAAATATGTATAACTCTACCTGGCCAAGAATAGAACATCCAAAAGAGAAAATAGAGTAAAAGAGAAAAATAGAATATTAAAAGAGCTTAATATTGAACTGGGTTTTCTTTTCAACACATTTATTTTGTATTCTTGCTAAAAAATGATACTTGTGTTGGAATAGGTAGTAATGAAGAGACAAACCAAAATATTCTCTCAAAACTCTTCTTTCTATCAAAGGAAAAATTTAGAGACAGTGTAAGACTAGGAGTAGATATTTGCAAAGTATACATATGTCAAATAATTGACATCCAGGATAGATGGAAACTTAGCTACTTGACTATAAACCATGAAGTCAATGTTTTCCAAATCCTTATGTGTGTATGTGTGTGTGCATGCATACATACATAACGCATGCATATACACACACGTATACATATAATATATTAACACACGTGAATATATGTATATAATATATACATGTATAACTATATACATATATATTATGTATACAAGTATGTATTTTTAAAATGTGAAGGTGGGAGAGAGCAGAAATATTAGGGGTCAAAGTGTGAATCTTATCAAAATAAAATGCCTTTATATATGCCAGTAAAATGAAATAACACTATGAATTACAAATAGATTTCTATTGGCAGTTCTTAAATGATGATATATGAATTGTTGAGAGATGATTTATGAAAAAAATCACTCAACATTACTACTCATCAAGGAAATGTAGTTCAAGACTGCAATGGGATATTACCTCACTCTAGTAAAAATGGTTACTATTAAAAGTGAAAAGATAACAAGTACTATTAAGACATGGGGTAAGGTATTTATTGCATACTGTTGGTAGGAATATTACTTTTTATGCCTATTAGTCAAAACAATGGGGAATGGTCCTCAAACTAAAAAATCTTATCATACTGTGCAATTACATATTCTGATAAATTAATATGTATTTACACAAAATAAGGCCAGTAGTCAATGACTATATGCATTATCTGCAATAATAGAATGGAAAAAAAACATGTTTCCAATAATGGTTAATGAATTAAAAAAAGTGGAGAACATATAAACAGTGGAATACCATTTAACCTTGAGAAGAAGAAAGTCCTGTCATTTGCAACAAATGAAATAAACACAAACACACATGAACTGCATAATCTCAAATGGGAATATTTTTTTCATTTTTTATTGATTTTGTTAAGCTATATATTGTCTCTGCTCCCCTCCCTGCAGTTCCCCTCCCCTTCAACCCTCTGCCAAGGTCCCCATGCTCCCAATTTACTCAGGAAATCTTGTCTTTTTCTACTTCCCATGTAGATTAGATCCATGTATGTCTCTCTTAGGGTCCTCATTTTTGTCTAGGTTCTCTGGGACTGTGATTTGTAGGCTGGTTTTCTTTTATTTATGTTTAAAAACCATTTATGAGTGTGTACATAATTGTCTTCCTGGGTCCATGTTACCTCATTCAATGTGATGTTTTTTAGATCCATTCATTTGCCTGCAAATTTTGAGATGTCATTATTTTTTTCTGCTGTGTAGTACCCCGTTGTGTAAATGTACAACATTTTCCTTATCTATTCTTTGGTCAAGGGGAATTTAGGTTGTTTCCACATCCTGGCTATGACAAACAATGCTACTATGAACATAGTTGAGCACATGCCCTTGTGGTATAATTGAGCATCCTTTGGATATATACCCAAATTGGTATTGCTGGGTCTTGAGGAAAGTTGTTTTCTAATTTTCTGAGAAATCACCACACTGACATCCAAAAGGGCTGTATCAGCTTACACTCCTACTAGCAATGCGGGAGTGTTCTGTTTACCCCACCACCTCTCCAACATAAGTTGTGATCAGTGATTTTGATCTTGTTAACTCTTACAGGTGTAAGATGGAATCTCAAAGTTGTTTTGATTTGCATTTCTCTGATGACTAAGGATGTTGAACATTTCCTTAAGTGTCTTTCACCCATTTTAGATTCCTCTGTTGAGAGTACTCTGTTTACGTCTGTATTCCATTTTTATTGGATTATGTGTTCTTTTGAAGACCAATTTCTTGAGTTCTTTGTATATTTTGGAGATCAGACCTCTGTCTCATGTGGGGTTAGTGAAAATCTTTTCCCATTCAGTAGGTTGTTGTTTTTGTCTTGTTGACCATGTTCTTCGTTTTATAGAAGCTTTTCAGTTTCAGAGGTCCCATTTATTCCAGTGTCTGTGCTCCTGGGATTATATTGAGGAAGTGTTCTCCTGTGTCCATGTATTGCAGGCTACTTCCCACTTTTTCTTCTATCAGGTTCAATGTGGTCAGATTGATATTGAGGTTTTTAACCCATTTGTACTTGAGTTTTTTGCATGGTGATAGATATGGATCTATTTTCATTCTTCTACAGGTTGACATCCAGTTGTGCCAGCACCATTTGCTAAGTATGTTTTCCATTTCACATATTTTGCTTCTTTGTCAAAAATCAGGTGTTTGTAGGTATGTGGATTAATATTCATCTTTGATTCAGTTCCATTGGTCCTCCTGTCTGTTTTTATGCCAAAACCAGGCTGTTTTTAGTACTGTAACTCTGTAGTAGTGTTTGAAGTCAGGGAATGTGATGCCTCCAGAAGTTCCTTTATTGTATAGGATTGTTTTGGCTAGCCTGAGGGTTTTTTTTTTTTTTTTTTTTTTTTTTTTTTGCTTTTTGCTTTTCCATATGAAGTTGAGTACCGTTCTTTCAAGATCTGTGAAGAATTTTGCTGGGCATTGCATTGAATCTCTAGATTGCTTTTGGTGTGCTTGCCATTTTTACTATGTTAACTCTACCTATCCAAAAAGATGGAAGATCTTTCCACTTTCTGGCATCTTTTTTAATTTCTTTCTTCAAAGATTTAAAGTTCTTGTCATACAAGTCTTCCACTTGGTTGGTTAGAGTTACTCTGAGATATTTATACTATTTGTGGCTATTTTGAAGTGTGATGTTTCTCTGATTTATTTCTCGGCCAATTTATGACCTGTGTAAAGAGGACTACTGATTATTTTGAGCTCATCTTGTATCCTGCTACATTACTGAAAGTATTTATGAGTTGTAGAAGTTCCTTGGTATAATTTTTGGGGTCACTTATGTAAACTGTCATATCATTAGCAAACAGTGAGAGTTGGACTTCTTCTTTTCTGATTTGTATCCCCTTGATCGTCTCTTGTCTTATTCCTCTATCTAGAACCTCAGGAATGATACTGAATATATATAGAGAGAGTGGACAACCTTGTCTTGTTTCTGATTTCAGTGGGATCACTGGGAGTTTCTCTTCATTTAGTTTGATGTTGGCTGTGGACTTGCTGTTTATTGCCTTTATTATGTTTAGCTAAGTTCTTTGTATCTCTGCTCTCTCCAAAACATTTATCATGAAGGGATATTGTATTTTGTTGAAAGATTTTTCAGCATCTAATGAGATGATGATGTGGTTTTGATTTTTCAATTTGCTTATATGGTAGATTATGTTGACAGATTTTCATAGGCTGAAGCATCCCTGCAGCTCTAGGATGAACCTGACTTGATCATGGTGGATGATGGTCCTGATGTGCTCTTGGATTCAATTTGCAAGTATTTTATTTAATATTTTTGCATTAATGTTCATGAGTGAGATTGATCTGTAATTATTATTCTTAGTAATATCTTTATGTGGTTTGGGTATCAGGGTAATTGTAGCCTCATAAAAAGAGTTTGGCAATGTTCTTCTGTTTCTATTGTGTGGAACAATTTGAGGAGTTTTGGTATTAGTTCTTCTTTGAAAATCTTGTAGAATTCTGAGCTGAAACCATCTACTCCTGGGCTTACTTTTTGTTTGGGAGACTTTTGATGACTATTTCTATTTTTTTAGCAGCTATCTTTCTATTTTATTTGCTTCTCTGTTCTTGATTTAATTTTGGTAAGTGATATTTATCAAAAAAAGTTGTCCACTTCCTTTAAGTTTTCCAATTATGTGGAGTACATGTTTTCGAAATATGACCTGATGATTCTCTGGATTTCCTCAGTGTCTGTTGTTATGTCCCCCTTTTTATTTCTGATTTTGTTAATTTGGATATTATCTCTGCCTTTTGATTCTTTCTATTGTTTTCTTTGTTACTATTTTGTTGATTTCAGCTCTCAATTTGATTATTTCCTGCCATCCAGTTCTCTTTGGTGAGTTTGCTTCTTTTTGTTCTAAAGTTTTCAAATGTTCTGCTAATTCACTAGTGTGGGACTTTTTCCAGCTTCTTTATGTAGGCATTTAGTGCTATGAACTTTCTTCTTAATACTGCTTTGTGTCCCATAAATTTGGGTATGTTGTGTGGTAATTTTTATTCAATTTTAGGAAGTTTTTAATTTCTTCCTTTATTTCCTTGACACATTAATGCTTCAGATGAGCATTGTTTAATTTGAGTGTGTTTGTGGGCTTTCTGGAATTAGTGTTACTGTTTAATTCTAGTTTTAGACATAGAGATATGATAAGATACATGGGGCTTTTGCACGCACTGGCTTTGTGGGAGCCTAGGCAGTTTGGATGCTCAACTTACTAGACCTGGATGGAGGTGGGGGTTCCTTGGACTTCCCACAGGACAGGGAACCCTGATTGCTTTTCGGGCTGAGGGGGGGGACTTAATTGGGGGAGGGGGAGGGAAATGGGAGGCGGTGGCGGGGAAGAGACAGAAATCTTAAATAAATAAATAAATAAATAAATAAATAAATAAAAGAAAAAAGATACATGGGGCTATTGCATTTTTTTGTATCTGTTGGTTTCTTTTTCCTGAGTATGTGGTTGATTTTTGAGAAGGTTCCATGAGTTGCTGAGAAGAAGGTATATTCTTTTATGTTTGAATGGAATGCTGTATAGATGTCTGTTACGTTTATTTGCATCAAAACATCTGTTAATTCCTTTATTTCTCTCTTAATTTTTTGTCTGACTGACGTGTCCAATGGTGAGAGTGAAGTGTTGAAGTCTCCCACTATTAGTATGTGAGGTTTAATGTATGATTTAAGCTTTAGAAGTGTTTCTCTTGCATACTAGGGTACACTTGTATTTGGGGAATATATGTTCAGTACTGAGATTTCCTCTTGATGGATTTTTCATGGGACTAATATTAAATGTCCTTCTTTGTCTCTTTTGATTGATTTTAGTTTGAAGTTTATTTTGTTAGATATTACCAGCTTGTTTCTTAAGTCCATTTGACTTGAAATTTAATTTCCCAACACTTTACTCTGAGGCAATTTCTTTCTTTGAGGTTGAGGTATGTTTCTTGTATGCAGAGAAGGATGGATTTTGTTTTTGTATCTAATTTGTTAGCCTGTTTCTTTTTAATGGTGAGTTGAGTCCATTTATATTAAGGGATATTAATGACCAGTGATTGCTATCCCCTGTTAATTTAGTTTTCATTGTTGGTGACGTTATTTTGTGTGTTTTTCTTTTCTTTGGGATTTGCTGTTGTGAGCTCATCAATTTTCTGTGTTTATGTTCATGTAGCCAAATTCTTGGGGTTGGAGTTTTCCTTCTAGTACTTTGTGTAGGACTGGGTTTGTGGCTAGGTATTGGTTAAATCTGGTTTTGTCATAAGATATCTTGTTTTGTCCTTCTATGATAATTGAAAGTTTGTTGGGTATAGTAATCTGGGCTGGCATTTGTGGTCTTTTAATGTCTGCAAAATACTTGACCATGACCTTATGGCTTTCATTGTTTCCTTTGAGAAGTCAGGTGTAATTCTGATATGTCTGCCTTTATATATTACTTAGTCTTTTTCCTTTTTGGCTCTTAATATTATTTCTTTATTCTGTATGTTTAGCGTTTTGATTATTATATGGCAAGGTGATTTTTTTTCTGGTCCAGTCTATTTGGTGTTCTATAAGGTTCTTGTATCTTCATAGGCATATCTTTATGTTGGAAAAGTTTTCATCTATGATTTTGTTAAATATATTTTCTTTGCATTTGAGTTGAACTTCTCTTTCTTTTATACCTATTATTCTTAGGTTTGGTCTTTTCATGGTGTACCATATTCCTTGGATATGTTGCCTTATGCTTTTTTTAGATTTAATGTGTTCTTTGACTGATGAGTCTCTTTCCTCTATTGTATCTTCAGCGCTGGAGATTCACTCTTCCATTTCTTGTATTCTGCTGTTTAGGTTTGTATTTGTGGTTCCTGATCATTTTCTCATGATTTCTGTTTCTATAATTCCCTCAACTGTTGTTTTCTTTATTGTCTCTATTTTAGTTTTCAAGTCTTGAATAGTTTCTTTCATAATTTTAATTGCTTTTTCTTGGTTACTTTAAAGAGATTTTTGATGTCTTCTATTTTTTAGTTTGTCTTTTCCTCCATTTCTTTCAGAGAATTTTTCATTTCCTCTTTAAGGTTCTCAAACATTCTCCTAAAGTTACTTTCTAGGGAATTTTCTTCAGCTTCATTGATATTTGGTTATTCAAGTCTTGCTGTTATAGGGTCACTAGCTTTTACTGGTGTCAAGTTGTCCTTTATGGTGTTGTATGTGTTTTTACCTTGTTTACCCATCTTTTCCTCTAATTGGTGTAACTGGGGCTGTCTGTGACTCTGGTGATCAATCTTTCACGTGCCAGTGGATCCATGGCTCAGATGTTTGTTCCTCGTGGTGCAGTCAGTGCCACAGTTCCAGTTACCCCATTGGTCACTCAGTGTCCCTGGAGGTTGCTTGGCACTCCTGGGGTTTGTTCTGCTCCTTGGAGTTTGCTGTCTCAGGTCTGCTCTGGCCTAGGTGGCTGCCTCAGTCTTGTTTCTATAAATGTCCCTGGTCTGTATCTGCTCCTGTGGAGGTCCCTGCCTTGAGATGTGGCCTTGTTGGAAAAGTTAAATAACTGGGGAAGGCTTAAGTTTTAAAAAGGTTAGGGATATACACAGTGTACTCTCTAGCGATCACACTCCCTCTCTCTCTCTCTCTCTCTCTCTCTCTCTCTCTCTCTCTCTCTCTCTCTCTCTCTCTCCCTCTCTCTCCCTGTTTTCTTTTTATCAGATCCAGATGTGACCTTTCAGCTGTTCTTCTGGCTCTATGCCTGCCTGCCTGCTGCCTTACTTCCCAACATGATGACAATGAACTCCTACCTTTCTGGAATAGTAAGCACAAAAAAAAACCTTATTTTTATAATGTGTCTGTGATGGCTAGTTTTATGACAACTTGACACAAGTAAAAGTCATATAAGAAGAGGAAACCTTTATTGAGAAAATGCCTCCATTAGTTTAGGTTGTAGAAAAGCCTGTAGAGCATTTTCTTAATTAGTGACTGATGGAAGATGGCCCAGCCTATTTTGATTGTCTCAATCTCTAGGCTGGTGGTCCTGGGTTCTATAAGAAAGCAGACTGGACAAGCCAGATGAGCAAATCATTAAGCCGCACCCCTCCATTACTTCTGTATCATTTACTACCTCCAGGTTCCTGTTCTGTTTGAATTCTTGTCATGAATTTCTTTGATAATGAACAGTGATGTGTAAGCATAAACCAAATAAATTCTTTTTTTCCAACTTGTTTTTGGTCATGTTGTTTCATCACAACAACTGTAATCCTAAGGCATTGCCTTGGTCATGGTTTTTTATCATAACAATAGAAAATTAACTAAGACAACATCATAGCAATAGAAAATTAACTAAGACAACATCCCTTATGAAAAACTGCATGATAGACATTTTCTTCTTTTTAGTTGAAACTTTAAATGTTCTGATGGTGCAGGAGAACAATTCTATATTCTGTCAATTATATTTTAAATAAACACTAATTGGCCATTAGCCAGGCAGGAAGTATAGGTGGGAAACCAGACAGGAAGTAGAGGCACATCAAAGAGAACAGGAGTATTCTGGGAAGAAGGAAGCTCTTTTCCCAGTCCTGCCCAGACATGGAAGATGGAAGATGTGACCTGCCCTGCCAAAAGAGGTATCGAGCCATGTGGCTAACTTATACTAGAATAATGGGTTAATATAAGTTATAAGAGCTAATAAAAAGCCTGAGATAATTGGCCAATCAGTTTATCATTAATATAGTCCTCTGTGTAATTTTCTTTTGGGGCTTATTGGTTGTGAGAACAGGGCAGGACAGAAACCCCAGCAAGCAAGCCCTCATGTTACATTCTGACAGTACTAATTCTGAATCTATATACAAATGAAATTAATTTGATTTTTCACAAAGGAAATATTATAATACTTAGGTATTTCTAAGCAGGAATGTGAATATTTTAGATAGAATAATGAAATATCAGGAATGAAATAATATAAATGTAAGCATTTTCTTTTTTACTGATTTTCATTGAGCTCTACATTTTCTCTACTCCCCTCCGTGCCTCTCCCCTTCCCTCTTCAATGTTCCTCCCAAAGTCCCCATGCTTCCAATTTACTCAGGAGATCTTATCTTTTTTAACGTCTCATGTAGATTAGATCTGTGTAAGTCTCTCTTCGTGTCCTCATTGTTGTCTAAGCTCTCTGGGATTGTGATTTGTAGGCTAGTTTCCTTTGCTTTATGTTTAATGACCACTAATGAGTGAGTACATATGATAATATTCTTAAAATGGAAATAAAAATAGTAATTTAATTCTGGATAAATTAATTGTAGTAGTCTTCAATACAGGCATAGCCTAGCTACTAATTTAAATATGCGTAAAAATCTTTATATATTCAATCAAATAGAACAATGTTGTTTTCCAAGATGCATCAATTAGATTTTATTTCTTCATAAGATATTGTTGAAATAATTGTCTCTTAGGGTCTACAAAACAAATATCGATCCAAAAAATATATAAAATAAATGTTTTGTAGAAGTTAGACTATACTTTTCCCATGATACAACCAACCATAAAGTTCTATTAAAATAAGCAAAGAACTTTTGAAAATTGTGACATTTTATCTATTCAAATTGTTGTACTGAATAATAAAGTATACTGGAGAAATCATTAATACACATTCTGTTGTGAAGAAAGGGGTGTGAAGCTTGGGGGAATAAAGACATGATAAAATATATTGTGCACAAAAATTATTTTACCAATTTTTTAAAGGAAAAGAAAAATCTCTCTATTTTAGAACAAAAATCTAATGTCTCTTGATATAGTTGAATCTTAATGTATGTTGAGTATATGGCAAATTGCTTTATATGAAACAATTGTATACTCTATAGCTCTTCAGTGAATTTTGTGACTTACATTTACGTTCACAATAAAAATACTAAAAACAAATCATGTAATTAGAGAAATGAATTCACAAACTTTTAAGAGCAGCAATACTGATTATATCAATTAGTAAGAATTAAATGAGGGATCTAGAGGGTAGCTCAGTGGGAGGCATTTTATTAGTATACAGGTGGCAAACAGCTTTGATCTTGAGTATCACAAAAAACAAAGAAGAAAAGTCAGATAAATGGTGTTAAGAAACTATTCAGCATTTCTTAACATTCTGTTATTATGGTAAATATTTCTTATCTCTAAAGAAAATTTTAAATGTACGTATTTTAATATTATTTAACCATGTGTGTTACCTCATAATTAGGAAAGCTATATAGAAGATACTGTCATTATTTCCCAAAGGAAAAAGCCCTTATTTTTGCTCAAATATGTAGAGATTCAAATTTTGGTTTCACATTAATTCTATTGAGTTGGAAAGTGAATACTTTTAATTTACTTTTTAATTTCATTTTGCACTCCATTCACAGTTCTTCCCCCACTCTCCACCCCTGCTTGCCATCTCGCATCCACTCCTCCAATGGGTAAAGGCTCCTATGGCACATTAAGTTGCTGCAGAAACAAGCCCCTCCCCCTGCATTAAGGCTGAGCATGGCATCCCACCATAGGGAATGAGCACCAATAAGCTAGCTCATGCACCAGGATAAATCCTGGTCCTGCTGCCAGGGGCCTCTCAGATAGTCCAGGCTTCACCACTGTCTCCCACATGTGGAGGATTCATGCTGAGTCCCGAAAATCCAATCAAAGATACAGAGGAGGGAATATATGAGCAAGGGAGGTCAAGATCATGATGGAGGAATCTATAGAGACAGCTGAACCAAGCTCATGGAAACTAGGAACTTTAGATCAAGAGCTATGGAAAATGAATGCTTTTAAAATTAAGAACTAGATGACTTAAGGCAAAGTACTTTACAACTTATGAATATAAAAGTTGGACATAATAAATATCTATTTCATTGAATCACATGCTATAATTATTGCAACTAAGATACTTAGGAAAATTAACATCTTTGTGCTGACCTATTCTTCTGTGTAATGGGTATTGACCACTACTTTACAGTGTTATACTATGGATTGAAATAGTTAACCTTTGCAAGATTACTGAGAAATGCCTAGAACCCAAAGCTCTCACTATTATTAATGAAATTCCATGTGCTTCTATCAGAACTGCACCATGGGCTGGACATTCATGAATATGTTAGTGAAAAGTTTTGAAATGAACCTGTTAGAGCCTGAGAAAAGCAGAGAATGACACACATGGGTTTGAGTTATTTTATTATATTGCTTAATTCATTTCAGTGATGCCTACGTATTCAAAAGTAGCTTAAACACTTTCCATCCCTGGTAGAGCCCTTAATTATGTGTGCTGCTTAGTAGTTTATTGGTATCTCTTTTACTTAAACCACAGGGGTCCTGCCATGTGCAAAGTGGTCCTTCTAGATGCTGCTTAGATGTTAATAAGCCCAATAATATAAAATTGAGGGAACACAGTTTTTGAATGAGGCTGTGTGACTAGTCCCTTAAGTGTCAGCAGCACTTACAGTATGAGTTGTCACAATTCCAATGGCTTTCTGCTCTTTCTTTGTGTTCTCTTGGGCAAGATAGGTAACACTCTCATAATAATTAATTGTGGTTAGAATGAAGAGCTCTTGTTTCTTATCTTGAACTTTTACAGAATGGGAATATGAAGGCCAGGTCCTCTGTAGACAAATTTGCTTGTTTATATATTTTTCAAACTGCTTACTTCCAAAGAAAAACAATTGAATTGTACAATTATGGACTGCAGGGTCATGTAGACATTCTATTTGGAAAACAAAGGTTAAGAGGTATGTCTAGAAATAAATACCTGAAGTTCCAGTTTCAATGCAGTTTCACAAGGCTATGATATTATCTGCTTTAATGCATTGCATAGGCTCTTGCTCTGCATAGTAATGCTCCAGGTTTTCTATGTGTGACTATAAGAATCATCCATGTCCATAGATAGCAGGCAAAACATAAGGATTCTGACCAACTGTGCTTTTGACAATGTCACTATCAGTATTAAATAGCTACACAGAGATGAATTGAACATCAACTATGTTGAGCGTTATGTCAAGAAAATAAGACAAGATTCTTTTTCTCTTATTGTACAAGAAACAAAATGTAAAACATTAAAGTCTATGATATCTAGGATCCTTTTCAAAAGAAAATCTTTGTCTCAACCATGCTGTATGCAGCAAGTGTTTTAATTATACATGTTTCAAATTAAATATTTTGAGTTTCTAGCACTTTAATTCGGTTTACCTATTATCTCCAATGACCTGTAACTTTTGTTATCCATTTCATCTCCACTGTTCTCTAATGTCCCATGTGAGACAGAGGATGTCTGCCTCATTTTAGCTGCAAATATAAAAAGTAATCTTCCGTATTAATATAAGCATTGTAGTTAGGAAAATTTACTACCTTCTTAAATCTTAGGGAACCTTGTTAAGAGAACTTCTTGCTGAGGAGTCAGTTGTCAAAGTAGTAGGTAGATTGCTGTGAAACATTACTTGGTTGCTACAATGTGCAAAGTACATACTATAAAATCCTGCATGAAAAAAAAATATTTTACATTTATGAATTTTACACATACTCTGGATTCTGACAGGATGGAAAAAATACAGTAAGTGGACAAGTTCTGTGTTACTGAAGGTGGAAATGAAATTCGAGTTTTGTGAATACTTGAGGGACTATCACAGAAAACTTGTAACAGGCAAAATCATGCAATGTCAACTAATGGATGAATTTGTTATCTCTTCTCTGGACTGCATATGTCCCTTTTCTGGAGGAGACCTTGTTAGCATCCTAAATATTTCAAAAGCTTCACTTCTCATATTGGCTCATGCCCATGATATAAGCACTCAGGATGCTGAGGCAGGAGGATTTTCATGATTACAGCATAGTTTCTAGTACTTAGTAATTTCTACAATAGCCTGGTCTACAGAGTGAGACCTCTTCTTTAACATAAAACAAAAATCAAGAAAAAAAATGAAACTCAACCTGTAAGGTTACCTCTCCTTCAGCTCATTCTATTTAGGATGGGATGTAAATAGGTGGAATGGCTCACTGATAGAACTGCAAAAGTACATTTGATGCCGCTCAAATATTATTAACATAAAAACATGTCAATCAATAAAAGAATATACTGTCTACAAAATGCTAAGAAAAATGTAATTAAAAATTTTAAATACAGTTGCAACACTGATGGTAAAATATATATGTGTTAAAATTGAAAACAACATCGAAATACCGAATTATTTAATGCTTAATATACTTACATATTACTTTCATATATTTAGGAAATAAGCCTTATTTATCTATGTATTTGTTTATTTATGGAACCATATAAAATATGTAGACTAATACATATTATGTACAATTAAAGAGTTTATTAAAAGTCAAAACTAATAAGGACAATGCCAATTGCTCTTGAGTTATACATTTCTTCCATTTTTCTTCCATCCTTTTCCTCACCTCTTCCTTTGCTCATGATCTGACCTCTGCTATGCACCATGCACTTCTATGAAAAACATACTTTTTCTGTCTGGTGGCCTTGCATCTATTCAGCATTTCTTTTTAGGTGACTGTTAGGCAATCTATTACAGCAGAATGCATAGATTGGTAAAGGTATCCAAGAAGTTATGAAAAACCTGAACGAAAAAGACACTTGTCAAAGCTTAAAAACACTTTGATATTTTATTGTAATTCCGTATATTGTTGTTTATAACTGAAGTATTGGTTCAGCTCAATATCATGGAGATCTTCATCCAGCTTAGTTTTCTGGAAATAGCATAAATTATGTTGCATAACTGTGCTATTGCGTTACATTCAATACTCAGACATAAATTACTTTTGCCTCTCTTGAGTCAAAACAAAGAAGAATGTACTACATTATGGTATAAAGTTCCTTCAATCTCTGTATAATAATATTGTTACATGTTTAATAGATATAGATAGATAGATAGATAGATAGATAGATAGATAGATAGATAGATAGATAGATAGATAGATAGATAGATATACAAATATATGTACTATGTAAAAACTATTAATGAGAAGAGAGGCAAATTTGAGAGGAAGGAGACGTTTGAAGGGAGGACAGAGGAAGGGGAAATGATATAACTATTATACTCTCGAAAGTTAAAAAAATTTAAAAGATAAAATAGTACACTGGTCACTCTATTTCTTTTTTCACAGTTTTAAAATATGTCTTTTCAAATAATGTTATGTATTTTTCATTTTACAATCCAACCATAGATCACCCTCCCACCCTTCCTTTTGCTCCCTTCACCCCCCAGTTCACCTCCCATCCACTCCTCCCATGGGAAATCCTTAATATTTCCTTCAGTTCAGACTCTGCACATTTGCTTTGACTGAGGACCAAGTTTATAAGTGTCAAGAAGCATCTACCTCCATGTCAAGAAGTCTAAAGTGCTGTTATGTTGCTTCACCCCTATATGTTCAGTCCCAAAATGAGTTCCCCTCATTACTTTTGTACAAAATGGTGT
The DNA here is from genome assembly GCF_037038515.1 of Microtus pennsylvanicus. NCBI lineage: Eukaryota > Metazoa > Chordata > Mammalia > Rodentia > Cricetidae > Microtus > Microtus pennsylvanicus. The sequence continues at coordinate 51,644,652 of NC_134601.1, forward strand.
TCATACCCTTAAACATCTAAAATTTGATATCTGGGAAAGATCTTAGAGATTTTCTGTAGAAGTAATCTACAGTGAAAACAAATAAGGCTAAAACAAAATGACTGTACCATTTATTGTTATTTGGTCTTGATAGAAACTACTTAGAAAAATCAAAATGATTTGTATAAGATTGTGCCTACTGCATTTGTTCCATTTGAAATGCAGATAATATTTCAATGGGTTTTTGATACTACTGCACGTACTGGCTTTAGGGGAGCCTAGGCAGTTTGGATGCTCACCTTACTAGACCTGGATGGAGGTGGGTGGTCCTTGGACTTCCCACAGGGCAGAGAACCCTGATTGCTCTTCCAGCTGATGAGGGAGGGGAACTTGATTGGGAGAGAGGGAGGGGGAAACGGGAGGCGGTGGTGGGGAGGAGGCAGAAATCTTTAATAAATAAATAAATTAATTAAAAAAATTAAAAAAAACAAATCTAGCTTTCTTTCTGCCTGCTGCCTGCTGTAATGGGAAAGTGTCTAACCCTAAAGTCAGATAGATTTGGAAGGCACGGGGGACAGCACAGTGGCAGGAACCATAACAACAACAACAAAAAAAAAACTACATAGTTTTCTGCTGATTCAAGCAGACCATTTACATTTTTTTTAACTTTCTGTGGCCTGTCATTACTTATTTGGTGGCTTTGTTTGTTTGTTTTTTGTTTGACAGTTTTTCTTTTTAACATCTCATCAAAAGAATGCTTTGCAAAATTTGAAGCTTTCCTTCCAGTGAAATAATAATAGAAAATAAATGAGACTACATCCACTATGAAGATAGAAATACTACCTTATACCTAGAAATATCAAAAGGATATGTACTACACACACACACACACACACACACACACACACACACGATACAAAGACATTTAAGAGCAAGGGTTAAAATGTAGATATTGATACAAAGCTTTTGTTTCTATTCCATTACTATTTCCTTTGAACACTTCTCCTTTAGTAATCTCATCTATGTTTATCATTTCAAGTATTACTGCACAATATATACTCCACGTAATGTTTTCTCTTCATATTACCAAATGCCATCAAAGCATCTCCACTTTCATATTTCAATAATATTTCAAAAGTCAATTTAATTGCATGGTGCCCTTCTTTCCTCTAGGGCTTTCTAATTCTTATTATTAAGGAGCAAAATATTTTTTAAAATCATTTAAGCTATAAATATTTTATTTCACTCTCCCTACTTATAATTTTCAACTACTCACATATAATCAGTCATGACAATCTATTGACTGTTTCTTCAAAATGACAGCTATTTTTCTTATCCCTACCTTTTTACACTATTTTAGAGACTTACCATTTAAAATAATAAGAATTTCTGTAATACTATTGATGGGATAATAGATTTATAATTGTGAGTTACTCTTTTAGACAAATATATTGGTATCGATTCTTGTATATTGATACAAAGTTAAATTATATTGACTATTGCATGCATGCATGTTTCTATCTCTGTTTAAAACATTTTTTATGTATTGACATATATTGTATTGATAAATATATATTGTATATATTTACCATATTGCAGTGTACATTTCTACCTCTGATTAAGATACTTATATAATGTTTGTGTATTGATATATATTTACCATATTGCAATGTATATTTGTACAGTGTTTATATTTGGAGGTCATTATACTCATTTGTTACACAGTTGTTTATTGTCTTAGTCTTTAAGTTAGATAGATATTGAAAATTATATAGATAAATAGTCATCTAAGTATTCCCGAGAGAATGTTGAGCACCAAAGACACTCCACCTGGAGCCTTTCTATTTGGCAGAACTGGCCTTTGGGCAAAGAAATGTCCATACCTCAACCACTGACACAGATACAGAGCGTGCATCAATGGATAAAACAGGACTGTCATATCCTGCCAAGACAGGGTAAGATAGTTTTGAAAAGTTCCTTGCCTTTAATAATGGTATGTCAGTTATGTTAGACCTTAGCCAAAATTGGTTGACTCAACATTGCAAAAGAGACTTTGGGTGACTGCCCAGGTAGTCAGTTGTCTCTGTTAATTGTTGCACATTTTGGATATATCTCATTTGTTAAGTAATATTTATTCCCTTCTCAGATCGTTGACGGAGTTGAAGATTATATAATTGTAGTTACTCTCTACATTATTTAGACTCCTTGAGATAAAATGTTTAGCAAAACTTTTGTTCTCAATATTGTTTGTTATATTTATTATTTGTTATTATTGTATATAGTTGTATTTGGTTTAGTTCTGTCTTATTTAGACAAAAAGGGGAGATGTAGGGATAAGTCCCGCCCCTTAAGGGGCGTGTTCGCCTCGGGCTAATGTTTGCCAATAAATTTGGCTAGCGTGTTCCCAGCCGCTTCTTCTGCTTTCCTAGTCTCCGCAAGAATGGTGGTTCTGTAAGTCTATTTCTCCATTAAAGCTGTATATATATTTTTACAATCTGTCTGCATTCGTTTACACCGTTACATACTATGAATGGGTTATCTCTCTTCCAATCTATTCTACATAACTACCAGGAAAAAAACCTTCTATAGTACCATTTTCACATATATGCTCACAGTTCTTCAGTGGCCTTCCACATGACTTTTAGGACTCTGTTTTAAATCAGGAGCCCACTGTTGTGCTACTGATATTCAGGATAAACTACTCATCTTTTAAATTATTTTATGTAAATCAAATAATTACACAGTATTTTTCTACATGAAATTACATACAAATAATTACAAATACAATTAATTGCAATGTATTTTATTCTACATGAAAGAACACACAAATAAGAGGAAGAACATAGGACACAATGAAGAAAAACATAGTATGTGCCTCATGTTCTAAGTGTTTCTTCTGGCCTCTCTTTACAACAGCAAAATATTTCTCAACCATTTATTTGCCCAAGATATGCCTACCCAAGTGCTCATATTCACAATCATAACCCTATTAATTTTTTTCAAGCTATATTATGTGTCACTTATTTGGAATTTGGCACCGTTCCCCTGTACTGCAATGAGCTATGCATGTGTTTATGTGTCTCTCTGTTTACATTTCATGATATTGTCAACTAAGGACAGCACAAGCCATAGCATTGCATTTCCAGCTCTCAGGAACTCTAACCAAAAGCTTAACATTTACTGGTGTTTGATTACTGAATGTATACTGAAAATTTGCAGTTTACCTTTGCGCAGTGACGGATAAAAAAAGCATCTGATTAGGTTCAAATGTTTGCTGTGCTTATGCCATTTTAAATGTCTGTTTGTAGCCCTTGCTTAAATGAGCCTGGCCTTTCTATAAATCATAACCTGCAGAGCTATGCACCTCTTCTTTCTGCAGATGGAGTTTCAAACTGTGACTCTTTCTTTTAAGCACATCAGTCAAAACCCTGGTTCAGAGTTATTTAAAGTGGTTTGGATTTTACGGTCCTATGAAGGCTTCACATTACAACTGCTGAGCTTTAAAAACACAGAAACCAGAAAGAGGGTACAAGGAACTGCCATCTGTCCCTATAAACAATTATTGGCCAGCCATCTGCCCATAGACTGGATAATGATTTCAATGCTGGTAATATCTGACTGAAATACTGTCTCTCCATGGAACCAAAGAGTGGGAACCCATTAAAAAATGCTGAGCCTTCTATTTGTTGTTTGTAAATGTGTGTGTGTTTCTTTTTCTCATAGAGGAAGTCATCATTTAATTGGGGTTCTACATCATTCACTATGTATGGAAAAGTTGTTCTTTCTAACCTATGTGCAAACACCTGCACCCTTGAAAATAAATGATTATCTACAAGTTACCAAAATAAATTAGTGCTTCTATAAAATATTATTTAGACCTACCCAAAAGAACTAAAGTATCCATTACATTGCAAACAAGAGCTAATGGTAATGGGATTGACAATGAACCTCAGGCTCAAACTAAACAGAATAAATAAAACTACAGTCAAATGAAAAGAGCAGTTCTTCTGCCTTCAAAATAAGCTCAGCAAAGAAGTTCACAGTCAGTTTAATAAGCTTACTGCTTTGTTAAATTGTCTGAGATATGAATACTGAAGAAAATCGGCAATCGATAATCATTTAGTTTTGAATTTGGCCAGAACTCAATCTATTCTTATTAGGGCAGAATGTGTTTATTTGACAATCTATAGTGTTTCACATATGTACTACACACAAAATCAAATTGTTATTTTTGACCATGACCCTCAGCACTGGTTTATTCACAAAAGCATTGGTGATATAGCTTATAGCCTTTATAGGTGATATGTATACAAAAGGTGAAAAACAAACTAAATATGGAATTAATTTTCAGCAAATGACACTTCTTGGGAGATAGCTTTTTATTACATATTTGTCTAAAAATTAATTGATTTTCAAATAGATTCAATTTTAAAATAGCATCCAATAAATCAGTCATTTTATAATTTCTTTATAAAATGGAAATTTTTATCAACATATGATGTGGGATTCAACTCTGTATGCTGTGAATACTATTGTTTAATAAAGAATCTGGCTTAGCCTGATAGGATAGAAAAGAGCTAGGTGGGGAAAACTAAACTTAATGCTGGGAGAAAGAAGGGCAGACTCAAAGCGAAGCCATAGAGCCTCTGCCAGAGAAGGACATGTTGAAACCTTGCCAGTGGGCCACAAACCTCAAGGTAAAATATAAAATAATAAAAATGTTTTAAATTAAGATGTAAAAGCTAGCCAATAAGAAGTTAGAACTAATAGGCCAAGCAGTGGTTTAATTAATACAGTTTCTGTGTGGTTATTTTGGGAATCTGGGTGGCCAGGAAACGAACAAGCAGCCTCCTACAACAAACATGAACCTAGCTGTAAAAATTTATGTGAAAAAAACTCAGTTATGTTAATCAAACATGTTCTTACTTTGCCTTAAGTATATCTAGATATCACTTTTTCTTTTTCCTAAATTGCATGGCATGTCAAAAATCTTGTTAGAGTAGTATGGGTACCTAGATTTTTAAATATTGACTAGATCATAAAAGCACATGAGGAGATTAATGAAAAAGATATCTTGATAGAAGGGGTCATTGTGTGGTTAAGGAAAAACCAAGTGCCAGGGAAACTTCCAGGAACCTGCAATGATGACCTCCTAGCAATAGTCAAGAGGGTGCCTGAACTGGCCTTCCCCTGTAATCAGACTGGTGACTACCTTAATTGTTATCACAGAGCCTTCATCTAGTAACTGATGGAAGCAGGTGCAGAGATCCACAGACAAGCACTGGGCCAACCTCTAGAAGTCCAGTAGAAGAGAGAGAGGAAGGATGATATGAGCCAAAGGTAGGGGTCAAGATCATGATGGGAAAATCCACAGACACAGCTGACCTGAGCATGTAGGAGCTCACAGACTCTGGACCAACAGCTAGGAAGTCAACATGGGACAAATCTAGGCCCTCTGTATGTAGGTAACAGTTGTGTAATTGGGCCTTTTGTGGGTCCCCTAGCAGTGGGACCAGAATCTGTACCTGATATGTAAGATGGCTCTTTGGAACTTATTCCACATGGTGGGATGCCTTGCCCAGCCTTGATGCAAGGGTGAGGAGCTTGGTATTACCTCAACTTGATTCCATAAGAGGCCTCACTCCTTCTGTATGGAGAGCGGAGGGTATGTAGAAGGGAAGTGGAGGAAGTGAATGGGAGGAGAGGAGGGAGGGGGGAAACGTGGTTGGTATGTAAAATATAAAAGGGCATGATAACAATTATAAAATTTAATTCTCAAACAGTTTGTACACGATAAGCTTTATTAATTATAGAAGGGCAGAATTTATTCTGTGATACTTGGATCTATAAATAAGCATTAATACCACGCATATCTCAGGTGCTACAGGTTTTATATTTACTAAAACCTCAAGGAGAGCCAGGAGTGGTATCACAAACCTAAGACTCCAAGACTTCAGAGAATGAGGCAGAAATCCAAGGCTGACAGTCTGTGCAACTAATTGAGAACCTGTTTCAAAAAGCCAAAATGTCAGAACAAAGCAAAATTAAACTCCTAAGACAAATCCATGGGCATCTACAAAATGGCCAGTTTTTTTGACTTGGCAAATGACAATTAAAAGGTTGGTAAATTATGATTACAATTTTGACCTAACAACTATTAATGATGCAACATTTCATTTATAATTTAAATGAAAAGTTTACAAAGGAACATAGATAATAAATCTACTTACAAAAAAAATGAGAGGAGAGATATTTGTGTTTTTGTTGATTTAAATGCATGCATTTCCTTTTATTCTGTACTTGACAATTTTAAGTACATTGGTATGAATATTGCCATTATACTCTAATAATTGCCAGATTGTTCTTCAATAATAAAAAGAAAGCATAAAATCTTCATGTCATTCTGACTTTTTACTTTACTTGAAATTTTTACCTTTTTTTCTAAACCTTTCTGGTATTGTGATGATTCTGACAGTTCAGGTGTGAAGAAATTAATATACTAAATATTACTGCCATACCCACTATGGGTGCGGAAAAATAATGAACAAATATGCTAAAAAGAAAAAAGGCAGGGGTGGGTCTAACAGGAGTAATTGCTTTAAACAAAGCAAATGTCAATTTATTAATCATCCCCACCAGCTAATTCTGTACCCTGAAAAAGAACTTCACTGGAGAGACTTTTGGTTTTGATTACTTACTGCAGTGAGCTTTTGTTTGCTGCTGTTAAATTCTTACTGCTGTTGTTCTTTCATGCAGACAAACCGTCTCTGTGAAAGCTGAGGTGACGTGTTTGTTTTAGACAGGAAGAAATTTTGGATAAGAAAATGGAACTGAATGAAGTGCCTGGTAGTCAAGAATACCTGACCTCTGACCTCTTATATCAGCTCTTTTGCAGACTAGATGCATGAAACTTAGGAAGCCATGTGGCCCCTCTAAGTGTACCCACTTTCTTGTCTGTAAACTAAAGGACTTGGAGTTAAGAGTTCCACTACTTTCTTACTTGGTGGCTATGAGATTATTATCTTCTAGAGCAAGAAATTACAAAGGATTTTAAAATAAAGAGTTATTGAGAAGTCGTATGAAGAAATAATCTCATAGAAGAATAGTGAGATACATATTCTTAAAAACATAGGAACACATAAAAGTCGCACACACACACACACACACACACACACACACACACACACATATATATATATATATATATATATATATATATATATATATATATGACAATTTATGCTGTTTCACACCAAGCTAAGTTGAATGAAAGCTGTGTTAACTTTCTGGAAATACACTAAAAGAAATTTTAATTACTACTCTGAAAGATGAAATTTGGCAATACTCAAATTAATTATTATGCAATCATGTCAGTTCAGGGAGTTTATTCTTCTGCAAAACAATGGGTGGTTGGGGACTATAGGGATGGCTTGGTGGTTTAGAGCACTTGCTGCTATTGCAAAGAGCATGGTTCAGGTCCCTACAACCACATAGTTAAATCCAGTTTCACAAGATCCAATACCCTCTTCTGGCCACATTTTGACCCAATGGCAAATCTACTGCCCACATCTAAATATGTCACCATCATTCTGAAATGTATGCTGCAAAGCACAATAATAGCTTAAACCTGATTTATTCATTGACCAATTTACAAAGAACCAAAACAAAACAAAAGTGTATTGTATTTGAGAGACATAATGCTAAGTCACATACATTTTATCTGTTATCAGTCCTATAAATATCATTATCTTTTCATATAAATGGAAGATTTAGCTTAAAATTCTTAAAGAAGTTTATTTATTTATTTTTTGGCTTAGATGTTCACACTTGACTGGCAAGCATAAGGATACAAATATAAATGCAATGCTAATCCCAGGTCTCTCTTTAGAAATAGAATCCACAGCTATGCAGCAAACCCCATTTAATACAATGTACAATTTCATATACTACCAATTGCCTTAGAGTTTGCCTAGTCAGTAGTTATTCATTACTTATTGATTCCTACTCATCCCCCAATTTTGTTCACCTACTGGATATTCAAAGTGTTTGGATGTCTGCTCATTTTTGTCTCAAGGGCTATATTGTCGTTAATCTAAGGTAATAATGAAAAACCCATTTATTTTCACAGAGAAATAAAAGGTAGCTGTTCTAGAAGAGATTTGCATGCTAACAAAAAGGAGTGTATGGAACCAAACATATAAGACTATGTTTTCTAGAGTGATGACAAGGATTTTTGCAAACATGAAAGTATAAAGATAACAGAAGGAATGAATATGACTCCTTGTTGACATTGTGGATCCTCTAACTCTGAAAATCTATAGCTCTACTTTAAATGATATTTTAAAATGTTCTTAGTATCTTTAACTACTTTTTATATTTTAATAATCTATAACAAACTTAATTACTTTATTTGTGTGTGTGCATATACACATGTGTGTATCATGGTGTTCATGTATGTGCAGGTCAGTGTGCAACATGTAAGTGTAGGTTTTCTTCTTCTGCTATATGGTTCCTGGGAGTCAACCTCTAGTAACTAATCTTTACCTGCTGGCCACCATGCTGGCCCAGGTAATTTTATAGTTATAGCCACAACCACCCGATAAAAATATTTAATTGGGTAGAAGAAAAAATAATACAGAAAGAACCCAGATATACTGCAAAAATTCTTCTCCACACTTATAAATTTCTACCTAGATGGTTAGAGTTACTGTTTCCTATCTATTACAGAATGTAAATGTTTTAATATTTTCTTTTTGCCTTGATAATTCCAAACAGAGGTATGTGCACTTCATTTAGTGATGACCAACAAATTAATTTTGAAAAGATTCATTCTATTACTTTTAATTATGAGTATGGGGATGTGTAACTGTGGGTAGCTAAGTGCACCTAAGTGCAAGAGATCACTGAAGCCAAGAGATGGTGTTGGATACAGTAGAACAGGAGTTATAGACTGTTATAAACTGCCACTTGAATGCTGGAAATTGAACCAGGACTTCTTTAACGGTAAAGTGTTCTTAAACATTAACCTATCTTTCAAGCTCCTCAACTACTTAATTATTTTAACTATTTAATTTTAAACAAATTTTACTTATACGTTGCAATGTCTTAGTATATCATCTCAGACTTTTAGTGTTATAGAAATCTTTATGTAAATTATTAAAATGACTAGATATTTGTTGGTTCCGAAGATTTAATTATAGAAATGGAGCGTTAAACTACTTACCACATTATATTTAATCCTCTTAAAAGAAAATGCATACGTCACTGCAAGAGGATCACATACATAGTAGATCATCAAGTCACCCAAATGATGTCTCATCGATTGATTTGATTCATGAGAGAAAACTAAATGTAGGTGACAAGTAAGGGGAACACGGGTAAAAATTCTATTTTTCCTAAGCTTATACACATCTTCAGAAATGACATCCAGAGTACTAATTTTTTCACAGGTTGACTTTTAGTTACCTCATCATTTGTCAAAATCTCAAATGTTGTTAATTCCCAAGTTGAGTTTTGGATACAGTATTGGATGAGTGTTTTGCTACATGCTAGTTTGCGGTATTGAACAAGATAACGGTTTGCGAAAAACCTCTTCCCATGAAATTTATAATTGTCATTTCTTTCCTGCCATAGTCTCTACCGTTACCATAGTCTACACAATTATACTCTTCCTGAACAGTCTTATTTATCTGATATATTCAGAAGACAGCTATAGTACTTCTCTGCTGCTTGCAGAAATTTCTAGGACACACTTAATAAGTATGCATATGGTAGAATATGGATACTTTAGAAAATGAATTTGACAACAAATCCCTGTTTTGCTTTTCAAGATATATTTATGTAACTATATGTATGAGTATTTGGCCTATACATGTGTATTTGCACATGTGTACCCATAGCTGGTCAAGAAACATCGTATGAATGCTGAGAACTGAACTCAGGTCTTCTGAAATTGCTTGTTACTACTGAACTATCATCCCTCTAGCCCCTTGACAACAAATCTCTTGATGTCATGGTAGAGGCCATCCAAAATTTCATCCAATTTTGCACATTCAAAGGAGTTTTTTTAACACTATTCCACAAATATCATAGCCCTAACCTAGTTGAGCTATTTGTAATTCCGAGAAACTACCTAAAGTCTTTGTGATGTCCTAAACTATAAAGCAAACTTATTTTACCCATAGAAGTATATTATACTGTCATTAAGATGTTATTTAATACTGCTGAAATAAATCATGTACACAGTTAGGGCCTTAAGCAAAAAGTAGTAAAAATTTATTGGGAATCAGAACTCATTTACCATATAAGTTAAAAGTAACAGGGAAAGGGATAGTGTTGATGCTAGAACAGATGACCACTCTCTGAAAACTGATATCATGGCCCCATTCCAGAGGACAACATCCCCACAGCTCACTGAACATAGAGAAGTTGAGCTGGTGCCTGTGTATAGCCTTCAACCCTGCATTCTGGTCTCTTTGGTGTGGAAAGGTGCTCTCCAGGCTACAGAAAGGAATCCTGGACATCAACTCAGCCTCAAAACCCTTGACCTATAATCTGTCCTTCCTGTAAGATATTCTGGGACAATGGTGGCTCAGAATACGTGGAAGTGGCCAACCAATGTTTGGTTTTAACTTGACACCCATGCATGAGCTGGAGCTCATGACCTTTGCTGCCTGGATGGCCAGGAACAGAAGGCCAGATAGCCCAGAGACCCTGGGTAGAACCAAATATGACTGGGAAAGAAAATCAATGAAATGATTCTTAATGATATTCTGCTATACTCATTATACCCATAGATTGGTACCTTTGTCCAATCGTCATCAGAGAGGCTTCCTAGAGCAGCAGATGGCAGCAGGTGCAGAGACCCATGGCCAAACATTATGCAGAGAGAGTCTAAATTGGAGTTCTCCATTGGGTCCTTCCCCTGGAGATCAGGCCATCCCATGAAAGAGGGGAAAGAAAGAACATAGGAGTTGGAGGGGATGAAGAACACCAGAAGAAAATAGCCCACTAAATCAGCTAAGAAGGGCTCACATAGGCTGAGACTGAAGCGGCAAGCACAAGGACTACATAAGTTTTCTCCAGATACTCTAAGAATATGTTGTTATGACTGCTGGCTTGGTGTGCTTATGGGACTCACAGTGAGACTGGGTGTTATCTCTGACTTTTTTTTACCTGCTTTTGGTACTTTTTTCCCTCCTATCAGATTGCCTTGTCCAGCTGAGCTCAGTATGAGGGCTTTTGCCTTATCTTACTGTGTTTTGTTTTGTCCTGTTTGACCGTCATCCCTTGGAGACCTGCTCTTTTCTAAAAAGGAAATTGAGGGGTGTGGATCTGGGGGAGACAAAATTGAGTGGATCTAGGAGGAGTGGTGAAGAGAGGGCAATCTGTGGTCAGGATGTGTTCTATGACTGTAGTTTATGTATTTTATTTGATCAGTAAAAAAAGAATGTAATAGGAATAATTAGTCAAAAGCTTTCAAATTATTTCATCACTTTTGCTCTTTAACAATTCTACAATGATTAATATGAATTTTCTTTAAGTCATTTATCTTAATTATTTTCTTAGTCATGATTTCCTTAATATCAAGCTCAGAATGTGGGCGCCCACAGACATGAGCTTGTTCCACCTTGACTGAAGTTCAGAAATTTTGAGTTTATTTTTGTTCTTTCAAAGTTGTTCGCAACAGATGTAGCTATAAATAAGAAATCCTGACCCAGGGTATGGTTGATTAGTATTTTGGGTACAGAGATGGATGTACTCCACCTGTACCAAAGGTCAGAGAATTCAAGTCTATTCCTTATATCACGTTAATGAAGTCTGTTGCCTCACCCACTCCCCTTTTGGAGTGAAGAATATAAGAACGAGTTTGCATTCCCACCAGCAATGGATGAGTGTACCCCTTACTGCACAACCTCTCCAGCAAAGACTATCATTGGTGCTTTTGATTTTAGCCATTCTGAGAGGTAGAAGATGGTATCTTAAAGTTGTCTTGATTGGCATTTCCCTGATCGCTAAGGAAGTTGAACATGACATTAAGTGTCTTTTGGCCATTTGAACTTCTTCTGTTGAGAATTCTCTGTTCAGCTCAGTGCCCCATTTTATAATTGGGTTAATTAGCATTTTATAGTCTAGTTTCTTGAGTTCTTTATATATTTTGGAGATCAGACCTTTGTCTGTTGCGGGGTTGGTGAAGATCTTCTCCCAGTCAGTGGGTTGGCTTTTTGTCTTAGTGACAGTGTTCTTTGCTTTGCAGAAGCTTCTCACTCTCAGGAGGTTCCATTTATTCAATGTTGCCCTTAATGTCTGTGCTGCTGGGGTTATATGTAGGAAGTGGTCTTCTACATGTGCGCAACCACTTTGGAAAGCAGTGTGGCGGTTTCTCAGAAAATTCAGGATCAACCTACCCCTGGACCCAGCAATACCACTCTTGCGAATATACCCAAGAGAGGCCCTATCATACAACAAAAGTATATGCTCAACTATGTTCATAGCAGCATTGTTTGTAATAGCCAGAACCTGGAAACAACCTAGATGCCCTTCAATGGAAGATTGGATGAAGAAAGTATGGAATATGTACATATTAGAGTACTACTCAGCAGTAAAACACAATGACTTCTCGAATTTTGCATGCAAATGGATGGAAATAGAAAACACTATCCTGAGTGAGGTAAGCCAGACCCAAAAAGAGGAACATGGGATGTACTCACTCATAATTAGTTTCTAGCCATAAATAAAGGACATTGTGCCTATAATTCGTGGTCCTAGAGAAGCTAAATAAGAAGGTGAACCCAAAGAAAAACATATAGGTATTTTCCTGGATATTAACCTTCATCAGGCGATGAAAGGAGACAGAGACAGAGGCCCACATTGGAGCACCAGACTGAAATCCCAATGTACAAATCAGGAGCAGAAGGAGAGAGAGCACAAGCAAGGAACTCAGGACCGCGAGGGGTGCACCCCCACACTAAGACAATAGGGATGTTCTATCGGGAACTCACCAAGGCCAGCTGAACTGGGTCTGAAAAAGCATGGGATAAAACCGGACTCGTTGAACATAGCGGACAATGAGGAGACGTCAAGAACAATGGCACTGGGTTTTGATCCTACTGCACGTACTGGCTTTGTGGGAACCTAGGCTGTTTGGATGCTCACCTTACTAGACCTTGGACTTCCCACAGGGCAGGGAACACTGACTGCTCTTTGGGCTGATGAGGGAGGGTGAGTTTTTTGGGGGAGGGGGAGAGAAATGGGAGGCAGTGGCAGGGAGGAGGCAGAAATCTTTAATAAATAAATAAATAAAATAAATAAATAAAATAAATAAAATAATAATAATAAAAAGAGTTGCAGGAGCCCAAGCTCTGGTGACCCTGCAGGACCAGACCCTCAACTGACCTTATCTGTAAAAATAAAGTTGATTTTGGTCGTCAATCATTTTTAATTCCAGTTCAAAAAGAAAAAGAATATAAGAACGTAGAAAATATCTGTAGACAGTTCAGTATTCACTGAACTTCCATCCCGGTGCTGTTCTGTGTTTCTGTCTTTTATTTCTCTCATATCTCTGTCCCTTTTGCTTAACAATTCTAATCCTTATGCCCCTACCCTGGAATGCATAAACTATGTCGAGGTTGGATCCTGACAGATGTCATCCCAATGCATGGCTTATGGCAACAGAAGAAGGATGAGTCCAGAGAAAAATTAATCATTATTATCCAAGTAATTTGTAAGTTTTGTTTCAAGCGGATTACAAAATGTTATAATTCTGAGTTTTGAGTAGAAGACAAAACTTTACCATATTAATTTAAAATTTGAACCTTGACCAAAGTTCAATACCGTTTTGGAAAAATTTCCTATATATTTCTGGTATCATAATTTGCACCTTCCTTTCAAAGTTTAAAATCTTCCCAAATATAGTCAAGTAAAGTACTGCATTATTTGTGCCCTGGTTATTTAATTTTTTTCTCTCTTTAGAAGTCAGTGATGGTCAGATATATGCAGAAAAATATCATAATTCAGTCAATGGAAGTTGGAACTGTATCCTACCCAGCTAAGCCAATCCATGTCTCCACAGTGTTTTCTTTTGCTCATTCAAGTTTTTGCTATGGCTTAATTACTTCTTATGTTTTTTTTTTTCATGCTCAAGTGTTTTTAAAAACCTTTATTTACTCTGAGACAGAGTGTAGCTTGATTCTGAAAGTAAGCTTTCACAAAATCCACAGTTGAAGAAATCCTTCTATTTTAGCTTCTGGAAAAGTGTGACTACAGGCAACTATCATTGTGCCCTGAACTAATGTCAAAATGGAATGACTGATGGTGTTTAAAAGCTAAACGATGCTTCTTACCAATGTGAATTTGAAATGGAGAAACAGATTGAGCATACTATTCAGTGGTAGGGTGCTTCTTAGCATGTGTGAGGTTCTGGGATACATTCCCAGCAATACAGACAATGAAATGAGAATGGTATGTGCCATAGATTTCCTTTAGAGTACTAGACCTGAAGGATTCTTCCTGACCTTATCAAAGCTGAAATCTATGGAAAATGTCAGTATCAAACATACCTCTATCTGAATGCTTAAATATAAATTTAAATGCAAAGCAGAAATCATCTTAGTTGTGTCTATTTTTAAAGCCCTCAAAAGGCATGCAAAATCTGCATCTTGATTTTGCTTAAAAGGATTAGCTGCTCCTTGTATACTGAGGGGTCTAACAGAGGAAATACCTTTGCTCTAGCACAGATCCTTCACTGGGACGTTCTTAAATTTCTTCAGGCAAGAGTTTGCACTCCTTTGCACTGACTAGCTTGACCTTACATTTTCACTCCTCCCCCACTAATGATTCCAGTAAGTACCAGAAAGCACTTTTGTAAACAGCTCTTCATCATATTCCATTTGAAGCAGAATTTGTATGATTCCAAATCCATTTCCCTGCCCACCTCCTAACATATGTCTTTAAATTCACTTATCTAAGAAGAGCATGAGTAAGCATGCTGTTCGGCAGATAAACTTGTGTAAGAGGATTAGTAAATCGTCACAATTTATCTCAGAGCAGTTAAAAGTCACAGGGAAAATTGGTCTCAAATTTTCAAATGGAATCACTTTTTGAGTCTTTACCAATACAACAATAGTTAAACAATATTTATATTATTTGTAACATTTCTTTTCAGCTCATTTTCATATTAGTGATAACCTCAGTATATAGCTCAAAATATAAAAACTCAGTTCTATATCATATATTAAGGTAAAGCCTCATGTCTAATGTCTAATTTATTCTTGACCCAAGAATTTTCAGAGACAGAATTCAGTCTGTTTTCATATGGACATCACTGTTATTAGCAAATCAACTTATGTTGACAAAAAGTAAAATTAAACAAACAAATACAATATGGAATTTTTGCAATTTATAGTAGTCATTTGTGTGCATTTTATTTATTTCCACAGCACTAGAATCTACTTGCTTTCTGGGTCGCATATAGGTATTGTCTTTATTGGATTTTGGATTTCCAACATTTTCTTTTGCAGAGGACCAGTTAAGGAAGATGCCAAATAGAAGATTGCAGTCTAACTTCTCTATTCCTGAATGAATCTCATAGAAAGATGTTTCATTTATAGTAATACTACAATTTGTTTGGTAAAATTCTTACTTTTTAATTGAGTGTGTAATAAATTAAATACAGTATATTTTAAATCTGAAATAAGAAGAAAATAAACACTCAATAACTGTATTAACTATTACCACATCACCATCTGATTTTTAGCTGATTACTTCTTTCTGGTTTTTAGACCGCTGTTTTTCAACTTGTGTCTATTCCACTGGTCCTTCCTTTGATTGTAAATTCTCAAAAAGATACATTCAGGATCAAACATTGACACTATAGAAAGACAGAGTCTATTAATATTGGAATAGAGGAAGGAGAAGAAGCTGAGGTAAATGGAGCAAAAAATATTTTCAACAAAATAATAGAAGAAGATTTCCCTAGGTTACAGGGGAGTTATCTATTGAGGTACAAGAAGCATAAAGAATATATGACTAGTTTAAGGAAACTAGTCATATATAGAAATAGAATCATGACAACACACAGTTTCTAAATTTTTAATACTAGTTAGTACATGTTACCTATTCCTACAACATATATTTTATGTATCAAATAATAACAAACATTATCAATCATAAAAGACAAAATCATGATACTAGAGTAGACAATTCAATCACCAATTAAATTGACTAAATATATCAAAAGCTGTTATTTCACTAACCTTGGAGGACATTTGTCACATTTGTGATTAAGCTAAGAGTAAATATGAAATATTTGGAATAAATTTTATAAAAATCCAATGTCATATTTATTGTTTTGAGTCAAGAATTAATGGACTTATGTGTAATAAAAATGCACTTCTATTTAAAAAAAAAGAAATATATTGGACCAGAAAAGAAATTCTACATGACATATAAAAATCAAAACATTAAACATATAGAACAATGAAATTATATTAAAGGTTGCAAGGGGGAAAAAGCAAGTAACATATAATGGCAAACCCAGTAGTATAACACCAGACTTCTCAGTGGAGACTCTAAAAGCCAATAAGACCTAGATAAATGTCCTATGAACTCTATGAAACGATAGATGTGAGCCCAGATTACTGTACCCAGCAAATTTTCAATTACTGTAGAAGAAGAAAAAATAATAAAAAACAAATTTAAATAGTATCTATCTACATATGCAGCTCTAACAGAAGATACTAGAAGAAAAATTTAACATGAAAATTTTAACCACACCCAAGAAAACACAAGGAATAAGTAATCACAGACCAGCAATCAAAAGAGGGGCAAAACCCTATACCATAACAACAAAATAACAAAAAGAAGTAACACTGCTCATTGATAACTCCCAAAACCAGTAGTCTTAATTCCTTAATAAAAGGGCACATATTAACAGAGTGGTTGTGAAAACAGGATTCATCCTTCTGCTTAATCCAAGAAATACTCCTTAACATCAAGGATACACATCATGTCATAGTACAGGGATGTAAAAGATAGTCTAAGAAAATGGACCCAAGTAGCAAGCCAGGTTAGATGTTTTAATAACTGCCAAAATAGATTTTATCCCAAAATCTTATCAGAAGAGTTGGGAAGGAGAATACTACATACTCAGCAAGGGAACAATCTATTGAGAGGACATAGCAATTCTCAACATCTTGCTCCAAACACCAGAACGACCAAGTTTATAAAAATCCTACTACAGTTTCAATCACTATTGATCCTCACTGATTTTGAGAGACTTACATACCTCAACCTCTCTCACAAATAAACAGTTTATTTAGAAAAATCTAGGCAGAGAAATATACTGAAGTTTAATCACATCATAAACCAAGTAGAACTAACAGATATTTATGGAACATTTCACCTAAACACAAAATTATATACCTTCTCACAACTCAAAGAATTTACTCAAGTATTGAACACATTCTTGAATATAAAACAAGTTTGAATAAATACAAGAAAAATGAAAAAGTACCCTGCTTCCTATCCGACAACCACAGTTTAAAGCTTGATGTCAAGAACCGAAACAATAGAAAACTTACAAACTCATAGAAACTGAGCAACAGAGTAAATCATGGTTCAGCAAGACAGAAATTAAATATTTTCTATAACTGGATAAAAATTGTTATACAACCTGCCCAACTTATGAGACAAAATGAAGGCTTTTCTAGGATCCAAGTTTGTAATAATAAGTGCCTACATAAAAATGGAGAGATATAATATTAGTAACTTAATTGCTCATCTATAAGATACGAAGCAAAAAGAAAAAATTACTGCAATAAGGAGGAGACAGCAAGAAATCATCAAACTCAGAACTGAAATTTACAAAATAGTAACAGACAAAAAAAAAACCCACAGTCAATGAAACAAAGAATTGGTTCTTTGAGAACTCTTAGCCAAGTTAACTAAATTAAAAAGACAGAAGATAGAAATTAATAAAATAGGAAATTAAAAGAGGGTCATAACAGACAATGTCAGAATCTAGGTAATAACAAGTATATATTAAAAATCTGTACTCCAACAATTAATAAACCCAAAATAAATGGATAAAATTCTCAAGATATATATCATCTACCAAAATTAAACAAGTCCAGATTAACAATTTAAACAGACCTATATATAACCCATAGTGAAACAGAAATACTCATTAAAATTCTCCTACTCCAAAAATGTACAGGGCCAGATGTATTTAGCACAGAATTCTAAAACAAAAAATTAAAAGAATAATTAATGGCAATAATCCTCAAACTATTTTTTTCAAAATAGAAACAGAAAGAACATTGCCCAACTCATTTTACGAGGCCACAGTTATCATGATACCCAAAGTACAAAAAGACACAGCAGAAAAGAGAATTACAGACCAAGTTACCTTATAAAAATAGATGCAAAACTTTTTCAATAAAATACAAACTGAATCCAAAAGCACATAGAAAGGATCATCCATTATGGTCAATTAGAAGTCATCTCAGAGATGCAGGGATGTGTCAACATATGTAAATTGATAAATATTTCACCATATAAGCAGACTGAAAGACAAAAAGTATAGATAATCTCATGAGATAAAGAAGAGACATTTGATAAAATCCAACATTCCATTTTGATAAAAGTTCTGGAGAGACAAGAGATACAGAGGCTATACTCCATGTCAATTTAAAACAAGCTCACAACCAACAAGGACCTAAAGGGAAAGAAACTCACAGAATTTTCACTAAAATCAGATATTAAATACCCAAGACAAATATGTTATGTTTTTGTTATTTTGTTGATGTTAACTATTACAATTTTAATAAGCAGACCTGTATAACCACAGAGGTAAGATACACAGTAAGTGACTAGGCAGATGGAAAAGATTTTTGCAAAAACGGAAAATAGAATAGATTATTCATTATTGCTAGACAGGGGTGGTGTGTATGCTGAATACAAAGATCCTGGGGTAAAGAAGAGAATTAAAGGAAAATATGAGAAGAAGAGAATAGATAAACAGCCCAAAATAAGGACCATGTAAGGGGTCATATGGAAACCTTATACTGTAAAACTTCTTAACACATACACATATATGAAAGAAATATAAATCAAATTGCCAAATAATGGGAGAAACTGAGTCCCAACTGAAAATCTTTCCACCAAATGAAGCCTCCAGTTCAAGGAAAGTTTTACATATAATTGAGTTCTTAGCCAAAAGGACCCCACAGTTAGGAAACACCCTAACTATGTAGGCTATAGTCAAATTTATTACTTAATCTCTAAAATCTGATGATAAGCTCTGTTGTTGAAGGAAACACCTATATAACACACTGAACATGGAGAAGTTAAGTGAGTATTTACCTAGAGCCTTTACCCTATCCTAATTGTATTCCTAGTACTGGAAGGTAGTCTGCATACAACCAGAAAAGAAAGATAACCATCAACCCAGAAAATATTTTCTGTGTTTTTGAGCTGGGATTTTTCTTCTTCCATTCTTATTATTCTTAGGTCTTCTAATAATGTCCCAAGTTTTACCATTATTTTTTTTGTCAAGAATTCTTAAGATTTAACATTTTCTTTGACTGATCTAACTGCTATTGGACAATAGTTGTACCCTGTAAACATTTTTTTCTTGTACTTGTTTAATAAAATGCTTAATGGTCAGTAGCCAGGCAGGAAGTATAGGAGGGCTACCATGCAGGAAGTAGAGGTGAGGCAATGAGAACAGGGAAATTCTGGGAAAAGGATTCTGCACTCTGCAGTCATGACCCAGACACAGAGGAAACATGATATGACTTCCCCCCTGAAAAAGGTACCAAGCCATGTGGCTAACTCAGACAAGAATTATAGGCTAATATAAGTTATAAGAATTAGCCAACAAAAAGCCTGAGCTAATGGGTCAAACAGTTAATAACTAATATAGACCTCTGTGTGATTTCTTTGTGACTTAACAACTGTGGGAACCAGGCAGGACAGAACCCTCTGACAACATGTATTTATTTTATCGATTATATCTTCAAAGCCTGAGATTCCCTCTTTCATCTCTTGTATTGTGTTGGTGATATTTCTGCCTATGCTTCCTCTTTGTTTTCCTAGAAGTTCCATTTCTAGAATTCCCCCAGTTTTTGTTTTCTTCATTGCTTCTATTTCCATTGACAGATCTTGAACATTTTTTTTCCTTTCTTTCAATTGGTTTTTCTTCGCTTTTTAAAATGGATTTATTGATTTCCTCCAATTTAGTTTTTGTCTTTTCCTGGATTTCTTTAAGGGATTTATACACTTCTTTAAGGACCTCTATTGTCTTCATAAAATTGGTTTCAGGATCTCATTCCTGTGTCTTACTTGTGTTGGAACATTTAGGTTTTCTCTATTAGGATAACTGGGCTCTGGTGGTGATATATTGCCCTAAATGCCATTTATTGTATCTAGGCATCAAGGTTTGGAGTAATTACAGGTCTAGATGCCAATTTCTGGGTTTTTCTTTGTTGGACTGGTGTTTTGTCCCTTGGTTTCTGTTTCCTATCTGTTATTATGAACTATGTATCCTTTGATTGAGCCAAGGATCTCAACCCAAGTTGGGTGCTTGACTTTGGTGACGTATCTACATAGGTCTTGTCAAGAAGGATTTCCCTGCTTGAGTTGGGGGCTTGTGTTCTTATGGCCTGCTTGGCTTCTTATCCATCAGTGCATGTCTTCCTGAGTTAGGGGCTGGGATATGGTAAGGAGGAAGGGGCAAGGGAGTGGGAATAGGGTAGGGAGACTACTGGGTTTTCCAGCAGGATGTCCTATGTTTGGACAGGAGATATCTGCCCAAGTGATACCAGAAAGTGTTGGAAATATGCAGGTAGGCAGGCAGGTAGGCAGGCAGGATACCTGGTCTTCTAATTGACTTATTTTTATGAAAATAGAATTTTATTTCAGATTGTTTTTCATGGATAGATACTAATGGATTTTCTGTAATGCAATAATAGGTTTCTCTACCAATGCAGCAAACCAAATCAAACCAACAAGAATTCAGAACTGGTCTTTTTGGCACCTTTTCTTTATTGGAGATTCTCTGAGAGGGTGGAGTTTGGAGAGAGGGGTGCTTTCAGGATCAAGCAAGAGTGAGCTGGAGGTTCCAGCCAAACAGATGTGTTCTATTTAAAGAACGGCTACTTTAAAATATTTAGTATTTAAATAAAAGAATATATTACATCTTAAAATTTGTGCCATAGACCTACGGGAATAACTAATCACTATCTGAATGGATTTAAGTAAGATGGAATCCATGCCCAATATTGCTCAAGTAACCAAAAACCTGAGGCTAGATAGGTCATTGACCTTGGGAAAAACAAAATGGTATTGTTAACTAAAGGAATGTAGCAGTTAATTGACTCCTAGTGGCATTCTGCTATACTCACAGGTCAGTGTCTTGCCCAGTCATCATCAGAGGTCTCTCCTCCTGCAGTAGATGGGAACAAATACAGAGACCCACAACTGGACAAGGTACATAGAGTGAGAGTCCTTGGAAGACTCATTCCCAGGTGGGAATTCTCCAGGAATTCCCTCCTGGCTCAGGAAACTCTATGAAAGAACTGGCAGAAAGACTGTAAGGGTGAGAGAGGATGGAAGACATCAAGAAAACAAAGCCTTCTAGACACAACAGGACAAATGCACATAGGAAAGAGACTATGGTAGCATGCACAAGGCCTGCACAGGTCTAAGCTAGATGGGGTCTCAGTGCTCTAAGAAGAAGTGGACACAGTCCCTCATCCCTAACCCTGAAGCTATTTCCAGTTGACAATCACTTGCAAAGAAAAAAATATTTTTTTCAAGAGGAATTCTACTGCATACTCAAACCACACTGAAGAACAGGCCCCATGATCAGCAGTAGAGATCTGCGAGGAATTAGGGGAGTGGAAACCATAATCAGAATATATTCCATGAAAAAATCTGTTTTCTATTAAAAAATTTAAAACATAAAAAATCAACTTCTCACCGTGGAAATATTCAAACATGTCTAAAAAGTAGCAAGATGAAGTTCCATGTCTGTACAAGCTTGCTTTCGCTAGGGCTCATGTGGATTATGCTAAAGTCAATCTCAGATGTTTTTCATTTTGTGCCATGTCTTGTTATGTTCCTCTAATGGATGAGAAAGTATAACAACAGTCTCACTTGCTACTAAAAGTATTAATACATTCTTATTTTTTCTGGTGGTACTTGGAATCAAATTCAGGCCCTTGCTCAGGATAGATGAGTGACCTTGCTCAGGCCAGATGCGTGCTCTACCTCTGAGCTACACCTCTAAACTTGTAATGTAGTAAGTTCTAGAACAATGGGACAATTATGACCAGTTCTGTTGATTTACCCATATAAGTTTCTCTGTTCGCAATTGATCAAGCGAAGAATAAGTATCTGAAGATTGGAGTCATTGGTTTTTCCGGTTAGTATATACACCTGTGGAAGATGACCTCCTCTTAATGTTGAGTTCTTCTCACTCTTATCTAACTTTTAGCAGCTCATTTTATTTATAGTGGGTGAGTTTTAGAGGCCAGTTATCTAAAATTCCTGGACATTTTTCTAACACAGCACAGCTGTTAAGTAAACCAAACTTGCACTTAGCTTTATAAGAGACATTTAATTTCTTGGTTGGATTCCTCCTTCTTTATGGCCCTATAGTGAAGCAAAGTATTATGCCAGCAAGAAAATATGGCTGAGAAAAGTTTTGTGCCTCATGGCAGCCAAAAAGTTAAGAGTGGTAGCAAAAGAGAGGGTTCTAGGAAATGATATAACCAATAGAAATATACCCCCAGTTATTTACTACTTCTAATAGGCTTCATACACAAAAGCTCCCATAGTGTCTCAATATGCCATCAAATTATGAAACCATCAGTGGATTAATCTATTGAATAGATCAGGGTCCTCAGGTTATAAGTACCTCTCGGTAATTAAACCTACCAGTGAGTTATTAGGTCTTCAACATATGAGACATTTGTGGGATAATTCATAACTAAATCAAAGCAAGGAGCAACAAACATGGAAAAAAACTATCACTGTCTTGCCTATAACTTAAGAAAACCTCATTTTACTTCTGTTAACATAGTTATAATAAATCTCCATACAGGTAATTCATAGTTCCAGAAAGTTTCAGTATTTCTAAGTAAAATTTTAAAATTGCTTCCCAGTATCCAGCTTCTCAAAAAAAACTCCTTAAAAAGTAACACATAATGTAAGTAGGTATTTACCAGTTTTAAACATTCCTTTCTACAGATAAAGTATTAAAATGGTTTGTAATTTAAAGGAAGGAACACTGTGCCTTGCTTTGCCCTTGTTATGCACTGAGGCAATTCAATTGACTTTCCATGAGCACATACTGATCATTAGACTAGCGGTGGAGCAAGAACAAAGTGAACTGAATTTAATGAGTAGCTGGTCATTTGAGAAATTTAAAAGTTCTAGTAGAGAAGTATCATAGAAGTTTTATCAACAAAAGTTTTCCAGTGCCTAATAGATGAATATGCTATCCAAGTAGTCTTAAGAGATCTTTAGTCCTGATATCTAACTTGTCCTGAGCACCTATCTAAAAATAGATAGAATTTTTACTTTTATACCTCGATCAATCTACCATGTTGGGTTTTTTGTTTTGTTTGACTTGGTTTATTTTGTTTGGTTTTCCTAATTGATTTGAACTACTTCAAAAATTCTAATAGAGTTTTTGGTTTCTTTAAGTTAATCAGTTTTGTAGAAAGCATTATAGTAAGTATACACATAATTTGTTACCCAAATAAAGACACAATTAGAAAAAGACTGGATCATTATTAATAACTATGCTAGAAAAAGAGAAATAAACCATGATTTACATCGGCAATCCAGGAGGTATATTTTGTCTTTATTACATGAAAGTTGATCTAGTGTCTATGATGCCCAATTCAGCCAAATTCATTTGACATATTAATTACATACTAATATTCTTTCATTTTAAATCTTCTATTTAATCTAATGATAGCCATAATAGTAAAAATAGTTAAACAGAAAGTATAATAGACAAAACTGAGATAGTTAATTCTGGTGTGGTTGTTAATGCCTATGCTCACACTAGGCTGCAGTAAGAGGATCATTATGAACTAAAAGCAGACTGGGTTTCATAGTGAATTCCATGGCATGCTGGGCTAACTTTAGACCTGTTTCAGAAAAGCCAAAATCACAAACATAACTAAATTATGAATAAATAAATAAATAAATAAATAAATAAATACCCAGTTACCATTGTAAGTAGAGATACAAAATCCTATTATTAGAAATTTTTTATTTTATTTTTACAGTTTCTTTTTTCTGTTTCCTCCCTCTAGACCCTTCTATGTACACCCCCAGCTCTCCTTCAAATTTTTAAAATATCTATTCTGATTGACACAAACTTATTTTTCTTGATTTCTTAAGATAGTTTGATAAGAAAAAGGATAAAAATAATTTTATCATTTTAAAATATTATCATTTCTTGTACAAGTTTTTAACTAAATATCTATTTTATCTGATACAAAGATATTTCCCTATGCTCCATTTTGATTATCATTCACATGAACTATCATCTTTTTTATCTCCCCATTTTAAACCTCTACCTCCATACTAGAAGCGAGTTTTATTATTTGTTCAATTTATGTCTCAAATGAGGAGTTTAAGGCTTTTACATTTAAAGTAGTTACTGACTGGAAAAAAGTTCTATAATATTTTTGTTTAGTATTTTTCTGCTAGTCATACGATTGTTTTATGTTTTTCTCTCTTATTGTTTCACCTTGGTCTTGACATTTTGTTTTGAAGTGCTTTTTAATAATGTATATCTTAAAAATTATTTTATTCTTATTATGTAACTATGTGTGTTTCAGTGTGTGGGTTTGTGCTTATGAGTGCATTGTTCAGAGAAACCAGAAGATGGTATTGGGTCGCCTGTAAGTGGAATTATAAGTGGCCTGACATGAGTTCTGGTAATTGAATTCTTGTCATCTGCAAGAGCAGTACAGTCTCTTAACCACTCTACATCTTCCTATCCTTTAAAATGTCTTATATGTATTCATTTTGTTCTAGATATAACATTTAATTTTAAGCTGGTAACAACTTACTATCATTCACATAAAAAGAGCCTCCCCATTTACTTTGCATCCCTTACTTTATATTTTCTTATTTTATATTTTATCATAATGTGACTTTTAATATGCTTTACTCATAATTATTTTAATATTTCTCTATTGCTTTTATACTAATATTAATATGAATAAATATAATGGTAAAATCATTTTCAAATTTTATATAGCATTTTATTTAGTTTTAGAGAATATCATATAATGTATTTTTAACTGAATCATTCTTCTTATTGCCTCTGAAATGCTATAGTTAGAGACTGCTCTTTCATTTACCAGCTATGGAGACCAATATAATCTGAAACTATATTAATTACAGAACTCTTTGACCTCTTACCTCAGGCTTCTTATTAACTAACTCTTACATCTCAACTTAACCCAAGTCTATTAATCTGTGTATCACCATGAGGCTGTGGCTTACTGGGTAAGGTTTGATTCTGATGCCTTTCTCCTTCAGCAGCTACATGGCATCTCTTCTGACTCTACATATTCTCTCTCTCTCTCTCTCTCTCTCTCTCTCTCTCTCTCTCTCTCTCTCTTTCTGCTTGGAATTCCTGCCTTGCTTTACTCTGCTAAACCATTGGCCAAAACACCTTATTCATCAACCAATAAAAGCAACACATACACAGAAGGACATCCCACATAATCTCCCCTTTTCTGTCTAAATAAGAGATGTTTTAAGTTTAACATAGTAAAATTTCATATACAAAACAGATATCAAACAAGAATTTTAGTTACAATATTTCCTTATGATTCTAAAGTTTCATATCTAATTTATCTATTATCATGACTAAGGAAAACTATAACTGTGTTCAACTCTTCAAAGTCCCCAGAAGGATATAATATTGCCTAAATAAATAGAAAGTGCATTGTAGGCAACATCCAAAACTTGAGAATTGACAGAGACATCTTGCTACCTGAACAGTCACCCAGAGTTCTTCGGTAACACTGGGACACCCATCTTCAGTCTATAGGCCCATAGTATCTGGCAGACTTTTCCATGATGCAGGAAATTTGAAAATCTGTTCTGCCTTTCAATGGCAAACAAAGTTCATCAGTTGCTTTCTTCTGTGTCCTGAAGAATATCAGGCCGTATTTTTCTGTGAAGCAGGAACCCTAAAGGATTATCTCACCTTCTTTAGGCAAGTTCAGCAGTAATATTTTGTGGGTCCTACATGCCCAATTCATGCAGCATACCATCAAGCAATCCAAAAAAGAGCAGTTTCTTGCCCAAATGACTAACAAATTCCATAAGGAGTCTCTTCAATGCCCAGTATTCTCTTGAAGTAGATTGGTGCTGCCAGGAGATGTGTCTCAATGTCATGAAAAGCCTAAGTTCTGCACTAAAACAATCCAGCCCTGGCTTATTTTATTTGGTTGGGAGTTTTTTTGATGACAGGTTCTATCTCCTCGTGGCTTATGGGTCTATTAAAATTGCTCACCTGGTCTTGATTTAATTTTGGTACATGGTATCTATCTAAATAATTGTCCATTTCTTTTACATTTTCTAATTTTGTGGAGTACAAGTTTTTGTGGTATGACCTAATGATTCTCAGGATTTTCTCAGTGTCCATTGTTATGTCCCCTTTTCATTTATGATGTTATTAGTTTGAATGTGCTCTCTCAGCCTTTTGATTAGTTTGGATAAGTGTTTGTCAGTCTTGTTGACTTTCTCAAAGAACCAGATATTTGTTTCATTGATTCTCTGTATGATTTTTTTCTGTTTCTATTTTGTTGATTTCAGCCCTCAATTTGAATATTTCTTCTCTTCTTCTCCTGGATGAGTCTGTTTTTCTTTTCTAGAGCTTTCAGGCATGCTGTTAGGTCACTGATATAAGATTTCTCCATTTTCTTTATATGGGCACCTAGTGCTATGAACTTTCTTCTTAGCACTGCTTTCATAGTATCCCACAGGCTTGAATATGCTGTACCTTCATTTTCATTGAATTCAAGGAAGGTTTAAATTTCTTTCCTTATTTATTCCTTGACTCAGGGGTGGTTCAGTAGTTGGATGTTCAGTTTCAATGAGTTTGTAGGCTTTCTGGGAGTAGTATTGTTGAATTTTAACTTTACTCTATTGTGATCTGATAAGACACAGTTGATTACTCCATTTTTTTTGTATCTGTAGGTGTTTGTATTGTTAACAAGAATGTGATCAATTTTAAAGAAGGTTCCATGAGGTGCTGAGAAGAAGGTATATTCTTTTTTGTTTGTGTAGAATGTTCTATAAATGTTTGTTAAGTCCATTTGATTCATTACATCTGTTAGTTCTCTTATTTCTCTGTTAAGTTTTTGTCTGATTTATCTCTCCATTGTCGAGAGAGGAGTGTTGAAATCTCCTACTATTAATGTGTGGGGTTTGATGTACAATTCAAGTTTTAGTAATGCTTCTTTAACATATGTGTGTGCTCTTGTATTAGGGGCATTGATATTCAGGATTAAGAATTCATGTTGATAAATTGTTCCTGTTATGAGTATAAAATGTCCTTCACCATCTTTTCTGATTGATTTTAGTTTAAAATCAATTTTGTTAGATATTAGGATAGCCACACCTGCTTTTTTCTTAGGTCCATTTGATTGGAAAACCTTTTCCCAAACCTTTACTCTGAGGTAGTGCCTATCTTTGAGGTTGAGGCATGTTTCTTGGGAATGCAGAATGCTGGATTTTGTTTTCATATCCATTCTCTTAGCCTGTGTCTTTTTATAGTTGAATTGAGACCATTGATATTAAGCTATATTAATAAGCAGTGGTTGTTAGCTCAGTTATCTTTTGGTAGTGCTGTTGTGTGTTTCCATTCTTTGGGTTATGCTGGTGGGGAGATATCACATATCTGTGTTGTTGTGGGTGTAGTTAGATTCCTTGAGTTGAGGATTTCCTTCTAGTACTTTCTGTAAGGCTGGGTTTATGGATATGTATTGTTTAAAACTGTTTTTGTCATGGAATATCTTGGTTTCTCCTTCAAGGATGAATGAAAGCTTTGCTGGGTATAGTAGCCTGGGCTTGCATCCATGGTCTCTTAGTTTCTACAGCACATCTATCCAGGGCCTTCTGGATTTCATTATTTCCATTGAGAAGTCAGGTGTAATTCTGATAGGTTTACCTTTATATAGTACTTGACCTTTTTCCTTTGCAGCTCTTAAGGTTCTTTCTTTATTCTGTATGTTTTGTGTTTTGATTATTATATGGTGTGGTGTTGGTTTTTTTTTTTTTGATCTAGTCTATTTGGTGTTCTGTAAGCTTCTTGTACCTTCATAGGGATATCCTTTAGGTTGGGAACGTTTTCTCCTATAATTTTGTTGAATGTATTTTCTGTGCCTTTGAGCGGAAGTTCTTCTCCTTCTTCTACCCCTATTAGTCTCAGGTTTGGTCTTTTCATGGTGTCCCAGATGTCTGAATATTTTTTATTGTATATCTGAAATCCTTTTCTGATGAGTTGAACTTTAAAATGGTAAGCATTGGGATAATGCAGCAGCTCTGGATGTTGGGTCCACCTCTTTTGTCCTTCTAACATGACTGAGGCATGTTCACCACCTCTGTAAGCCATGTTCACCACCCTAGCTCCAGGGATGCAGCAGGTCTCTGTTGTCATTAAGCAATTAGTAGCACACAGCTCAATAACCCCATTAGGCCTCCCAGATCCCTGTGACACCCCATACTACCGCATTTTCTCTTTTCTTTCTTTTTGAAATAGCTTGCTGAATCTAAATAGGGGTGCTCACACCCTTAAAAACAAATGACTCTTCCTCCTCTATCATACAGCAACTGTCAATATCTCCTCAGTTAGATATGGGGGCACCTGAGCCCCTATTCCTCCATACTGGAATGTTTATTGGCTTAATTTTCTGTTGTCTTGTGGAGACAACATGTGACTGTCACAGTTACTATGAGTTCATGAGTGTTGTAGCTCTACAATATCCAGGATACACTGCTACATAGTAGTGGCACCTGAATGTTGGCTCTTGCAGTCTTCTACCCTCACATCCATGGTGTTCCCAAAGATTTGCAGGGGGAGTTGTGCTGCCCCATTTATGGCTTAGCACTTTATTGTTGTACAGTTTCTGCACTGTATGAGCTTTGAGTCTCAACTGTGTTTCCCCATGTTTTCCAATCATAGTGTGTGTCTTCAGCAATAAGGTCTTCCCATACAGTTCTAGAGGACAATGGCTGTATTGTTTGGAGGGATCTCTGTAACAGCACCCTGATTAGAAACTCAATAAGGTTCCAATTTACTATGCTTTCAGACAGCTCTTATGGTAATTTTATTTCAATTTGAAGTTTAGAATTTCTTTTATAGAATCATGATTTATTTCAGGGTTTGTTTACCTGGAGATGTCTTTGTCTCTTTATTTTGGAAGACATTCTGCTAGGTAGAATATTCTTGGTTGGCAGTCTGCATCCATCATTTAAATCAGTCATCCCACTTTCCTCTTGCTTTTTGGAGCTTTCCATGGGAAAAGCCACTTATAGCTACTGCAGATATTTGCATGTAACAAGTTTTTCTTTGTTGCTAGAGGACTCTATTTGTTTTTAAATTTTGACAATTTGTTTATAAAATATCTTGCTGTGGAAAGTTTGTTGTCATTTGTTTTATGTTTTAAAATATTTGGTTTCTTTTCTTGATTTTGAAGGCTTTCCATCACTAGATTATTTAAGACAATGTTACAATTGCAGGTGCTCACCACTACTTATCATGTGTTCAGTGATGGGGTTCTAACCCAGCGCTTTTTGGAAGCTAGGCAAGCATTCTAACCAATAATCTATGTCTACAATCCCAGTTACTACTTCTTTTAGTGTGCTTTTCTTCTTTAATTTTGCTCTACTTTCCATATTCATATCTACTGTTTTATCTATCATATAAGTCCCTTATTTTTTATTCTTTTAAATTAATCTAATTTTATAATCTCAATAAAGTGAACCTCCAGTTCACTTTTGCTTGATCCTGAAAACACAATTTCTCTCTCTCCATACCCCACCCTCTCAGAGAATGTCCAACAAAGAAAAGGAGCAAAAAGGGTCAGTTCTGAATTCTTGGAAGCTGCTAGAGCTCCCCTCTCAACTGAAGCTGCCAATAGCCCAAACCCAGCTTGTGGAGGACATGTTATCACTCCAACACCTACAGGGTATATAAGCTCCCTGTTCAGTCACTTGACTTTTCTAGTCTTGCTATCTGGAGCTGAATGATGCCCCCAGTAATTGCTTTGCTCAAACAAACCTGTTCTTTTACTTTTTCAATTTGGCATGATCTGGCTTGCTGCATTGGCGGAGAAACCTATTATTGCATTACAGAAAATCCATTAGTATCTATACATGAAATACAATCTGAAATAAAATTCTATTTTCATAAAAATAAGTCAATTAGAAGACAAGGTATCCTGCCTGCCTACCTGCCTGCCTACCTGCATATTTCCAACACTTTCTGGTATCACTTGGGCAGATATCTCCTGTCCAAACATAGTACATCCTGCTGGAAGACCAGTGGTCTCCATACCCTATTCCCACTCCCTTGCCCCTTCCTCCTTACCATATCCCAGCCCCTAACTCAGGAAGACATGCACTGATGGATAAGAAGCCAAGCAGGCCATAAGAACACAAGCCCCCAACTCAAGCAGGGAAATCCTTCTTGACAAGACCTATGTAGATACGTCACCAAAGTCAAGCACCCAACTTGGGTAGAGATCCTTGGCTCAATCAAAGGATACATAGTTCATAATAACAGATAGGAAACAGAAACCAAGGGACAAAACACCAGTCCAACAAAGAAAAACCCAGAAATTGGCATCTAGACCTGTAATTACTCCAAACCTAGATGTCTAGACACAATCACCAACATCCAGGGCAATATATCACCACCAGAGCCCAGTTATCCTACTAGAGAAAAACCTAAATATTCCAACACCAGGAAAACACAAGAACAAGATCCTAAAACCAACTTTATGAAGATGATAGAGGTCCTTAAAGAAGTGTATAAATCCCTTAAAGAAATCTGGGTAAAGACAAAAACTGAATTGGAGGAAATCAGTAAGCCCTTTAAAAATCCACGAAAAAAAACAGTTAAAGGATAGGAATAAAAGTGTTCCAAATCTGAAACTGGAACTAGAAACAATGAAGAAAACAAACTGATGGAATTCTGGAAGTGGAAATTCTAGGAAAACAAAGAGGAAGCATAGGCAGAAATATCACCAACCCAATACACGATGTGAAAGAGGGAGTCTCAGGCTTTGAAGATATGATAGAAAAAAATAGATATATCAGTCAAAGAAAGTGTTAAATCTAAAGAATTTCTGACCCAAAAACATTGGTAAAACCTGGAACATTATTAGAAGACCTAAGAATATTAGAAATTGAAGACTGAGAAGAATCCCAGCTCAAATCCACAGAAAGTGTTTTCAACAAAACCATAGAAAAAAAATTTTAATCTAAAGAAAGAGATGCCTATAAAGGTAGAAGAAGCTTGTAGACCACCAAACAGACTACAGCAGAAAAGAAAGTCTGACTGCTACACACTAAACATACAGAACAAAAAAGGAATATTAAAAGCTGCAAGGGAAAAAGAGCAGGTAACATATAAAGGTAGATCTATTAGAATTACACTGGATTTTTCAATTGAGACTCTAAAATGCACAAAAAAGTCCTAGACAGATATTATGCACACTCTAAGAGACTACAGATGCTAGTCTAGAGTACTATACTTAGAAAAACATTTAATCATTATACGTAACAGGCTTTCTCAGACTTCCAGCCCCTAAATCGTGACATGGAGACTTATTACTATTTATGAATGCTCAGTTTTATTTTATACTTGCCCCACTAGATCTTCTAACTTAAATTAATCTCTTTCTCCTCATCTACATTTTTCCTAAGGGCTTTTAACCTTTCATTCACTCTATATGTTCTATTCCATGTGTTGCTGGCTGGTGGTTGCCTGGCTCCCTGGCTCCGGAGTTCTCCCTTATTGTCTTCTCCCTTCTCTCTCTTAGGTTCCTCCTCCTACTTATTCTCTCTGGGAACCAGCACCACCTATCACTCTACTGCCCAGCTGTTTTTCATTCAACTTTTTATCAGATGAATCAGGTGCCTTAGGCAGGCAAGGTTAAAACTACAACACACCCTTACATAATTAAACAATTGCACCATAAAATTGCCCAGTTAAACCAATGCAACATAAACAAATGCAACACATCTTTACACAAGTAATATTCCACAACAATCATAGGTTGGGGGAAAAAAAGGATATTTCATGGTAAAGTCAAATTGAAACAATATCTACCTACAAATAAAGCCCTCCGGAAGATAATAAAAAGAAAACTCCAACCCAAAGATGTAACATGATGGGTCTGCTTATTGGGGTTTCTGTCCTGCCTGGTACCCCACAGCCAGTAAGCCCCAAAGAAAATCACACAGAGATCTCCATAAGTTATAAAACTGATTGGCACATTAGCTCAGGTTTCTTGCTAACTCTTATAACTTATATCAACCCATTATTCTTATCTGTTAGCCACATGACTCGGTACCTTTCTCAACAGGGCAGATCACATCCTGCTTGTTCGGTGGGCTGGGCAGGAGTGGAGGAATGGGCTTCCTTCTTCCTAGAATTCTCCTATTCTCATTGCCCCACCTTTATTTTCTGTCTGGTTGTCCCGCCTATACTTCCTGCCTGGTCAATCAGCGTTTATTTAAAATATGATTGACAGAATATAGACAATTCTCCTGCACCACTTCCCCCTCTTTTTTTTTAAACAAAAGAAAATATCTGTAGTCCATTTTTTGAGAATGTGGGCATAGTTTTCCAAGATACTTCCAGCTGGCTGGGGGTGATGATAATCTTATGGGGACCTAAAGAAAATTTAAAGTTATGATCAAGTCCTGACTGGAGTATCCTGTGCGGCTTGATCATCTCATGCAGTAGTATTGAACCTGTTCTGGATGAAGAACTAAGACATCTGGGTCATCTTTTCCTGCCAGAGATTTCTCAGGTGGTCTTCCTTGATCAAACTGGATTGTTCTTAACTCAGAATGAATCCACAGCCTCTCATTTTTTGTGGAAACTAAAGCAAAATCTCTTCTCCAAAGTAATGTACCTTTTGACTTCAATTTTGAAGTCAAGGTATTTTTAAAATACCTATCTTGGATTAGTTCAGCAACATTTATAAGCAAATATCTTTAAGCAGCTGTTGTTTCTTCTTTAGCATTCAAATAATTCAAAGAGAGCATAATAACACACAATATCAAGATTCTCTGTGTATTTTCCATCTTTATGCTGCTTTATTTTAACCTCTATTTCTTTTATTTTTACTTTTGACTTTTGGCTTATTGAGACAGTTTCTCTGTGTATCTTTGTCGTGGAACTCCCTCTGTAGACTAGGCTATCCTTGAACTCACAGAGATCAGTCTGTCTCTGCCTCCCCAGTGCTGGGATTAAAGGTGTCTGCCACCACACCTTGAATCTATAGAGGTCTGTCTGTCTCTGACTCCCAAACATTGGAATTAATGGCATGTGCTACCACACCTTGAACTCATAGAGATCTGTCTGCCTCTGTCTCACAGGCATTAGGATTAAAGGTGTGTACCACCACACCCAACCACTCTTTCTTTTTTTTAGGACTTTAACTTTTAGCCTGCATAGCATAACCAAAATTATATGACACAATAAAAGAGGTGCTAAAATGAAAGTTAATAGCACTAAGTGTCTATATAAACAATTGGAGAGATTTCCCTATTTGCCGATAGGAGAAAATGGCAGCCTACAGAATGGGAAAAGATTTATACCAACTCCACATCCTATACATGGCTAATATCTAAAATATGCAAAGACATCAATAAACTAGACTTCAACAAACCATACAATCCCATTAAAAATGGAGTACAGATTTAAACAGAATTCTCAGTAGAAGGAATCTTAAATGACTGAGAAACATTAAAGAAATAATTAATATCCTTAACCTCAGAGAAATGCAAATCCAAACTTCTTTGCACCTGTCAGCATGGCTAAGATCAATAGCAGAAATGACAGCTCAAGCTGGTCTGGATGTGGAGAAAGGGCCACACTTCTCCATTGCTGTTGGAGTGTAAACCTATGTAGTCTCATTGGAGATCAACATGATAGTTTGGCAGAAAACTGAGAAAGATCTACTTCAAGATCCAGCTATACCACTCTTGGGCATTGTGGTGGTTTTCAATAGGTATGATCCTCATGGATTCATGTGTTTTGTCTGAATGCTTTGGATATAGAGAGTAGTAGTACTAGGAGGTGTGGCCTCTGTGGAGTAGATGTGGCCTTATTGGAGGAAATGTGTCACTGTAGAGGCAGGCTTTGAGGTCTAATATTCTCAAGCTACTAGTGTGGGACACAGTTCACTTCCTGTTGCCTATGGATCATAATGTAGAACTATCAGATTTTTCCCCAGTACCATGTCTGTCTTTACCCCACAATAAAGATAATGAAATAACCCTCTGAAACTGTAAGACAGCCCTAATAAATGTATTTCCTTTAAAAAAAACATTGCCATGGTCACAATATCTCTTCATAGCAATAGAAACCCTAACTAAGACAGGCATGTACCCAAAAGATGCTCCATTCTACCACAGGTGCACTTTCTCAACTATTTTCACATTTCCTCAACTATTTATTTATAATAGCTAGAAACTGGAAGCAACCTAGATGCCCTTTAAACAAATAATACATAAAGAAAATGTGGTACATTTATACAATGCTGTATAACTTAGCTGTTAAAAAAAATGAAATCACATAACTTGTAGGCACATGGCTAGAACTAGAAAGAATTATTCTGAGTGAAGCAACCCAGATTCAGAAAGACAAATATGGTTATGTACTCACTTGTACGTGGACATTGGATGTTTGGTAAAAGATAATCACACTACAATCTACAAATGCAGAGAAGTTAGATAATAAAGAGAGGTCTAGTGGGTATGTAGGGATTTCCCTGGAGAAGGTAAATAGTAGATTTTGTGTATGAATATGGGGAGAAAAGTAGAATTTGGGGGAGTTGGAGGGCAATGAGGAAACCTAGTGCAGTGGAAAATTCCTGGAACTTGTGAAGATGAACCTAGTCAGGAATTCTAATAACGGAGAGCACCTGAACAGGTGATCTTCTATAACCAGGCAAGGCATCTAGTGGTGGGACTGGGACATCAACCCAGCCATAAAACCTTCTACATAAAACCTGTCCTGCCTACTAGATGTACTGTGGCAATGATGGCTCAGAGATCACAGAAGTGGCCAACCAGTGACTGACTGGTCTAACTTGAGGCCCAAGCCACAAGATGGTGCCTATGCCCGACACTGCCTGGAGAGCCAGGACCTGGAAGCTGGGTGGCTCTGATAGCTCGGGTAGAACCAAACAGAGCTGGCAGAAAGTCAACGGATCATTCCTAGTGATAGTCTACTATGTTCATAAATTTGTGCCTGGTCCAATCATCATTATAGATGTTTCCTCAAGCAGCTGATGGGAGCAAATACAGAGATCCACAGCCAAATACTAGGTGGAACTCTGGGAACCCTGCAGAAGGGGAGGAGAAAGGATTATAATAGCCAGAGGGGTCGAGGGGGTCGAGGACACGAGAAGAACATGGGCCACAGAACCAACTAAGCAGGGCTCATAGGGGCTCACAGAGACTGTAATGGTTAACTCGGAAATCTGATGGGTCTGTGCTAAATGTTCTACACACATACTATGATTGTTTAGCTTGGGGTTTTTGTTGGACTCCTAACAGTGAGAATAGGGGTATCTCTGATTTTTTTGCCAGTCTGGGGAATCTATTTCTCCTTCTGGATTGCCTCTTCTAGCCTTGATATGGGGGTTTATGCCTAGTTTTATTGCATCTTGTTATGCTGTGTTTGGTTGATACCACTAGGGGGCCTGCTCTTTTCTGAAGGGGAGTGGAGGAGCAGTGGATGTGGAGTGGAGGGGAGGAGGGAGGACTGGGAAAACAAGTTGGAAAGGATGTTATTGTCAAGATATGTTGTATGAGAGAAGAATAAAGAAAAAAAGAATAAGCCAATTAGTTTTATAATTTACATTAAATATAAAAACTTAAAATTGTCAAATGTAATTTAGAATGATAACATTTTAGGACTTACATTATACAATTTCAAGGTTTCATATAAACCAATCCTTTATATAGTATTTTATTAGAATCATGGAAGGATTTATATTTCAGGGGAAAAATAGTGCTAACAGACAAGCAGATATATGGTCAATTTTTTTCTTTATTTCATCACAGAAAACAAACTAGTTTTGTTGTAGGAATGTATATAATAAGCATAAATGAAGTGTCTAAACATACAACATCAACAAGATGCCAAATAAGACAACCTTCCATTCATAACCCCCTATAGGAACAGAAATGGTAGCCATCCATAGGTAAAAGGACCTATGTGTGACATTTGAAACTCAAGAGCAAGGTCAGTAGACCATGACTGAATAGTATTGCTCTGGGATAACAAGCCTAAAAGCCAATTTCAGATTCACCAAGTGTGAATTCAGCTACAAACATGGAAACTGCCTTTCCTATTGCAGATTTTGCTTATGGGCTTGCCAGACATTGATCCTGCTACCAGAAATGAGAAAAAAATAATAAATGTGCTTCTATCTATTGAAACTGAACTTTCCAGAAATAAAATAAAGCCAGACAATTGGGGAGTTTACTGTGAGACTGTGTCTTCTAGTGATATCAGAAGCTATATCCATAACATATTACCAAAATGACTGCCTAAACATGAGATCAAAGAATAGACATACACGAATAGACATGAAAAGTAGGTGGGACAAAGCTCAGCAGGTCTCAAGTCTACACTAAGAACTCTAGGCAACTAAGGAATGCTGAGAGTGGGGAAAATAGTCTTCCATGCAATCCAGTACCAAATAGTGCTCAGATGACATCATGAACAAACAATTTATGTTACCATCAATGAATTTCAGGAAGCAAGACCTCACCTATTAGTCAAAATAAGTAGTCGCAACTTACCAGTAAGTAATCATGAAAGAACTATTCTAGAATTTATAACAGGTTACTAAGTACAGTCAGCAATCTTGAAGAAATACAGGCAAACATTTCATTCCCCTAATAGAGAATTAAGAAAAATGAAAACAATTACTAGTTCGATTTGAGAATTTCCTATAGCATTTTTGGTTTTGCTTTTTGCAAAACATGTTTTTTTTTCTTTCTTTCTTTATTAAAAATTTCCACCTCCTCCCATTTCCCTCCCACTCCCGCACCTCCCCCTCCCTCTCCAGTCCTAAGAGCAGTGAGGGTTCCCTGCCCTGTGGGAAGTCTAAGGTCCTCCACTCTCGATCCAGGTCTAGGAAGGTGAGCATCCAAACAGACTAGGCTCCCACAAGGTCAGTACATGTAGTAGAATCAAAACCTGGTGTCATTATCATTGGCTTCTCAGTCCGCCCTCATTGCCAGCCACATTCAGAGAGTCCGGTCTGATCACATGCTCCATCAGTCCAGCTGGCCTTGGTGAGCTCCCATTAGATCAGTTCCACCGTCTCAGTGAGTGGACACACCCTTTGCGGTCCTGACATCCTTGCTCGTGTTCTCCCTCCTTCTGCTCTCATTTGGACCTTTGGAGCTCAATCCAGTGCTCCAATATGTGTCACTGGCAAGACATGGTTTCTTTGTGTAGCCCTGGCTGTCCCGTAATAGACCAGGTTGGTCTTGAATTCACAAAGATCCACCTGTTCGAGTGCTGGGATTAAAGGCATCTGCCACCACTGTTTTGCTCTATTGTTAGTTTTAATCATATTCACCCTGCCTTCCCTACTTTCCCCAGCTCTTTGTAAATCTACATGCCTTTCCTTTCCCTTGCCACTTTATGTTCTTCCATTTCCCATTAAGGCAAATTTGTTTTGTCCAAGTATCCTTGGATGTGTGACTTTCTCCTAAAACATAGAAAAACAACTAAATTATAATGAATGAGTTAAATAATTCACTCTAAAATGTTAAAAACACAATGGAAGATATTAATAACAGGATAGGTCAAGTGGAATAAAGTTAGTTTATTGAAACGTATATTTTTAAGGTACTCAGTTGGGGGAGAAAAGACTAAAAATGATGATGTATTCTAGGCATGGTGGAATACACCTTTAATATTAGCACTGGGGAGGAGATAAAAGTTGGAGTCCTATGAGTTTGAGGTCAGTTTGAGATATATAGCAAGCTAAGGACAACCAGGGCTCCATAGTGAACTGTGTTTCACAAAATAAGTTAAAAATAATTAAGATTAAAATGATGATTAAAACTTATGGAACTCCGGGAAGCTATTAGAGTAAATATTCAGGTTACTGTCTTCAAATGATCCTTGAAAGTGCCAAAGAATTAGGAAGTTTACTAAAGGAAAGGCTAAAAGAAACATTCACAAACCTAGAAAAGGATATAAAAAAACAAAATAAGAAGTATCAAGCCACTAGTCTAAATTAACTTAAACAAAAACATATTAAGACACATTATAAATAAGATCTGACAGTTAAAAAGTAAATAGAAGTTTCTCCACATTACAAAAGACAAGAAAGAAATAGCATAAATGAGATCCCAAATTTCTGACAGCTAGTTTCTTAATTAAAAATTTACAGGTAAGGAATTTCTTCAGTTCTGAAGAAAGAAAAGAAAAACTACCATGTAAGAAATACTTATTCAACAAAACAATCCTTATGAAGAAAATATAGATTCTTCCCAAAACACAAAAGATGAGATAGTGTTTTTCCACCAAATCCACCATACAAGAAAAGTTGCAGGAGGCAGTTCAAACCAAAATTGTATGTTAGTGAGAAAGGAAATGTAGGCAAGCATAAACTTCCTCATGAGAGTGATTACACCAATTCAGAATGTTCTAGTACTGAAAGCGTAATACATAAACCATTCATATCCTTACTATAAGGACTAAATGGAATATTAACTACCTTAGCAATATTAAGCAACAAGGAATATAAAAACATAAAATGGAATGCCAGGTAACAAACTGTAATGAATAAGAGAATACAGCCATAGAATTTTTCTTATATCGTCACCATTTGAGGTTAACATTTTCCTATATAAGAGAGCTCAAGCCTTCTACCAGCAAACTATTAGAATTGATAAATTAATAAAGTATGGTGTTTCTCTCTCTCTCTCTCTCTCTCTCTCTCTCTCTCTCTCTCTCTCTCTCTCTCTCTCTCTCTGTGTGTGTGTGTGTGTGTGTGTGTGTGTGTAAACCCAGTAGCACTACTAGAAGCCAAAAGCAAATTCACTGAAGTAGAAATTAGCAATCCTATTCATTACAATTCTAAAACACTTACAAATAAAAGTAACCAAAGTGGCAAAAACTTCTACAATAAAAACTGAAAAGTACTAATGAAAAAAAATTACTTCTGACACAAACATATGAAAAGACATCCTATATACTTATATTGGAAAAGTCAGTA
This sequence comes from Microtus pennsylvanicus, assembly GCF_037038515.1. Classification (NCBI taxonomy): domain Eukaryota; kingdom Metazoa; phylum Chordata; class Mammalia; order Rodentia; family Cricetidae; genus Microtus; species Microtus pennsylvanicus. The sequence continues at coordinate 51,684,170 of NC_134601.1, forward strand.
TTGTTAAAGTCCACACCACTGCAACGCTTTATAGAATCAAAGATATATCTATCAAAACCCTAATGGTAGTTAGTATTCCTGGAACTAGATAAAACTGTCTAAAGCTGTGTGGTACTCCACTGTGTAAATGTACCACATTTTTCTTATCCATTCTTCAGTTGAAGTGCATTTAGGTCTTTTTTCCATCTAGGTTCTGGCTATACAGCACAAAAAAATAACAACATCTTGAATTTTTCACGCAAATAGATGAAGCTAGAAAACATTTTTGAGTGACATAACCCAGAGCCAGAAAGACAGTTATCATATGTACTCACTCATAAGTGGTTTTTAAACATAAAGCAAAGAAAACCAGCCCACAAATCACAATCCCAGAGAACATAGACAACAATGAGGACTCTAAGAGAGACATACATAGATCTAATATACATGGGTATTACAAAAAGACAAGATTTCCTGAATAAATTGGAAGCATGGGGACCTTGGAAGAAGGTTGAAGGGGAAGAGAGAGGCAGGGAGGGAGGGGAGCAGAGAAAATATATAGCTCAATAAATTTAATTTTAAAAATTTTAAAGTTTACATGGAATCATAAGAATGTCAAATAGTTAAAGTCATTTTTAGCAAGGAGAACAAACCTGATTTTAAAGTAAGCTATGAGGTCGTAGGATCAAAATACCACATGATAAATAGAATCAAAGACTAATGGAATATAATGAAGAGAATTAATATAAACCCACACATTTCTCATTAATGATTTTACAATAAAGATATTAAGAATATGGGTTTATAAAGGTCAATCTTTTCAAGAAATAAATATTCACATGCAGAGATATGAAGCTAGATGCTTATTGATCATCATTTATAAAATGTCAATTCAAAAATATTCTAAAGATTTAAATGTGAGACCTGAAACTGAGAAAGTACAGAGAAAAACATATACAAATCATTTAGTAATTCAGAATAAACAATGTGTTTTGAAGAGATAGAGGAAATGGCTACAAAAATAGGACAAGGCACAGGAAATAATGATGAAGAAATGGTATTGCATGACACATAAAACTTCTGAGCACTGAGAGAAACAGGGAAGAGAATGGTTAGAGTAAGGGACAATCTATAGAGAGTGGAGAAATATGTGTATGGTGTATATCTGCTTGCAGCTTTAAATATACAATCTATATATGCAACACATGTATAATAATACAAATATTTACAAGATAAAAATTAAAGAACTCAATTGAAATGTTAAAAAGTTATAAATATCTATTGTTCCAAAGAAGAAAGACAAATACCCTGGAGGTACATGGAGAAAACACTCAAGTTCACTAATCATAATGGAATGCGAATTAAAGCTATAATAAAATATTCACCTCACTCTAGTAAGCATGGACTATAAAAATGAATATATATATTACTGATAAGTATACAGAGAAAGTAATCCATTGCTGCCTGCTGACATAAATATGAATTGGTAAAGACATGGAAGAAAACAGTATGAAGACTCTTAGAAAATGAAAATTAGAATTAATCCATGATCTGGAAATTCCAATCTTGAGGCTATATGGAAGCAAAATGAAATCAGTATGTTTAAGAGACAATTGTATAAGTTGTCATCAGTGATTTTGATCTTGGTCATTCTTACAGATATGAGATGGAATCTCAGAGTTGTTGTGATTTGCATTACTCTGATGACTAAGGATGTTGAACATTTCCTTAAGCATCTTTCAGCCATTTTAGATTCCCCTGTTGATAATTCTTTGTTTAGGCCTATACTCCAGTATTTTTATTGGATTATTTGTTCTTTTGATGACCAATTTCTTGAGTTCTTTGTATATTTTGGAGACCAGACCTCTGTCTAATGTGGGATTGGTAAAGATCTTTTCCTATTCTGTAGGCTGTCATTTTGTCTTGTTGACCATGTCCTTTGCTTTACAGAAGCTTTTTAGTTTCAGGAGGTCCCAATTATTGTTTCTTTCAGTGTGTGCTGCTGGGATTATATTTAGGAAGTGGTCTCCTGTGCCAATGTGTTCACTCCTGCATTGCTGGTGGGAATGCAAGCTGGTACAGCCCCTTTGGATTCAGTATTACAATTTCTCAGAAAATTAGGAAACAAATTTCCTAAAGACCCATCAATACCACCTTTTGGGTATGTAAGGATGCTCTATCATTCCACAAGAACATGTGTTCAACTATATTCATAGCAGCATTGTTTGTCATAGCCAGAAACTGGGAAAAAAAACTAAATACCCCTTGACCAAAGAATGGATAAGGAAAATGTTGTACATTTACATGATGGAGTACTACACAGCAGAAAAAATAACACATCTTGAAATTTTTGGGCAATGGATGGAGCTAGAAAGCATCATATTGAGTGAGGCAACCCAGACCCAGAAAGACAATTATCATATGTAGTCACTCATAAGTAGATTTTAAACATAAAGAAAAAAACAGTCTACAAATCACAATCCCAGAGAATTTAGACAACAATAAAGACCCTAAGAGAGACATATATGGATCTAATCTACATGGGTAGTAGAAAAAGACAAGATTTGAGAAAATTGGAAGCATGGATACCATGAGGGTGTTGAAGGAGAGGGGAGAGGCAGGGAGGAGAGCAGAGAAAAATGTATAGCTCAATAAAAATCAATAAAAAAGGGGCAATTGTACCCTAATGTTTCTTGCAGCACTAACTTCAGTAGCCAAGGTATGGAAATAGCTTATATTTGTAACAAACAAGTGAATGTACAAAGACTGTATCACATACATATGCTGAGTTTACAGACAGATATAGGGAAAGCTCATTATTCCCCCAAATAAATGAAAGCCTGTTTATTTTGACAAATATAAGCACAATTATGTGGACACAGAAAGACATAATTGTATCCATATGTAGCCCACAGACATTTTTATCTTATATAACTTAAGGATAGAATTATTTTTACCAAAGGTGGGACAGTTTATGGAGAATGGAGGAACGTGGAAAATAAGTTGTCAACATCACTTTAAGTCACTGATACTAGAACAAACTTTCAGTACAGCAGGGTAAGTATAGATAACAGTGATATACTATGTATTTCCAAAACTAATAGGACTAATTTTGAAAGGTTTTATGATAAAAATATTTAATTAAAGCAATAACTATAGCTAAATATATTTCAACATTATACAATTTAAATTTATATCAAAACCTACAGTGTTATACCTTTAATGTGCAAAATTTTATACTATATAACAGCTAATTTTTTTTTGAATTTTCAAGACAGGGTTTCTCCATAGCTTTTGGTTCCTGTCCTGGAACTAGCTCTTGTAGACCAGGCTGGCCTCAAACTCACAGAGATCTGCCTGCCTCTGCCTCCCGAGTGCTGGGCTTGCACCACCACCACCCAGCCTAACAGTTAAAATTTATTTTATTTTAAAATATTAGTTAGTTTTAATAAACTGACTTAACCCAGAGAAGAAAAAATATGACACATACATTTGTAGTAATGAGGGCATACTTGTTTGTCCCAGCCTCCCAGAACAGAAATAATCACACGGAAATTGTATTAATTAAATCACTGCTTGGCCCATTAGCTCTAACTTCTTATTGATTAACTCTTATATTTTAATTTAACCCATTTCTAGTAATCTGTATATCACCATGTGGCAGTAGCTTACCAGCAAAGATTCGGCAAGTCTACCTGTGGCTGTAGATCCATGGCATCTCTCTGACTATGACATTCTTCTTCCCACCATACAGCTTAGCTTTCCCTGCCTTGTTTTATTCTTCCCTGCCACGGGTTCAAAGCAGTTCTTTATTAACCAATAAAAACAACACATAGACAAAAGGACGTCCTAAACCATTGTAGGCTGAACTGTCTTTGAAATTTTCTGATTCATGAAAAGGTCTGCTGGATACTATGGGCCTGTAGGCCAAAGATAGATGTCCCAACAGTACAGTAGAACTTTTGAGTTATTGTCCAGGTAGTGAGATATCTCTGTCAATTCTAGAATTTTGGAAGTTGCTTACAATGTATTTCCTATTTAATTAGGTAATATTATTTCCTACTGGGGTCTTTGATAAAGTTAAAAATATATAGTTATAGTTAGAGTATTCCTTAGTTATGATAAAGGTAAAGGAGATATAAATATTGTAACTGTAATTCTTGTTTGCTTGATAACTGTTTTGCAATATGTAATTTGACTATGTTAAAGTTAAAGCCTTCCTTTTTATTTAAACAGAAAAGGGGAAAAGGTTTAAGAGGTCCTTCTGTCAATGTGTTGCTTTTATTGGTAGTTCTTTCATCCTTGGGAATTTGTCCAAAAGAATATATTCTAGAATAAAGATACCTTCTCATCAAAGTCCATTGCTGCTCTATACACAACAGTCACAAATGGAAACATCCCATCAACTAATAAACAGATCGTGTATATGTGATACACTTTCAAAATAGGATTATTATTTTGCTATTAAGTAAAATGAAATTATGAAGTTTTGCCAGTAAATGGATAGAGTTGGAAAAAAATCATTTGGAGTGAGGTAAGCCAGATTCAGAAGAACAAATGTTGAATATTTTCTCTCCTTTGTGGATGTTAATTTGAATCTCAGATATGTGTACTGCATTTGGAATATACACGGGAGTCATGAAAATATTAAGGATCCAAGAGAAAGGGTGTATATTTAAAAAGAAGTAGGTAAAAAAGAGTGGTATAAAGGATTAAAGAGGAATAATAGAAGAGGAAATGTCATATATGTTTGGGGATGGGAGGGCATGTAAAAGAAGAGGGAAAACTAACAGTAAAGACCTTTTTGAAAGCTTTGTGGAAAGATTTTAATGTAGGATATTCATACACATATATACACATACATACATACATACCTAAGAAAAAAAACTTTAAATGGAGTTATTCTGTAATGGAGAAATAATATCCCTGTAAGACACCAAACAATAACAAAACCAAAAATCTCTGTGCTATAAATGGGTACCCTCCTAAGGAACTGTTTGCCAGTGAGGTACAAAAGGCCTGAAAACATAGATAACTACTAATTGTGAGTGAAGTCATGGTTATTGGAGGAGAATTTTCAACCACTAATTTACTAAACCAAAATAACACCTAACAACAATCTGTAAACAGTTGTACCTATACAAACCAGATAATTACTGTCCACCTTTTTAAAAAGGTCTTTTTAAAAAGAAAATGTTCTTTAAAAAGTAAACATTTACTAGGATTTGGCAAAGTAAGCCCACCCTTCATGTTTTTTGGATTAGTTCACTAAAACCCAAGAATAATTATTGAAAGGAAAACCAACCAATGTAGATTAGAAAAAAATGACAATAATATTATGAAAGAAAAAAGACAAATTAAAACAAGACCTTCACTTGATATTCTGGAAAAACCTGAAATTAATGAGACCACTAGAAGAACATTGCTTTATCAGGACCGTAGTTGAGAGTTAAATTTAATAGTGAAGGGTGAAACACTAAAAAAGTGTTGTAATTTTATAGATAGACTATAAACATGGCTTTAGGTTACTAAGCATATGCTAGAGTATGAAGAATTCTGTATGAAAATTGTAAGTTTTTCTGCACCTGAAACATTCATTAACTTTTAAAATGGCACTGAATAGGCACTTCTTATTTTACCCATATACACAAATTCAAAGTTTATGTTAAAAGACTAAAGCTTAAAGCAAACTCAATTCTTTGACCTGTTACATGTACACTATAGTTTCACTTGCAATGGTATTTTGTAATGTTTTGCACTGCTTTTATTCATTTTCATTTTTTTCTTTAGGGGCATATAAGCTACCTACTACAAAATCTGATGTGTCATATATGGTGTAATAGTTATGGAAAGTAATAATTAATATGGGTCCAGTATTAATTTAATTTTGCACAGTAATTGAAAACTAGTACTTTAAGACCTACACTTCACTGAGTTTTTTCGATTATTCAGAATTTGATGTTTCAATGTAAATTCAATAATACATCATTTGCTTGCTCAGAAATAGAATAAAGCATTTATTTTTACATGGGACCAAGTATCCAATTTTTTCCCAACCCAGGAGGAGAGACGCCATGCTACCTGCTCCAGGTAAGACGCACGCTATGAAGCTCCGACCCAGGATGGACTTAGGCTAGAATCTTCCCGGTAAGCGCACCTAGGGGCGCTACACAGATGATTAGAAATGGGCTAAATTAATATGTGAGAATTAGCCTAGAAGAGGCTAGATAGGAATGGGCCAAAGCAGTGTTTAAAAGAATACAGTTTCCGTGTAATTATTTCGGGGCATAAGCTAGCCGGGCAGTGGTGGCGCACACCTTTAATCCCAGCACTCGGGAAGCAGAGGCAAGCGGATCTCTGTGAGTTCAAGGCCAGCCTGGTCTACAAGAGCTAGTTCTAGGACAGGCTCCAAAAACACAGAGACCAACAACTGGCAGGAACAGATCATTGCAGGTAAAAAAAAAAATTCTTTTATAAATAAAATGTCTGAACACATTACTGTTCAAGAATTTAACAGTTTTTTTAATGACAACCCAGATGAATTTGTTCATATCTACTCAATAAATAAAATGTTATAGTTATTCTTCATTTAATTGTCAAAGCTGACTAAAATTTAAAAAATTATGTTTTCATTGGGAAGGCAAATAGGAAGAAATCCAGATTCCCAGCTATTATATTAAATAAGCTATTGTGAGATTAATCTACATTGCATGTTATTGTTCTATTTAAGAACAGGGAGACTGTTGAAATACATAGGAAAAGTATCCATCTATATGTAATTTCCTGTTGCAAGTATGTAATGATTTAATTAGTGTAAAATTATGAATACATACATTTAAAAATGTATTTTACTCTTAATTTTGTATATGCATGTTTTTCTCTGTGTGTGTTGGTGCACAGTGAATTTAGTGCCCAAGAAAGGAAGAAGAGAGTATATGATATCTTAGATTTTAAGGCAAAGAAAGTTGCAAACCACCTAATTTGGACCTTGGGAGCTGAATTTGGGTCTCATGCAAGATTATTAAGTAATCTTAACTACTGAGCCATTGTTCTAGCCCTGAATAACTTTTAAAGGAAGAACAAAATAAAGGTCCCCTATAGCTTCTCCATCAATAAAATGTAAAGAAATGATTATACTAGAAATTGATAATCATAGAACATTTCCTCAAGTGGATATGCTAGATTGTAGAGGAAAGCATGTACTCAAATGCTAGTAGCCTCTGCAACATAGTTAGACTCCTTAATTTCTCAACAGTGGCCTCACATAGCCTGGTTTTATAATCAGGAGCAATAAGTTGTAGCTGGAAATGAAATGTCAGTAAGCAATTTTGCACTGCTTGGTAATTCAACAAAGGTGAATTAAAAATTGAGAATTCCATGTCTACTTATGGAGTCTATAGTTCATGATCCTAGAGAAGCTAAGTAATAAGGTGAACCCAAAGAAAAACATATATAGACCCACCTAGAAATTGGAAACAGACAAGATCATCAGACAAAATTTGGGGGGGGGGGTAGAAGCAAGGGTAGAAGGGGAGGGTTGAGGAGAACTTGAGGTAACAGAATAGTCGAGGTGAAGGAAGGACAGATATGAGAGCAAGGTGATGTGGGAGTCTTCTGTTTTGTGTTGATTTCATGGGTTAAATAAAGAAACTGCCTTGGCCCTTTAATAGAACAGAAAATTATGTAGGCAGAGTAGGCAAAACAGAATTCTGGGAGAAAGAAGCCCAGTCAGTCAGTTGCCATGATTCTCCTCTCTGAGACAGATGCAGGTTAAGATCTTTCCTGGTAAGCTACCACCTCGTGGTGCTACACAGGTTATTAGAAATGGGTTAACCAAGATGTGAGAGTTAGCCAACAAGAGGCTGGAACTAATGGACCAGACAGTGTTTAAAAGAATACAGTTTCTGTGTAATTATTTCGGGTAAAGCTATCCATGCTGGAACCAGGTGGTGGGAACACAGCTGGCCAACTCCTCACTACAGCAAGGAAAGAGATATCTTGATTGAGGGAGCCATTATAAGGTTAGCAAGAAACCTGGCTCTAGAAAAAATGCCCAGGAATCCACAAGGATGATCCCAGCTAAGACCCTAAGCAATAGAGGAGAGGGTGCCCGAACTGGCCTTGCCCTATACTCAGTCTGATGATTATCTTAAATATAGCCATAGAAACTTTATCTAACAACAGATGGAAACAGAGGTATAGACCCACATCAGAGCCCTGGACTGAGCTCCCAAGACCCAGTTGAAGAGTGAAATGAGTGAGAACATGAGCAAAGAAGTCAAGATCATGAGGGGTTCACCCACTGAGACAGTTTGCCTGAGCTAATGGTAGCTCACCAACTCCAGATGGACATAGTTCCCTCTGAATGTAGTTGACAGTTGGGGCAGACTGAGGCTCTGCTGATAGTGACACTGGGATTTGTCTCTACTGTATGTACTGGCTTCTTGGGATCCTATTCTCTTTGGATGTATAACTTGTTCAATCTTGATGTATTAGGGAGGGCTTTGGACATTCCACGGGGCAGGGTGCATTGTCCTCTCTTAGAATTGGAGGGGGTGGTTGGGAGTGTGAGTGGAGGTACTGGAAGGGGAGTGGGAAAAGGGGAAGAAATGGGAACTTAGATAGGTATTTTTAAAGTAATAATATAAAGTAATAAAAAATTGAGAATTTCAGTGATGGTTTGCTATTGTTGTTGTTGTTGTTATAAGAAAGACCTATTCTTGAATGGTCATCAGAAGCAGACAATGTCATGAGATGTAACAAATAGTTGTCTGCAAAATTAGGTTATTATTTACACACATTGCAAACACTATACATTTTTGTAACTGTGTGACATAAAAATTATTGATTATAAAAAGAAGGCTGATAAATTGTGTAAAATAAGATATATTAAATTAGGTTCAAATATTGGTAGCACTTTTGAGTGACTGTGTGTTTTAGGTAAGTAATTTTATGAGTCTGAGTCTCAGTACGTTCATCTGTGAAATAAAAGGCTTATATGTGTCTCCCAATTCCTTAGCACATCTAGTAGCTTTCTACAGTCTGAATGCATGCAGTCTTAGTGTTTGCTCTAGTAAAATAAAACATTTGTTAACAATCAAAGCTGGTTGTAAAAACAAAAACACAAAACTTTCTCTAAGTTAATAGTCAATTGCTTTCCTCTGCTATCTGTATGAAAACACCGCACTGTGAATAAGAACAGAGATCAAAAATTTGTACCCTTATTGCCACACAGAGCCAATGATACAAAAGTATTTGATAAAAAGATTGTTTAACATTTTATTATCCATCTTTACTCAACGCAGCCAAAATCTTTTATAGGAAAAACAAACGTATTAGTAGTAGTTTAGAAAACTCTATACATACCTAATCAGAGATTTTAAGAGACTCCATTAAGTAAAATCCATCAGACTATAGTTTTTGTTTGTTTTGGTTTTTCGAGACAGGATTTCTCTGTCTAATAGACCTAGCTGTCCTGCAACTAGCTCTTTTAGACCAGACTAGCCTTGAAATCACAGAGATTCTCCTGTTTCTGCCACCCTAATGCTGGGATTAAAGGCATGCATCACCACTGCCCAGCTCCATCACGCTATGATTTAATTGAAGGAAGGAAAGCAGATTTGTGTGTTTTTTCAAATAACTCCTGTAATTTTGCTTTTTAAAGTGTTGGCTTTTCATTCATTTGACTTAGCATTCTAAAGATGGTCATTAAAATCCTAGCTGCTCTTATCTGGGAAACCTTTAGTAAGTGGTTCATGTTTTTTTTTCTTTTCTCTAAATTCATGACCTTTTCTTTATTATTGTTAAACAAGCATACATGTAGATATAAATACAATCTGCTAAGTCTATTTTATGGTGTGTTAATGAGTGTGTGTGTGTATCTGTGTGTGTATTTAGGGACTACACTTGGGACTGGATAATCTACCTGGTGACTCACTCCTGGAGAAGACTGACTCTTCCTTCCTAGATTCTATTTATAATAGAGATAACTAAGATTTGTCTGATTGGACTTAAAGTGCATGCAATAGGAAGGTCTTAATGTCTGACAAAGAAAAACTAGACAACTTCCTGTGGTTTGTGATGTCATATACCTTAGAAAAGAAACTACTTTTGTTATCGTAGGATTTTTAATTTTAATGCTTGACAAATCTTAAGTCTTAAAGGTTTTAATTATTCTTATCAATTTATAGGTAACATTTTAACCTACTTTCAATTTATCTTTATTTTCTATGGAATTGGACAAGGAAATACATACCTCAATTTTTAACAGCACATTATTGTTTTTCATGGAATAACAAATATATCCCTAATCCAAACAAACCATAATACATTGTACATGGGGAAGGGTATATTTCTAACTTGTAATTCTGTTTCAAACAAAGATATTCAAATTACTGTTCAAATGAATTATAGATAAGTTAAAGAAAACAAAGTATTACCTTCCATTTCTATAAGGTCACCTAGCAATTGAAGATACAAAAAAGATGAAATGAGTATTGTTAGCTTTTTGAAAACCACTTGCACACTGAGGAAACATGTCACCTATTCATCTGATGCTGGCAGCAAGAAAAAAAGCGGCTATTGTTTCAGACTTTAAGAAATGGCAGAAAGCCTTATAGCTATGTCCAGTAAAATAATGAGAAAATGCATTATTTCCCTCTCAACTACTTTTATTTGAAGGCCTTAGAAGAGTTATTTATCACTGTGTGGGTGCAAAAGTGGCTGTCAGAGAATGACTTTTCAGAATCACTTCTCTTCTGCTGCTGTGGAATCTGGGGACCGAACTAAGGTCATCAGGCTTCTGTAGCAAGTGCTTTTATTCACAAAGGCATCTCATGGGCCTTGGAAATCTTTATTTCTAGTAAATGTGTGATTAGGTAAAATACAAACATTTTATAATGACTCCATTTTCAAATCTTCTATTGACTTCAAACATACTTCATCATAGTTACCAAGATATTTTAGGTTGTTGAACATTGGTAATTTTGAATAGTTTGAATTATAGTCTGTGGAACTTCTGAGTATTTTCAGTAAATAGCTTTGAATAACAGCTAGAAAATTTGTCTGGTGAGAATTAAATTCCATTCACAGGAATAATGAATGGCAGTAAGTTTGGAGGTAGAAAATAATTCTCATTTTGGAGTACAGGTTTGCATATCACCATAGAACCTTCATCTGGCGATGGATGGAGATAGAGACAGAGACCCACACAGGAGTACTGGACTGAGCTCCCAAAGTCCCAATGAGGAGCATAAGGAGGGAGAACATGGGCAAAGAAGTCAGGACCACAAGGGGTTGCACCCACCCACGGAGACAGTGGGGCTGATCTATTGGGAGCTCACCAAGGCCAGCTGGACTGAGACTGAAAAAGCAGGGGATAAAACCGGACTCTCTGAATATGGCGGACCATGAGGGCTGCTGAGAAGCCAAGGACAATGGCACTGGGTTTTGATCCTACTTCATGTTTTGGCTGTGTGGGAGCCTAGCCAGTTTGGATGTTCACCTTCCTAGACCAGGATGGAGGGGGGAGGACTTTGGACTTTCCACAGGGCAGGGAACCCTGACTGCTCTTCAGACTTGAGAGGGAGGGGGAAAGGAGTGGGGGGAGAGGGAGAGGAGTGGGGGAATGGGGAGAGGAGTGGGGGGGAGTGGGAGGCTGGGAGGAGGCGGAAATTGTTTTTTTCTCAATAAAAAAAAATAAAGTTTAAAAAAACGTAAATAGGAGGCTAATATTAATAATAATTGGGACCTTGAATTTACAAATTGTAATTGCTTAAAGTTATTTTTATTTTTTCACGCATGCTTTCATATACACATATAGTGAACATTAGCCACATTTACTTCCCATTTACCCTCTCGAGTCCCTCAACTTTTCCTAATAAATTTCTTCTTTTTCTGAACAAATCCTCTACTCGTTTGTGTATGCGTGCATGTGTGTATGCATTTGTGTGTGCATGTATATGTGTGTGTGCATGTGTGTTTGTAAATGTGTGTGAGAGACAAAGAAAGAGAAACCCAACACCATGGAAGAAAGTATAGAAAAATGGAAAATCCGAAGCTTGTGTGCTATAAAAAGATAATTTCTAAACATGGCAATGTACTTATGAACTCATTGCCACTCTGGGTTACCTCCAAAAGACCTGAAAGAGTGAGCCTGCAGGGAAAAGGGCTCATGAGTTCCAACAAGTAGCTGAGGGATTATACATACACAGTTTATAATGTTAGTGGAAAGATTTTAAGGCACAGGTTGCTGCCCACCGAGGCCCCCCGTCTGCGCTCTAAGTGCTAGAACCCAGTTCGCGAGCTTCAGGCAAGGGGCTGGAGGTTGAGAATACACACGCAGAGACAGATCGACACACAGACCTTCCAAAACTGGTACCAAAAAGCCCCTCTTTATTAGAACCATCTAGGCTTAAATACACTGCAGTCAATGGCCAACAGGTGAAAATCCCATCCTCTGATCCTCTAAGCTAGGAACAGCTTCTAGTAACTTCAATTAGAAGGCTCTAGACAGGGAAGAGCAGCGGAAAGGCAGGACTCAATTAGTCCCAACATCTCCCCCCTATTTTTTTTATAAAACAGAAGACCCTCCTGTCTTAGGTCATCTCAGAAGAGTAAACCCTTAAGTGTCTTTGGGAGGCCCCTTCCCTGTCATAGGCGAGCCCTCTTCTATAGAAGTTGCCTGTCTATGGAGGAGTCTTCATTGTTGGTGCAGTATTTGCAACCAAACTTTACTGGCCAACAGGGTCAGAAGGACTTGCTAAGTGACCATATGCTGCATTCTCATGGAAAATAAATTCAATGGCTGCCCAGAAGTCAATGGAATTCTGATCTCTAGAGTGAAAGTTGGAAATGCAACTTTGATATCAACATCACAGATCAAAGGGGAAGGAGACAAAGATGACCAGGGATACTTTCTAGGTTACTTTTGGTTTCACACTTTGTGAACTACTTTAAGGAGAATCAGTGTGTTAGCAACCACGGATCCATAAAACCTTGGCCTTTAGAAAGGAGTGCTGGGGCAAATGAATGTACCCCAAATCCAGTTTTAAAAGACAAACTTCCTGCAACTATGGCATAATACTGTGCGGCAAATTAGGAATTGCACACTGCTTCTATGTCTGGTTAAAGCTTTGTCCCAGCTTTGGAGAGTCACGAGGTGACCTGTAAGCAGTTGTTTGAGGCCAAAACCAGGCACTTTCATCGCACTTGGGCCAGAGTAGTGATATGGACATCATCACCAAATGAAGGAAACACAGGGCCCCACAGCTTTGGTGCAGTGCAGGTTTTGTCTCCCTTAAATTTCAGCTGCTTTGTTAGGTAGGGCCTTCCAAGCCTTAGTGGCAGCTGCAGCTATTTGGGCGAATACTCCTGGATCATACAGAATTTGTTGCTGCAAATTGGCATAAGCCCCAGCCCCAGTTAACATATATAAATTACGTTGAGCTTGATCTGCTAGAGCATTTAACTGGGCAGTTTGCTTACAACTTTTCTGATATTCCCCTGGCCATGAGATAATCTCCCCCAGATAAGACAGCATGGCATAATTGCTGCCAATCTCTTGGTGTTAAATTCATAGCAGAGAAAGATTCTACCATAGCCAATGTGAAGCGTGCTTGAGCCCCATATGCAGCTACAACTTCCTTTAATTGCTTCATTTCTTTAAATTGTATAGCAAAATGTTGGCGAATTATTTGCCCTGGGTTATTGGTGTCTGGGCAACCTTGTGTACAGGGCAGAAACAAACTCCTTTCTTTTGTTCAGTGCCAGAGCCCCTACCTAACTGACACCACCAACCTTCATCATTATAAACCGGTGGGGCCGAGGGAGTTGGATGTGAGTCTTTTTTTACTCTACCTTTTCTTAGCTTAATTAAATCTCTTAATTCCTTACGTATGATCTCTTCTTCTTCTGACGAATCCTCTTCACTATCCTCCACTAGCTCTAAATCATCAAACTCCTCCCTAGCGTCCGACTCTTTTCTGAACAAAAAAAAAAAGATACCTCCCATCTTAACTCCACAATATGTCCCTGTCGACCAGGAACGACGCTGTCTGCTTACCTCTTGGTGGGGCTAAAACCAAGTGAAGGACAACAGGATTAACACATACCCCAATCAACCCTCACCTTCTGAGGGCGACCTCTCAGGGTTCCCTAGTTCCCGATTATCTCTGAGGGACCTCCAATTGCCCCGAACCGTGGCCCCCGTCTGCGCTCCAAGTGCTAGAACCCAGTTTGCGAGCTTCAGGCAAGGGGCTGGAGGTTGAGAATACACACGCAGAGACAGACCGACACACAGACCTTCCAACACTGGTACCAAAAAGCCCCTCTTTATTAGCACCATGTAGGCTTAAATACACTGCAGTCAATGGCCAACAGGTGAAAATCCCATGCTCTGATCCTCTAAGCTAGGCACAGCTTCTAGTAACTTCAATTAGAAGGTTCTAGACAGGGAAGAGCAGCTAAAAGCCAGGACTCAATTAATCCAAACACAGGTGACTCTATATCTCCTGTGAGTGCAATGACTTACTATATTCAAGTTCTATATTTGTAGAGGAATCATTTGTGTGTTATCTCTGAAAGAAATTTGTACAAATATGCTTATTCTTTCTCAGAAAAGCATAGAATAATTAGCCCAGAAAATTTCAATGTAACTGACTTCAATTAGAATGAACAAAGCAGTAGTAGTAGGGACTGAAATTAATCTATCCTTCCCAATAGTTACTGGTTAGAGTAAGTTCAGGAATGAAGTCTTTGTAAGTGATTACAAGGATCTGTTTAACAATAAGTCACAAAATATTCTCAAAGTATTAGCAAAGCAATAAAAAGCTTGGATGTGATGTCTCACCTTTAATATCATAACTCAGAAGGCAGAGACAGATAGATCTCTGTGAGTTCAAGAGCTCCCTGCTATAAATAATAAGTTCCAGGACAGCCAGTAATGTCTCAAAACCAAGGTCAGCAATAGAGATGCTAAAGTGGACAGAAGAAGAAAGCTTACATGGTGTCAATCTTACTTGAAGAACTACAGGCAACTGAGGAGTACTGAGAGATACCCTGTTTCTCTTCATCTATGTTTTGCCTCCAGACTTTTTACATTTCGTTCTGCATGTCCTACTTTCCTGTTTCCTCCGTGGTTGGGTGGCTGACCGCTGCCTCACCTGCTGGTCCCGGTCATCTCCATCTCTGTCTCCCTCATTCTCTTGAGTCTAGATTCTTCCTCCTACTTATCTCTGCCTGACAGCCCTGCCTATTCCTCTAGGGCCTAGCTATTGGCCCTTCAGGACAGTCTCATGATATTTTGACAGGAATAACCATGTCAGATGGTTATCAGTGGTGTTAAGAAACAGAATTGTGCCATTGGTTTTCATATTGTACTTTTCAACTTTGATTGATTTGCTCATTAAATATAGTAAATTTCTTATGGACACACACACAATAGTCTTATTTTCAGATAACATATACTTGGATAATAGTGTTCTCCCCAGATTTCCAATTTTCATACCTCCAGTGGCAAGTTTGACCTACCTGTATTTAAAATACTAATAACCAATGAGGAAAAATTACTATTGCTATTTTGCTACACGTTTTCCATATAATATGGATTTTTCTTTATTTTGTTCTCCATTAATATTTTATTTTTGACACAAAACTATTTCCAATTTTCATACATATGTATATATAATTACACACATGCATTTATGTATGGGTATTTATTATTTTTATTATCATTAAATTACATTTAGTATTCTAATTTAGTATTAGTATATTTGTGATTAGTATAAACTTAATTCAAAATAGTGAATGAAGTTGCTTTATCCCGGTCCTATGTTACTGATACAAAGTCAGTTTTACATAGTTTACCCCCGATAACTTATTTATATAATAACGCTTTGTGCATTTACCTTTAAATACTGCAGGAAAATAGAAGATGTAGTTAAAGACTAAACATACAATAAATGATTTTAATGTTTTCCCATGCACTTGCCTTTTTGGAAAATCTTTAAAGATGTCACCAAGTCATCTATAGTATACCTGACAGATCCTAATTTAGGTTTTTCAGGGTAATCTTCATGGTATCAAGTGAATAAGTTTGTTTATTTTAATGATGTCATGCTTTCATTATTCAATTTTAAGTAAAGAGAAGAATAGGTTCATATTTTTAATGAAATTTATGATTCAACACATGTGAGTCATTTCAAAAGTTACAAATCACTTTTGAGATTGAAATCTTTAAATGTTCATTATTTTAATCTCAATCATGCTCTTACTATCCTATCAGAGCCATGACGATAGTCCACAGAGAGTTCTATACTACAAAAACTTATTCCAGAAAGATTTTGTGATATTCACATGAAGAATAATAGAAAGTAAAATTCTTAGGACATTAGATCTGTTTTTATATTTTTAGAAACCATGGTAGGTATTCTCTTATAACCACATTCTTTATCTTAGTACTATGCTGATTTTTCTTTTTATCAAATAATTTTATCATATTTTCCTAATTATTATAACACTATCTGTACATACTTGAATTCTTACAGTATCATAGACTTTGCATCTTTTAGCCAAATGCTGTCATACTCTGCTCAAATTATTCAATTCTTCCAATCATAAGAACTTACAGAGCCCGAATCAACAACCAGGGAGCCTGCATAGGACTGATCTAGGTCTTCTGCATATATGTTATAGTTATGTAACTTGTCCTTCATGTTAAACTCCTAACAGTAGGAGCAGGGTCTGCCTCTGACTCTGAACCCATTCTTCCAAGTGGATTGCCTCATCTAGCCTTAATAGAAAAGGAAATGCCTAGTCTCACTGA